>NC_139010.1:1800000-2285000 GCF_964374135.1 Grampus griseus
TAGGGAGTCCCGCATCCGGCGAACTGTCTCAACCGAGGAACGCCGTAGCTGCTCCCCTGGGCCTGGGGCTGCCTGCAGTGCCGCAGAAGGAACAGGACTTAAAGTGCAGTAAGAACCCAAGCCGCCGTCCTCTAGGAGGCACGGTGACTTCAGTCAGGAGGTCCTGGATGAAACGCGAAGACGAGGGCTCCTCTGAGGGCAGGTCCGTTTAGGGCACCGCGTAAGACCTCCGCGCCACGTGGGACGTGCCAGAACGGTGTTCGCGAACGTGTGCGAGTGCCGAGGAAACTAAGCTGCTCCGAAGGAGAGGGCAGTGCGTTTCCCTACGCTCGGCCTGCACACAGGGGGCTCTGAAGGGCTACGGGCCTGGATGTTGCTTAGCAGACCCAGGTGCACCTGGGGGTACTCAGTGTTCCTGCTGGGAGCAGGGTGCCCCGGCTAGCCTCCCAGGTGTCCAGAAAGCTGTGCTGCCGTTAAAGGCATGCAGAGCAGAGGCCACCGCCTCCTGGAAGCTGCAGCACGCCTCCGCTTCTGCATGGCGAATCAGGGCCTTATTTCCAGGCATGGGTTCATGCTGGGTGTGCCGGTAGCGACACAGCGTGCTAAGATGCTGACTTTCTCCTCGAGCAGAGTGACTTCAGGTACGAGGGCGGGCCTCGCAGTGTTCCAAGCGCAGTGTTCTCTCATGGCAGCTCACACAAGGGCCATGACTGAGTCTTCCTGGGTACTTCGCACTCACCAGCCATGTTGTCCCGAGGGCGTTCGAGGGCTCTGGATATGTAGCGCTCCTCAAGGAACGCGCAGTGTGTTGCTGCCCAGCACTCGGCAGGCACAGAGGTCCTCCGGGGCATCAACCAATGGACCTCGACATTGCTCCGCCAGCCCACAGGTGTCTGGAGGCACTCAGTGACCTCGGAGGGAAAACGATGCACACCCGTGGGGCCTAGGAGTCCCCGGACGCGTACTTCCTTTAAAATAAAGCACATAAGCGACTGAGAAGTTGTGGAAACAGCTGCATGCCTCCCTTTCTGCACGGCTACTCAGGGCCTAACCTGGAGGCGAGTTCTCACTTCGAGGTTCCCTTTCGCTCTAGAGCCTGTCATGCGGACTGAGCTGCGGCCACAGAAGCCCCTGGTTTAGAGAGAGCAAACTCATAATTTTCCCCGAAGCATTCTTCCAGGGCTCACTGGCCTGTCGGGAGCCGGCAATGTCAGGTAGCTTCAAGGCAGGCATGAATGCCGCCCTCAAAATGGAAAAGCAGGGCTAGTTCCAGCAGGCCCCCGTTTTCATGGGCACACTAAGCGTACAACCCTATGGCTTCTAACGAGTCCCAAGAGACACCGGTTACCCTGCGTTTCCTTCCCTGAATTAACATATCGAAGTAGGGAGTCCCGCATCCGGCGAACTGTCTCAACCGAGGAACGCCGTAGCTGCTCCTCTGTGCCTGGGTCTGCCTGCAGTGCCGTAGAAGGAACAGGACTTAAAGTGCAGTAAGAACCCAAGCCGCCGTCCTCTAGGAGGCACGGTGACTTCAGTCAGGAGGTCCTGGATGGAACACGAAGACGAGGGCTCCTCTGAGGGCAGGTCCAATTAGGGCACCGCGTAAGAACTCCGCGCCACGTGGGACGTGCCAGCACGGTGTTCGCGAACGTGTGCGAGTGCGGAGGACACTCAGCTGCTCCGATGGAGAGGGCAGTGCGTTTCCCTATGATCGACCTGCACACAGGGGGCTCTGAAGGGCTACGGGCCTGGATGTTGCTTAGCAGACCCAGGTGCACCTGGGGGTACTCAGTGTTCCTGCTGGGAGCAGGGTGCCCCGGCTAGCCTCCCAGGTGTCCAGAAAGCTGTGCTGCCGTTAAAGGCATGCAGAGCAGAGGCCACCGCCTCCTGGAAGCTGCAGCACGCCTCCGCTTCTGCACGGCGAATCAGGGCCTTACTTCCAGGCATGGGTTCATGCTGGGTGTGCCGGTAGCGACACAGCGTGCTAAGATGCTGACTTTCTCCTCGAGCAGAGTGAGTTCAGGTATGGGGAGGGCCTCGCAGTGTTCCAAGCACAGTGTTCTCTCATGGCAGCTCACACAAGGGCCATGACAGAGTCTTCCTGGGTACTTCGCACTCACCAGCCATGTTGTCCCAAGGGCGTTCGAGGGCTCTGGAGATGTAGCGCTCCTCAAGGAACGCACAGTGTGTTGCTGCCCAGCACTCGGCAGGCACAGAGGTCCTCCGGGGGATCAACCAATGGACCTCGACATTTCTCCGACGTCCCACAGGTGTCTGGAGGCACTCAGTGACCTCGGAGGGAAAACGATGCACACCCGTGGGGCCTAGGAGTCCCCGGACGCGTACTTCCTTTAAAATAAAGCACATAAGCGACTGAGAAGTTGTGGAAACAGCTGCATGCCTCCCTTTCTGCACGGCTACTCAGGGCCTAACCTGGAGGCGAGTTCTCACTTCGAGGTTCCCTTTCGCTCTAGAGCTTGTCATGCGGACTGAGCTGCGGCCACGGAAGCCCCTGGTTTAGAGAGAGCAAACTCATAATTTTCCCCGAAGCATTCTTCCAGGGCTCACTGGCCTGTCGGGAGCCGGGAATGTCAGGTAGCTTCAAGGCAGGCATGAATGCCGACCTCAAAATGGGAAAGCAGGGCTAGTTCCAGCAGGCGCCCGTTTTCATGGGCACACTCAGCGTACATCCCTATGGCTTCTAATGAGTCCCAAGAGACACCGGTTACACTGCGTTTCCTTCCCTGAATTAACTTATCGAAGTAGGGAGTCCCGCATCCGGCGAACTGTCTTAACCGAGGAATGCCGTAGCTGCTCCTCTGGGCCTGGGGCTGCCTGCAGTGCCGCAGAAGGAACAGGACTTAAAGTGCAGTAAGAACCCAAGCCGCCGTCCTCTAGGAGGCCCGGTGACTTCAGTCAGGAGGTCCTGGATGGAACGCAAAGACGACGGCTCCTCTGAGGGCAGCTCCGACTAGGGCACCGCATAAGACCTCCGCGCCACGTGGGACGTGTCAGAACGGTGTTCACGAACGTGTGCGAGTGCGGAGGAAACTAAGGTGCTCCAATGGAGAGGGCAGTGCGTTTCCCTACGCTCGGCCTGCACACAGGGGTCTCTGAAGGGCTACGGGCCTGGATGTTGCTTAGCAGACCCAGGTGCACCTGGGGGTACTCAGTGTTCCTGCTGGGAGCAGGGTGCCCTGGGTAGCCTCAGTGTTCTCTCATGGCAGCTCACACAAGGGCCATGACTGAGTCTTCCTGGGTACTTCGCACTCACCAGCCATGTTGTCCCGAGGGCGTTCGAGGGCTCTGGATATGTACCGCTCCTCAAGGAACGCGCAGTGTGTTGCTGCCCAGCACTCGGCAGGCACAGAGGTCCTCCGGGGCATCAACCAATGGACCTCGACATTGCTCCGCCAGCCCACAGGTGTCTGGAGGCACTCAGTGACCTCGGAGGGAAAACGATGCACACCCGTGGGGCCTAGGAGTCCCCGGACGCGTACTTCCTTTAAAATAAAGGACATAAGCGACTGAGAACTCGTGGAAACAGCTGCATGCCTCCCTTTCTGCACGGCTACTCAGGGCCTATCCTGGAGGCGAGTTCTCACGTCACGGTTCCCTTTCGCTCTAGAGCCTGTCATGCGGACCGCCGCCGCGGGCACGGAAGACCCTGGTTTAGAGAGAGCAAACTCATAATTTTCCCCGAAGCATTCTTCCAGGGCTCACTGGCCTGTCGGGAGCTGGGAATGTCAGGTAGCTTCAAGGCAGGCATGAATGCCACCCTCAAAATGGGAAAGCAGGGCTTGTTCCAGCAGGCCCCCGTTATCATGGGCACACTGAGCGTACATCCCTGTGGCTTCTAACGAGTCCCAAGAGACACCGGTTACCCTGCGTTTCCTTTTCTGAATCAACTTATCGAAGTAGGGAGTCCCGCATCCGGCGAACTGTCTCAACCGAGGAACGCCGTAGCTGCTCCTCTGGGCCTGGGGAAGCCTGCAGTGCCGCAGAAGGAACAGGACTTAAAGTGCAGTAAGAACCCAAGCCGCCGTCCTCTAGGAGGCACGGTGACTTCAGTCAGGAGGTCCTGGATGGAACGCGAAGACGAGGGCTCCTCTGACGGCAGCTCCGACTAGGGCACCGCGTAAGACCTCCGCGCCACGTGGGACGTGCCAGAACGGCGTTCGCGAACGTGTGCGAGTGCGGAGGAAACTAAGCTGCTCCGATGGAGAGGGCAGTGCGTTTCCCTACGCTCGGCCTGCACACAGGGGGTTTTGAAGTGTTAAGGGCCTGGATGTTGCTTAGCAGACCCAGGTGCACCTGGGGGTACTCAGTTTTCCTGCTGAGAGCAGGGTGCCCCGGCTAGCTTCCCAGGTGTCCAGAAAGCTGTGCTGCCATTAAAGGCATGCAGAGCAGAGGCCACCGCCTCCTGGAAGCTGCAGCACACCTCCGCTTCTGCACGGTGAATCAGGGCCTTCCTTCCAGGCATGGGTTCATGCTGGGTGTGCCGGTAGCGACACAGCGTGCTAAGATGCTGACTTTCTCCTCGAGCAGAGTGACTTCAGGTACGAGGGCGGGCCTCGCAGTGTTCCAAGCACAGTGTTCTCTCATGGCAGCTCACACAAGGGCCATGACAGAGTCTTCCTGGGCACTTCACACTCACCAGCCATGTTGTCCCGAGGGCGTTCGAGGGCTCTGGAGTTGTAGCACTCCTCAAGGAACGCGCAGTGTGTTGCTGCCCAGCACTCGGCAGGCACAGAGGTCCTCTGCGGGATCAACCAATGGACCTCGACTTTGCTCCGCCGGCCCACAGGTGTCTGGAGGCACTCAGTGACCTCGGAGGGAAAACGATGCACACCCGTGGGGCCTAGGAGTCCCCGGACGTGTACTTCCTTTAAAATAAAGCACATAAGCGACTGAGAAGTTGTGGAAACAGCTGCATGCCTCCCGTTCTGCACGGCTACTCAGGGCCTAACCTTGAGGCGAGTTCTCACTTCGAGGTTCCTTTTCGCTCTAGAGCCTGTCATGTGGACCGCCGCCGCACCCACGGTAGCCCCTGGTTTAGAGAGAGAAAATTCATAATTTTCCCCGAAGCATTCTTCCAGGGCTCACTGGCCTGTCGGGAGCCGGGAATGTCAGGTACCTTCAAGGCAGGCATGAATGCCGCCCTCAAAATGGGAAAGCAGGGCTAGTTCCAGCAGGCCCCCATTTTCATGGGCACACTCAGCATACATACCTGTGGCTTCTAAGGAGTCCCAAGAGACACCGGTTACCCTGCGTTTCCTTCCCTGAATCAACTTATCGAAGTAGGGAATCCCGCATCCAGCGAACTGTCTCAACCGAGGAACGCCGTAGCTGCTCCTCTGGGCCTGGGGCTGCCTGCAGTGCCGCAGTAGGAACAGGACTTAAAGTGCAGTAAGAACCCAAGCCACCATCCTCTAGGAGGCACGGTGACTTCAGTCAGGAGGTCCTGGATGAAACGCGAAGACGAGGGCTCCTCTGAGGGCAGGTCCGACTAGGGCACCGCGTAAGACCTCCGCGCCACGTGGGACGTGCCAGAACGGCGTTCGCGAACGTGTGCGAGTGCCAAGGAAACTAAGCTGCTCCGATGGAGAGGGCAGTGCGTTTCCCTACGCTCGGCCTGCACACAGGGGGCTCTGAAGGGCTACGGGCCTGGATGTTGCTTAGCAGACCCAGGTGCACCTGGGGGTACTCAGTGTTCCTGCTGGGAGCAGGGTGCCCCAGCTAGCCTCCCAGGTGTCCAGAAAGCTGTGCTGCCGTTAAAGGCATGCAGAGCAGAGGCCACCGCCTCCTGGAAGCTGCAGCACACCTCCGCTTCTGCACGGCGAATCAGGGCCTTCCTTCCAGGCATGGGTTCATGCTGGGTGTGCCGGTAGCGACACAGCGTGCTAAGATGCTGACTTTCTACACGAGCAGAGTGACTTCAGGTACGAGGGCGGGCCTCGCAGTGTTCCAAGCGCAGTGTTCTCTCATGGCAACTCACACAAGGGCCATGACAGAGTCTTCCTGGGTACTTCGCACTCACCAGCCATGTTGTCCCGAGGGCGTTCGAGGGCTCTGGAGATGTAGCGCTCCTCAAGGAACGCGCAGTGTGTTGCTGCCCAGCACTCGGCAGGCACAGAGGTCCTCCGGGGGATCAACCAATGGACCTCGACGTTGCTCCGCCGGCCCACAGGTGTCTGGAGGCACTCAGTGACCTCGGAGGGAAAACGATGCACACCCGTGGGGCCTAGGAGTCCCCGGACGCGTACTTCCTTTAAAATAAAGCACATAAGCGACTGAGAAGTTGTGGAAACAGCTGCATGCCTCCCTTTCTGCACGGCTACTCAGGGCCTAACCTGGAGGCGAGTTCTCACTTCGAGGTTCCCTTTCGCTCTAGAGCCTGTCATGCGGACTGAGCTGCGGCCACAGAAGCCCCTGGTTTAGAGAGAGCAAACTCATAATTTTACCCGAAGCATTCTTCCAGGGCTCACTGGCCTGTCGGGAGCCGGCAATGTCAGGTAGCTTCAAGGCAGGCATGAATGCCGCCCTCAAAATGGAAAAGCAGGGCTAGTTCCAGCAGGCCCCCGTTTTCATGGGCACACTAAGCGTACAACCCTATGGCTTCTAACGAGTCCCAAGAGACACCGGTTACCCTGCGTTTCCTTCCCTGAATTAACATATCGAAGTAGGGAGTCCCCCATCCGGCGAATGTCTCAACCGAGGAACGCCGTAGCTGTTCCTCTGGGCCTGGGGCTGCCTGCAGTGCCGCAGAAGGAACAGGACTTGAAGTGCAGTAAGAACCCAAGCCGCCGTCCTCTAGGACGCCCGGTGACTTCAGTCAGGAGGTCCTGGATGGAAGGCGAAGACGACGGCTCCTCTGAGGGCAGCTGCGATTAGGGCACCGCGTAAGACCTCTGCGCCACGTGGGACGTGCCAGAACGGTGTTCGCGAACGTGTGCGAGTGCGGAGGAAACTAAGCTGCTCCGATGGAGAGGGCAGTGCGTTTCCCTACGCTCGCCCTGCACACAGGGGGCTCTGAAGGGCTACGGGCGTGGATGTTGCTTAGCAGACCCAGGTGCACCTGGGGGTACTCAGTGTTCCTGCTGGGAGCAGGGTGCCCCGGCTATCCTCCCAGGTGTCCAGAAAGCTGTGCTGCCGTTAAAGGCATGCAGAGCAGAGGCCACCGCCTCCTGGAAGCTGCAGCACGCCTCCACTTCTGCACGGCGAATCAGGGCCTTACTTCCAGGCATGGGTTCATGCTGGGTGTGCCGGTAGCGACACAGCGTGGTAAGATGCTGACTTTCTCCTCGAGCAGACTGACTTCAGGTACGGGGCGGGCCTCGCAGTGTTCCAAGCACAGTGTTCTCTCATGGCAGATCACACAAGGGCCATGACAGAGTCTTCCTGGGCACTTCACACTCACCAGCCATGTTGTCCCGAGGGCGTTCGAGGGCTCTGGAGTTGTAGCGCTCCTCAAGGAACGTGCAGTGTGTTGCTGCCCAGCACTCGGCAGGCACAGAGGTCCTCTGGGGATCAACCAATGGACCTCGACGTTGCTCCGCCGGCCCACAGGTGTCTGGAGGCACTCAGTGACATCGGAGGGAAAACGATGCACACCCGTGGGGCCTAGGAGTCCCCGGACGTGTACTTCCTTTAAAATAAAGCACATAAGCGACTGAGAAGTTGTGGAAACAGCTGCATGCCTCCCTTTCTGCACGGCTACTCAGGGCCTAACCTTGAGGCGAGTTCTCACTTCGAGGTTCCTTTTCGCTCTAGAGCCTGTCATGTGGACCGCCGCCGCACCCACGGTAGCCCCTGGTTTAGAGAGAGAAAATTCATAATTTTCCCCGAAGCATTCTTCCAGGGCTCACTGGCCTGTCGGGAGCCGGGAATGTCAGGTACCTTCAAGGCAGGCATGAATGCCGCCCTCAAAATGGGAAAGCAGGGCTAGTTCCAGCAGGCCCCATTTTCATGGGCACACTCAGCATACATACCTGTGGCTTCTAAGGAGTCCCAAGAGACACCGGTTACCCTGCGTTTCCTTCCCTGAATCAACTTATCGAAGTAGGGAATCCCGCATCCAGCGAACTGTCTCAACCGAGGAACGCCGTAGCTGCTCCTCTGGGCCTGGGGCTGCCTGCAGTGCCGCAGTAGGAACAGGACTTAAAGTGCAGTAAGAACCCAAGCCACCATCCTCTAGGAGGCACGGTGACTTCAGTCAGGAGGTCCTGGATGAAACGCGAAGACGAGGGCTCCTCTGAGGGCAGCTCCGACTAGGGCACCGCGTAAGACCTCCGCGCCACGTGGGACGTGCCAGAACGGCGTTCGCGAACGTGTGCGAGTGCCAAGGAAACTAAGCTGCTCCGATGGAGAGGGCAGTGCGTTTCCCTACGCTCGGCCTGCACACAGGGGGCTCTGAAGGGGTACGGGCCTGGATGTTGCTTAGCAGACCCAGATGCACCTGGGGGTACTCAGTGTTCCTGCTGGGAGCAGGGTGCCCCGGCTAGACTCCCAGGTGTCCAGAAAGCTGTGCTGCCGTTAAAGGCATGCAGAGCAGAGACCACCGCCTCCTGGAAGCTGCAGCACACCTCCGCTTCTGCACGGCGAATCAGGGCCTTCCTTCCAGGCATGGGTTCATGCTGGGTGTGCCGGTAGCGACACAGCGTGCTAAGATGCTGACTTTCTACACGAGCAGAGTGACTTCAGGTACGAGGGCGGGCCTCGCAGTGTTCCAAGCGCAGTGTTCTCTCATGGCAACTCACACAAGGGCCATGACAGAGTCTTCCTGGGTACTTCGCACTCACCAGCCATGTTGTCCCGAGGGCGTTCGAGGGCTCTGGAGATGTAGCGCTCCTCAAGGAACGCGCAGTGTGTTGCTGCCCAGCACTCGGCAGGCACAGAGGTCCACCGGGGGATCAACCAATGGACCTCGACGTTGCTCCGCCGGCCCACAGGTGTCTGGAGGCACTCAGTGACCTCGGAGGGAAAACGATGCACACCCGTGGGGCCTAGGAGTCCCCGGACGCGTACTTCCTTTAAAATAAAGCACATAAACGACTGAGAAGTTGTGGAAACAGCTGCATGCCTCCCTTTCTGCACGGCTACTCAGGGCCTAACCTGGAGGCGAGTTCTCACTTCGAGGTTCCCTTTCGCACTAGAGCCTGTCATGCGGACTGAGCTGCGGCCACAGAAGCCCCTGGTTTAGAGAGAGCAAACTCATAATTTTACCAGAAGCATTCTTCCAGGGCTCACTGGCCTGTCGGGAGCCGGCAATGTCAGGTAGCTTCAAGGCAGGCATGAATGCCGCCCTCAAAATGGAAAAGCAGGGCTAGTTCCAGCAGGCGCCCGTTTTCATGGGCACACTCAGCGTACAACCCTATGGCTTCTAACGAGTCCCAAGAGACACCGGTTACCCTGCGTTTCCTTCCCTGAATTAACATATCGAAGTAGGGAGTCCCGCATCCGGCGAATGTCTCAACCGAGGAACGCCGTAGCTGCTCCTCTGGGCCTGGGGCTGCCTGCAGTGCCGCAGAAGGAACAGGACTTGAAGTGCAGTAAGAACCCAAGCCGCCGTCCTCTAGGACGCCCGGTGACTTCAGTCAGGAGGTCCTGGATGGAAGGCGAAGACGACGACTGCTCTGAGGGCAGCTGCGATTAGGGCACCGCGTAAGACCTCCGCGCCACGTGGGACGTGCCAGAACGGTGTTCGCGAACGTGTGCGAGTGCGGAGGAAACTAAGCTGCTCCGATGGAGAGGGCAGTGCGTTTCCCTACGCTCGCCCTGCACACAGGGGGCTCTGAAGGGCTACGGGCCTGGATGTTGCTTAGCAGACCCAGGTGCACCTGGGGGTACTCAGTGTTCCTGCTGGGAGCAGGGTGCCCCGGCTAGCCTCCCAGGTGTCCAGAAAGCTGTGCTGCCGTTAAAGGCATGCAGAGCAGAGGCCACCGCCTCCTGGAAGCTGCAGCACGCCTCCACTTCTGCACGGCGAATCAGGGCCTTACTTCCAGGCATGGGTTCATGCTGGGTGTGCCGGTAGCGACACAGCGTGGTAAGATGCTGACTTTCTCCTCGAGCAGAGTGACTTCAGGTACGGGGCGGGCCTCGCAGTGTTCCAAGCACAGTGTTTTCTCATGGCAGCTCACACAAGGGCCATGACAGAGTCTTCCTGGGCACTTCACACTCACCAGCCATGTTGTCCCGAGGGCGTTCGAGGGCTCTGGATTTGTAGCGCTCCTCAAGGAACGCGCAGTGTGTTGCTGCCCAGCACTCGGCAGGCACAGAGGTCCTCTGGGGGATCAACCAATGGACCTCGACGTTGCTCCGCCGGCCCACAGGTGTCTGGAGGCACTCAGTGACCTCGGAGGGAAAACGATGCACACCCGTGGGGCCTAGAAGTCCCCGGACGCGTACTTCCTTTTAAATAAAGGACATAAGCGACTGGGAACTCGTGGAAAGAGCTGCAAGCCTCCCTTTTTGCACGGCTACTCAGGGCCTAACCTGGAGGCGAGTTCTCACGTCGCGGGTCCCTTTCGCTCTAGAGCCTGTCATGCGGACCGAAGCCGTGGCCACGGAAGCCCCTGGTTTAGAGAGAGCAAACTCATAATTTTCCCCGAAGCATTCTTCCAGGGCTCACTGGCCTGTCGGGAGCTGGGAATGTCAGGTACCTTCAAGGCAGGCATGAATGCCGCCCTCAAAATGGGAAAGCAGGGCTTCTTCAAGCAGGCCCCCGTTATCATGGGCACACTCAGCGTACATCCCTGTGGCTTATAAGGACTCCCAAGAGACACCGGTTACCCTGCGTTTCCCTCCCTGAATCAACTTATCGAAGTAGGGAGTCCCGCATCCGGCGAACTGTCTCAACCGAGGAACGCCGTAGCTGCTCCTCTGGGCCTGGGGATGCCTGCTGTGCCGCAGAAGGAACAGGACTTGAAGTGCATTAAGAACCCAAGCCGCCGTCCTCTAGGAGGCACGGTGACTTCAGTCAGGAGGTCCTGGATGGAACGCGAAGACGAGGTCTCCTCTGAGGGCAGGTCCGATTAGGGCACCGCGTAAGACCTCCGCGCCACGTGGGACGTGCCAGAACGGTGTTCGCGAACGTGTGCGAGTGCGGAGGAAACTAAGCTGCTCCGAAGGAGAGGGCAGTGCGTTTCCCTACGCTCGGCCTGCACACAGGGGGCTCTGAAGGGCTACGGGCCTGGATGTTGCTTCGCAGACCCAGGTGCACCTGGGGGTACTCAGTGTTCCTGCTGGGCGCAGGGCGCCCCGGCTAACCTCCCAGGTGTCCAGAAAGCTGTGCTGACGTTAAAGGCATGCAGAGCAGAGGCCACCGCCTCCTGGAAGCAGCAGCACACCTCCGCTTCTGCACGGCGAATCAGGGCCTTACTTCCAGGCATGGGTTCATGCTGGGTGTGCCGGTAGCGACACAGCGTGCTAAGATGCTGACTTTCTCCTCGAGCAGAGTGACTTCAGGTACGAGGGCGGGCCTCGCAGTGTTCCAAGCGCAGTGTTCTCTCATGGCAACTCACACAAGGGCCATGACAGAGTCTTCCTGGGTACTTCGCACTCAACAGTCATGTTGTCCCGAGGGCGTTCGAGGGCTCTGGAGATGTAGCGCTCCTCAAGGAACGCGCAGTGTGTTGCTGCCCAGCACTCGGCAGGCACAGAGGTCCTCCGGGGGATCAACCAATGGACCTCGACGTTGCTCCGCCGGCCCACAGGTGTCTGGAGGCACTCAGTGACCTCGGAGGGAAAACGATGCACACCCGTGGGGCCTAGGAGTCCCCGGACACGTACTTCCTTTAAAATAAAGCACATAAGCGACTGAGAAGTTGTGGAAACAGCTGCATGCCTCCCTTTCTGCACGGCTACTCAGGGCCTAACCTGGAGGCGAGTTCTCACTTCGAGGTTCCCTTTCGCTCTAGAGCCTGTCATGCGGACTGAGCTGCGGCCACAGAAGCCCCTGGTTTAGAGAGAGCAAACTCATAATTTTCCCCGAAGCATTCTTCCAGGGCGCACTGGCCTGTCGGGAGCCGGGAATGTCAGGTAGCTTCAAGGCAGGCATGAATGCCGCCCTCAAAATGGAAAAGCAGGGCTAGTTCCAGCAGGCCCCCGTTTTCATGGGCACACTAAGCGTACAACCCTATGGCTTCTAACGAGTCCCAAGAGACACCGGTTACCCTGCGTTTCCTTCCCTGAATTAACATATCGAAGTAGGGAGTCCCGCATCCGGCGAATGTCTCAACCGAGGAACGCCGTAGCTGCTCCTCTGGGCCTGGGGCTGCCTGCAGTGCCGCAGAAGGAACAGGACTTGAAGTGCAGTAAGAACCCAAGCCGCCGTCCTCTAGGACGTCCGGTGACTTCAGTCAGGAGGTCCTGGATGGAAGGCGAAGACGACGGCTCCTCTGAGGGCAGCTGCGATTAGGGCACCGCGTAAGACCTCTGCGCCACGTGGGACGTGCCACAACGGTGTTCGCGAACGTGTGCGAGTGCGGAGGAAACTAAGCTGCTCCGATGGAGAGGGCAGTGCGTTTCCCTACGCTCACCCTGCACACAGGGGGCTCTGAAGGGCTACGGGCCTGGATGTTGCTTAGCAGACCCAGGTGCACCTGGGGGTACTCAGTGTTCCTGCTGGGAGCAGGGTGCCCCGGCTAGCCTCCCAGGTGTCCAGAAAGCTGTGCTGCCGTTAAAGGCATGCAGAGCAGAGGCCACCGCCTCCTGGAAGCTGCAGCACGCCTCCACTTCTGCACGGCGAATCAGGGCCTTACTTCCAGGCATGGGTTCATGCTGGGTGTGCCGGTAGCGACACTGCGTGGTAAGATGCTGACTTTCTCCTCGAGCAGAGTGACTTCAGGTACGGGGCGGGCCTCGCAGTGTTCCAAGCACAGTGTTCTCTCATGGCAGATCACACAAGGGCCATGACAGAGTCTTCCTGGGCACTTCACACTCACCAGCCATGTTGTCCCGAGGGCGTTCGAGGGCTCTGGAGGTGTAGCGCTCCTCAAGGAACGCGCAGTGTGTTGCTGCCCAGCACTCGGCAGGCACAGAGGTCCTCTGGGGATCAACCAATGGACCTCGACGTTGCTCCGCCGGCCCACAGGTGTCTGGAGGCACTCAGTGACCTCGGAGGGAAAACGATGCACACCCGTGGGGCCTAGGAGTCCCCGGACGTGTACTTCCTTTAAAATAAAGCACATAAGCGACTGAGAAGTTGTGGAAACAGCTGCATGCCTCCCTTTCTGCACGGCTACTCAGGGCCTAACCTTGAGGCGAGTTCTCACTTCGAGATTCCTTTTCGCTCTAGAGCCTGTCATGTGGACCGCCGCCGCACCCACGGTAGCCCCTGGTTTAGAGAGAGAAAATTCATAATTTTCCCCGAAGCATTCTTCCAGGGCTCACTGGCCTGTCGGGAGCCAGGAATGTCAGGTACCTTCAAGGCAGGCATGAATGCCGCCCTCAAAATGGGAAAGCAGGGCTAGTTCCAGCAGGCCCCCATTTTCATGGGCACACTCAGCATACATACCTGTGGCTTCTAAGGAGTCCCAAGAGACACCGGTTACCCTGCGTTTCCTTCCCTGAATCAACTTATCGAAGTAGGGAATCCAAAATCCAGCGAACTGTCTCAACCGAGGAAGGCCGTAGCTGCTCCTCTGGGCCTGGGGCTGCCTGCAGTGCCGCAGAAGGAAGAGGACTTAAAGTGCAGTAAGAACCCAAGCCACCATCCTCTAGGAGGCACGGTGACTTCAGTCAGGAGGTCCTGGATGAAACGCGAAGACGAGGGCTCCTCTGAGGGCAGGTCCGACTAGGGCACCGCGTAAGACCTCCGCGCCACGTGGGACGTGCCAGAACGGTGTTCGCGAACGTGTGCGAGTGCGGAGGAAACTAAGCTGCTCCGAAGGAGAGGGCAGTGCGTTTCCCTACGCTCGGCCTGCACACAGGGGGCTCTGAAGGGCTACGGGCCTGGATGTTGCTTCGCAGACCCAGGTGCACCTGGGGGTACTCAGTGTTCCTGCTGGGCGCAGGGCGCCCTGGCTAACCTCCCAGGTGTCCAGAAAGCTGTGCTGACGTTAAAGGCATGCAGAGCAGAGGCCACCGCCTCCTGGAAGCAGCAGCACGCCTCCGCTTCTGCACGGCGAATCAGGGCCTTACTTCCAGGCATGGGTTCATGCTGGGTGTGCCGGTAGCGACACAGCGTGCTAAGATGCTGACTTTCTCCTCGAGCAGAGTGACTTCAGGTACGAGGGAGGGCCTCGCAGTGTTCCAAGCTCAGTGTTCTCTCATGGCAACTCACACAAGGGCCATGACAGAGTCTTCCTGGGCACTTCGCACTCACCAGCCATGTTGTTCCGAGGGCATTTGAGGGCTCCGGAGATGTAGCGCTCATCAAGGAATGCGCAGTGTGTTGCTGCCCAGCACTCGGCAGGCACAGAGGTCCTCCGGGGGATCAACCAATGGACCTCAACGTTGCTCCGCCGGCCCACAGGTGTCTGGAGGCACTCAGTGACCTCGGAGGGAAAACGATGCACACCCGTGGGGCCTAGAAGTCCCCGGACGCGTACTTCCTTTAAAATAAAGGACATAAGCGACTGGGAACTCGTGGAAAGAGCTGCAAGCCTCCCTTTTTGCACGGCTACTCAGGGCTTAACCTGGAGACGAGTTCTCACGTCGCGGTTCCCTTTCGCTCTAGAGCCTGTCATGCGGACCGAAGCCGTGGCCACGGAAGCCCCTGGTTTAGAGAGAGCAAACTCATAATTTTCCCCGAAGCATTCTTCCAGGGCTCACTGGCCTCTCGGGAGCTGGGAATGTCAGGTACCTTCAAGGCAGGCATGAATGCCGCCCTCAAAATGGGAAAGCAGGGCTTGTTCCAGCAGGCCCCCGTTATCATGGGCACACTCAGCATACATCCCTGTGGCTTATAAGGACTCCCATGAGACACCGGTTACCCTGCGTTTCCCTCCCTGAATCAACTTATCGAAGTAGGGAGTCCCGCATCCGGCGAACTGTCTCAACCGAGGAACGCCGTAGCTGCTCCTCTGGGCCTGGGGATGCCTGCAGTGCCGCAGAAGGAACAGGACTTGAAGTGCATTAAGAACCCAAGCCGCCGTCCTCTAGGAGGCACGGTGACTTCAGTCAGGAGGTCCTGGATGGAACGCGAAGACGAGGTCTCCTCTGAGGGCAGGTCCGATTAGGGCACCGCGTAAGACCTCCGCGCCACGTGGGACGTGCCAGAACGGTGTTCGCGAACGTGTGCGAGTGCGGAGGAAACTAAGCTGCTCCGAAGGAGAGGGCAGTGCGTTTCCCTACGCTCGGCCTGCACACAGGGGGCTCTGAAGGGCTACGGGCCTGGATGTTGCTTCGCAGACACAGGTGCACCTGGGGGTACTCAGTGTTCCTGCTGGGCGCAGGGCGCCCCGGCTAGCCTCCCAGGTGTCCAGAAAGCTGTGCTGCCGTTAAAGGCATGCAGAGCAGAGGCCACCACCTCCTGGAAGCAGCAGCACGCCTCCGCTTCTGCACGGCGAATCAGGGCCTTATTTCCAGGCATGTGTTCATGCTGGGTGTGCCGGTAGCGACACAGCGTGGTAAGATGCTGACTTTCTCCTCGAGCAGAATGACTTCAGGTACGGGGCGGGCCTCGCAGTGTTCCAAGCACAGTGTTCTCTCATGGCAGCTCACACAAGGGCCATGACAGAGTCTTCCTGGGCACTTCACACTCACCAGCCATGTTGTCCCGAGGGCGTTCGAGGGCTCTGGATATGTAGCGCTCCTCAAGGAACGCGCAGTGTGTTGCTGCCCAGCACTCGGCAGGCACAGAGGTCCTCCGGGGCATCAACCAATGGACCTCGACATTGCTCCGCCGGCCCACAGGTGTCTGGAGGCACTCAGTGACCTCGGAGGGAAAACGATGCACACCCGTGGGGCCTAGGAGTCCCCGGACGTGTACTTCCTTTAAAATAAAGGACATAAGCGACTGAGAAGTTGTGGAAACAGCTGCATGCCTCCCTTTCTGCACGGCTACTCAGGGCCTAACCTGGAGGCGAGTTATCACTTCGAGGTTCCCTTTCGCTCTAGAGCCTGTCATGCGGACTGAGCTGCGGCCACAGAAGCCCCTGGTTCAGAGAGAGCAAACTCATAATTTTCCCCGAAGCATTCTTCCAGGGCTCACTGGCCTGTCGGGAGCCGGGAATGTCAGGTAGCTTCAAGGCAGGCATGAATGCTGCCCTCAAAATGGAAAAGCAGGGCTAGTTCCAGCAGGCCCCCGTTTTCATGGGAACACTAAGCGTACAACTCTATGGCTTCTAACGAGTCCCAAGAGACACCGGTTACCCTGCGTTTCCTTCCCTGAATTAACATATCGAAGTAGGGAGTCCCGCATCCGGCGAACTGTCTCAACCGAGGAACGCCGTAGCTGCTCCTCTGGGCCTGGGGCTGCCTGCAGTGCCGCAGAAGGAACAGGACTTGAAGTGCAGTAAGAACCCAAGCCGCCGTCCTCTAGGACGCCCGGTGACTTCAGTCAGGAGGTCCTGGATGAAACGCGAAGACGAGGGCTCCTCTGAGGGCAGCTCCGACTAGGGCACCGCGTAAGACCTCCGCGCCACGTGGGACGTGACAGAACGGCGTTCGCGAACGTGTGCGAGTGCCGAGGAAACTAAGCTGCTCCGATGGAGAGGGCAGTGCGTTTCCCTACGCTCGGCCTGCACACAGGGGGCTCTGAAGGGTTACGGGCCTGGATGTTGCTTAGCAGACCCAGGTGCACCTGGGGGTACTCAGTGTTCCTGCTGGGAGCAGGGTGCCCCAGCTAGCCTCCCAGGTGTCCAGAAAGCTGTGCTGCCGTTAAAGGCATGCAGAGCAGAGGCCACCGCCTCCTGGAAGCTGCAGCACACCTCCGCTTCTGCACGGCGAATCAGGGCCTTCCTTCCAGGCATGGGTTCATGCTGGGTGTGCCGGTAGCGACACAGCGTGCTAAGATGCTGACTTTCTACACGAGCAGAGTGACTTCAGGTACGAGGGCGGGCCTCGCAGTGTTCCAAGCGCAGTGTTCTCTCATGGCAACTCACACAAGGGCCATGACAGAGTCTTCCTGGGTACTTCGCACTCACCAGCCATGTTGTCCTGAGGGCGTTCGAGGGCTCTGGAGATGTAGCGCTCCTCAAGGAACGCGCAGTGTGTTGCTGCCCAGCACTCGGCAGGCACAGAGGTCCTCCGGGGGATCAACCAATGGACCTCGACGTTGCTCCGCCGGCCCACAGGTGTCTGGAGGCACTCAGTGACCTCGGAGGGAAAACGATGCACACCCGTGGGGCCTAGGAGTCCCCGGACGCGTACTTCCTTTAAAATAAAGCACATAAGCGACTGAGAAGTTGTGGAAACAGCTGCATGCCTGCCTTTCTGCACGGCTACTCAGGGCCTAACCTGGAGGCGAGTTCTCACTTCGAGGTTCCCTTTCGCTCTAGAGCCTGTCATGCGGACTGAGCTGCGGCCACATAAGCCCCTGGTTTAGAGAGAGCAAACTCATAATTTTCCCCGAAACATTCTTCCAGGGCTCACTGGCCTGTCGGGAGCCGGGAATGTCAGGTAGCTTCAAGGCAGGCATGAATGCCGCCCTCAAAATGGAAAAGCAGGGCTAGTTCCAGCAGGCCCCCGTTTTCATGGGCACACTAAGCGTACAACCCTATGGCTTCTAACGAGTCCCAAGAGACACCGGTTACCCTGCGTTTCCTTCCCTGAATTAACATATCGAAGTAGGGAGTCCCGCATCCGGCGAACTGTCTCAACCGAGGAACGCCGTAGCTGCTCCTCTGGGCCTGGGGCTGCCTGCAGTGCCGCAGAAGGAACAGGACTTGAAGTGCAGTAAGAACCCAAGCCGCCGTCCTCTAGGACGCCCGGTGACTTCAGTCAGGAGGTCCTGGATGGAAGGCGAAGACGACGGCTCCTCTGAGGGCAGCTGCGATTAGGGCACCGCGTAAGACCTCTGCGCCACGTGGGACGTGCCAGAACTGTGTTCGTGAACGTGTGCGAGTGCGGAGGAAACTAAGCTGCTCCGATGGAGAGGGCAGTGCTTTTCCCTACGCTCGGCCTGCACACAGGGGGCTCTGAAGGGCTACGGGCCTGGATGTTGCTTAGCAGACCCAGGTGCACCTGGGGGTACTCAGTGTTCCTGCTGGGAGCAGGGTGTCCCGGCTAGCCTCCCAGGTGTCCAGAAAGCTGTGCTGCCATTAAAGGCATGCAGAGCAGAGGCCACCGCCTCCTGGAAGCTGCAGCACGCCTCCGCTTCTGCACGGCGAATCAGGGCCTTATTTCCAGGCATGGGTTCATGCTGGGTGTGCCGGTAGCGACACAGCGTGCTAAGATGCTGACTTTCTCCTCGAGCAGAGTGACTTCAGGTACGAGGGCGGGCCTCGCAGTGTTCCAAGCGCAGTGTTCTCTCATGGCAGCTCACACAAGGGCCATGACTGAGTCTTCCTGGGCACTTCGCACTCACCAGCCATGTTTTCCCGAGGGCGTTCGAGGGCTCTGGATATGTAGCGCTCCTCAAGGAACGCGCAGTGTGTTGCTGCCCAGCACTCGGCAGGCACAGAGGTCCTCCGGGGGATCAACCAATGGACCTCGACATTGCTCCGCCGGCCCACAGGTGTCTGGAGGCACTCAGTGACCTCGGAGGGAAAACGATGCACACCCGTGGGGCCTAGGAGTCCCCAGACGCGTACTTCCTTTAAAATAAAGGACATAAGCGACTGAGAACTCGTGGAAACAGCTGCATGCCTCCCTTTCTGCACGGCTACTTAGGACCTATCCTGGAGGCGAGTTCTCACGTCACGGTTCCCTTTTGCTCTAGAGCCTGTCATGCGGATCGCCGCCGCGGCCACGGAAGCCCCTGGTTTAGAGAGAGCAAACTCATAATTTTCCCCGAAGCATTCTTCCAGGGCTCACTGGCCTGTCGGGAGCTGGGAATGTCAGGTAGCTTCAAGGCAGGCATGAATGCCACCCTCAAAATGGGAAAGCAGGGCTTGTTCCAGCAGGCCCCCGTTATCATGGGCACACTGAGCGTACATCCCTGTGGCTTCTAACGAGTCCCAAGAGACACCGGTTACCCTGCGTTTCCTTCCCTGAATCAACTTATCGAAGTAGGGAGTCCCGCATCCGGCGAACTGTCTCAACCGAGGAACGCCGTAGCTGCTCCTCTGGGCCTGGGGAAGCCTGCAGTGCCGCAGAAGGAACAGGACTTAAAGTGCAGTAAGAACCCAAGCCGCCGTCCTCTAGGAGGCACGGTGACTTCAGTCAGGAGGTCCTGGATGGAACGCGAAGACAAGGGCTCCTCTGAGGGCACCGCGTAAGACCTCCGCGCCACGTGGGACATGCCAGAACGGCGTTCGCGAACGTGTGCGTGTGCCGAGGAAACTAAGCTGCTCCGAAGGAGAGGGCAGTGCATTTCCCTATGCTCAGCCTGCACACACGGGGCTCTGAAGGGCTACGGGCCTGGATGTTGCTTAGCAGACCCAGGTGCACCTGGGGGTACTCAGTGTTCCTGCTGGGAGCAGGGTGCCCCGGCTAGCCTCCCAGGTGTCCAGAAAGCTGTGCTGCCGTGAAAGGCATGCAGAGCAGAGGCCACCGCCTCCTGGAAGCTGCAGCACGCCTCCGCTTCTGCATGGCGAATCAGGGCCTTATTTCCAGGCATGGATTCATGCTGGGTGTGCCGGTAGCGACACAGCGTGCTAAGATGCTGACTTTCTCCTCGAGCAGAGTGACTTCAGGTACGAGGGTGGGCCTCGCAGTGTTCCAAGCACAGTGTTCTCTCATGGCAGCTCACACAAGGGCCATGACTGAGTCTTCCTGGGTACTTCGCACTCACCAGCCCATGTTGTCCCGAGGGCGTTCGAGGGCTCTGGATATGTAGCGCTCCTCAAGGAACGCGCAGTGTGTTGCTGCCCAGCACTCGGCAGGCACAGAGGTCCTCCGGGGGATCAACCAATGGACCTCGACATTGCTCCGCCGGCCCACAGGTGTCTGGAGGCACTCAGTGACCTCGGAGGGAAAACGATGCACACCCGTGGGGCCTAGGAGTCCCCGGACGCGTACTTCCTTTAAAATAAAGGACATAAGCGACTGAGAACTCGTGGAAACAGCTGCATGCCTCCCTTTCTGCACGGCTACTCAGGGCCTAAGCTGGAGGCGAGTTCTCACGTCGAGGTTCCCTTTCGCTCTAGAGCCTGTCATGCGGACCGAGCTGCGGCCACGGAAGCCCCTGGTTTAGAGAGAGCAAACTCATAATTTTACCCGAAGCATTCTTCCAGGGCTCACTGGCCTGTCGGGAGCTGGGAATGTCAGGTAGCTTCAAGGCAGGCATGAATGCCGCCCTCAAAATGGGAAAGCAGGGCTTGTTCCAGCAGGCCCCCATTTTCATGGGCACACTCAGCGTACATCCCTATGGCTTCTAACGAGTCCCAAGAGACACCGGTTACCCTGCGTTTCCTTCCCTGAATCAACTTATCGAAGTAGGGAGTCCCGCATCCGGCGAACTGTCTCAACCGAGGAACGCCGTAGCTGCTCCCCTGGGCCTGGGGCTGCCTGCAGTGCCGCAGAAGGAACAGGACTTAAAGTGCAGTAAGAACCCAAGCCGCCGTCCTCTAGGAGGCACGGTGACTTCAGTCAGGAGGTCCTGGATGAAACGCGAAGACGAGGGCTCCTCTGAGGGCAGGTCCGATTAGGGCACCGCGTAAGACCTCCGCGCCACGTGGGACGTGCCAGAACGGTGTTCGCGAACGTGTGCGAGTGCCGAGGAAACTAAGCTGCTCCGAAGGAGAGGGCAGTGCGTTTCCCTACGCTCGGCCTGCACACAGGGGGCTCTGAAGGGCTACGGGCCTGGATGTTGCTTAGCAGACCCAGGTGCACCTGGGGGTACTCAGTGTTCCTGCTGGGAGCAGGGTGCCCCGGCTAGCCTCCCAGGTGTCCAGAAAGCTGTGCTGCCGTTAAAGGCATGCAGAGCAGAGGCCACCGCCTCCTGGAAGCTGCAGCACGCCTCCGCTTCTGCATGGCGAATCAGGGCCTTATTTCCAGGCATGTGTTCATGCTGGGTGTGCCGGTAGCGACACAGCGTGCTAAGATGCTGACTTTCTCCTCGAGCAGAGTGACTTCAGGTACGAGGGCGGGCCTCGCAGTGTTCCAAGCACAGTGTTCTCTCATGGCAGCTCACACAAGGGCCATGACTGAGTCTTCCTGGGTACTTCGCACTCACCAGCCATGTTGTCCCGAGGGCGTTCGAGGGCTCTGGATATGTACCGCTCCTCAAGGAACACGCAGTGTGTTGCTGCCCAGCACTCGGCAGGCACAGAGGTCCTCCGGGGCATCAACCAATGGATCTCGACATTGCTCCGCCGGCCCACAGGTGTCTGGAGGCACTCAGTGAACTCGGAGGGAAAACGATGCACACCCGTGGGGCCTAGGAGTCCCCGGACACGTACTTCCTTTAAAATAAAGCACATAAGCGACTGAGAAGTTGTGGAAACAGCTGCATGCCTCCCTTTCTGCACGGCTACTCAGGGCCTAACCTGGAGGCGAGTTCTCACTTCGAGGTTCCCTTTCGCTCTAGAGCCTGTCATGCGGACTGAGCTGCGGCCACAGAAGCCCCTGGTTTAGAGAGAGCAAACTCATAATTTTCCCCGAAGCATTCTTCCAGGGCTCACTGGCCTGTCGGGAGCCGGGAATGTCAGGTACCTTCAAGGCAGGCATGAATGCCGCCCTCAAAATGGAAAAGCAGGGCTAGTTCCAGCAGGCCCCCGTTTTCATGGGCACACTAAGCGTACAACCCTATGGCTTCTAACGAGTCCCAAGAGACACCGGTTACCCTGCGTTTCCTTCCCTGAATTAACATATCGAAGTAGGGAGTCCCGCATCCGGCGAACTGTCTCAACCGAGGAACGCCGTAGCTGCTCCTCTGGGCCTGGGGCTGCCTGCAGTGCCGCAGAAGGAACAGGACTTGAAGTGCAGTAAGAACCCAAGCCGCCGTCCTCTAGGACGCCCGGTGACTTCAGTCAGGAGGTCCTGGATGGAAGGCGAAGACGACGGCTCCTCTGAGGGCAGCTGCGATTAGGGCACCGCGTAAGACCTCTGCGCCACGTGGGACGTGCCAGAACGGTGTTCGCGAACGTGTGCGAGTGCGGAGGAAACTAAGCTGCTCCGATGGAGAGGGCAGTGCGTTTCCCTACGCTCGGCCTGCACACAGGGGTCTCTGAAGGGCTACGGGCCTGGATGTTGCTTAGCAGACCCAGGTGCACCTGGGGGTACTCAGTGTTCCTGCTGGGAGCAGGGTGTCCCGGCTAGCCTCCCAGGTGTCCAGAAAGCTGTGCTGCCGTTAAAGGCATGCAGAGCAGAGGCCACCGCCTCCTGGAAGCTGCAGCACGCCTCCGCTTCTGCACGGCGAATCAGGGCCTTATTTCCAGGCATGGGTTTATGCTGGGTGTGCCGGTAGCGACACAGCGTGCTAAGATGCTGACTTTCTCCTCGAGCAGAGTGACTTCAGGTACGAGGGCGGGCCTCGCAGTGTTCCAAGCACAGTGTTCTCTCATGGCAGCTCACAGAAGGGCCATGACTGAGTCTTCCTGGGCACTTCGCACTCACCAGCCATGTTTTCCCGAGGGCGTTCGAGGGCTCTGGATATGTAGCGCTCCTCAAGGAACGCGCAGTGTGTTGCTGCCCAGCACTCGGCAGGCACAGAGGTCCTCCGGGGCATCAACCAATGGACCTCGACATTGCTCCGCCGGCCCACAGGTGTCTGGAGGCACTCAGTGACCTCGGAGGGAAAACGATGCACACCCGTGGGGCCTAGGAGTCCCCAGACGCGTACTTCCTTTAAAATAAAGGACATAAGCGACTGAGAACTCGTGGAAACAGCTGCATGCCTCCCTTTCTGCACGGCTACTCAGGGCCTAAGCTGGAGGCGAGTTCTCACGTCGAGGTTCCCTTTCGCTCTAGAGCCTGTCATGCGGACCGAGCTGTGGCCACGGAAGCCCCTGGTTTAGAGAGAGCAAACTCATAATTTTACCCGAAGCATTCTTCCAGGGCTCACTGGCCTGTCGGGAGCTGGGAATGTCAGGTAGCTTCAAGGCAGGCATGAATGCCGCCCTCAAAATGGGAAAGCAGGGCTTGTTCCAGCAGGCCCCCATTTTCATGGGCACACTCAGCGTACATCCCTATGGCTTCTAACGAGTCCCAAGAGACACCGGTTACCCTGCGTTTCCTTCCCTGAATCAACTTATCGAAGTAGGGAGTCCCGCATCCGGCGAACTGTCTCAACCGAGGAACGCCGTAGCTGCTCCCCTGGGCCTGGGGCTGCCTGCAGTGCCGCAGAAGGAACAGGACTTAAAGTGCAGTAAGAACCCAAGCCGCCGTCCTCTAGGAGGCACGGTGACTTCAGTCAGGAGGTCCTGGATGAAACGCGAAGACGAGGGCTCCTCTGAGGGCAGGTCCGATTAGGGCACCGCGTAAGACCTCCGCGCCACGTGGGACGTGCCAGAACGGTGTTCGCGAACGTGTGCGAGTGCCGAGGAAACTAAGCTGCTCCGAAGGAGAGGGCAGTGCGTTTCCCTACGCTCGGCCTGCACACAGGGGGCTCTGAAGGGCTACGGGCCTGGATGTTGCTTAGCAGACCCAGGTGCACCTGGGGGTACTCAGTGTTCCTGTTGGGAGCAGGGTGCCCCGGCTAGCCTCCCAGGTGTCCAGAAAGCTGTGCTGCCGTTAAAGGCATGCAGAGCAGAGGCCACCGCCTCCTGGAAGCTGCAGCACGCCTCCGCTTCTGCATGGCGAATCAGGGCCTTATTTCCAGGCATGGGTTCATGCTGGGTGTGCCGGTAGCGACACAGCGTGCTAAGATGCTGACTTTCTCCTCGAGCAGAGTGACTTCAGGTACGAGGGCGGGCCTCGCAGTGTTCCAAGCACAGTGTTCTCTCATGGCAGCTCACACAAGGGCCATGACTGAGTCTTCCTGGGTACTTCGCACTCACCAGCCATGTTGTCCCGAGGGCGTTCGAGGGCTCTGGATATGTACCGCTCCTCAAGGAACACGCAGTGTGTTGCTGCCCAGCACTCGGCAGGCACAGAGGTCCTCCGGGGCATCAACCAATGGACCTCGACATTGCTCCGCCGGCCCACAGGTGTCTGGAGGCACTCAGTGACCTCGGAGGGAAAACGATGCACACCCGTGGGGCCTAGGAGTCCCCGGACGCATACTTCCTTTAAAATAAAGCACATAAGCGACTGAGAAGTTGTGGAAACAGCTGCATGCCTCCCTTTCTGCACGGCTACTCAGGGCCTAACCTGGAGGCGAGTTCTCACTTCGAGGTTCCCTTTCGCTCTAGAGCCTGTCATGCGGACTGAGCTGCGGCCACAGAAGCCCCTGGTTTAGAGAGAGCAAACTCATAATTTTCCCCGAAGCATTCTTCCAGGGCTCACTGGCCTGTCGGGAGCCGGGAATGTCAGGTAGCTTCAAGGCAGGCATGAATGCCGCCCTCAAAATGGAAAAGCAGGGCTAGTTCCAGCAGGCGCCCGTTTTCATGGGCACACTAAGCGTACAACCCTATGGCTTCTAACGAGTCCCAAGAGACACCGGTTACCCTGCGTTTCCTTCCCTGAATTAACATATCGAAGTAGGGAGTCCCGCATCCGGCGAACTGTCTCAACCGAGGAACGCCGTAGCTGCTCCTCTGGGCCTGGGGCTGCCTGCAGTGCCGCAGAAGGAACAGGACTTGAAGTGCAGTAAGAACCCAAGCCGCCGTCCTCTAGGACACCCGGTGACTTCAGTCAGGAGGTCCTGGATGGAAGGCGAAGACGACGGCTCCTCTGAGGGCAGCTGCGATTAGGGCACCGCGTAAGACCTCTGCGCCACGTGGGACGTGCCAGAACGGTGTTCGTGAACGTGTGCGAGTGCGGAGGAAACTAAGCTGCTCCGATGGAGAGGGCAGTGCGTTTCCCTACGCTCGGCCTGCACACAGGGGTCTCTGAAGGGCTACGGGCCTGGATGTTGCTTAGCAGACCCAGGTGCACCTGGGGGTACTCAGTGTTCCTGCTGGGAGCAGGGGGCCCCGGCTAGCCTCCCAGGTGTCCAGAAAGCTGTGCTGCCGTTAAAGGCATGCAGAGCAGAGGCCACCACCTCCTGGAAGCTGCAGCACGCCTCCGCTTCTGCACGGCGAATCAGGGCCTTACTTCCAGGCATGGGTTCATGCTGGGTGTGCCGGTAGCGACACAGCGTGCTAAGATGCTGACTTTCTCCTCGAGCAGAGTGACTTCAGGTACGAGGGTGGGCCTCGCAGTGTTCCAAGCACAGTGTTCTCTCATGGCAGCTCACACAAGGGCCATGACTGAGTCTTCCTGGGTACTTCGCACTCACCAGCCATGTTGTCCCGAGGGCGTTCGAGGGCTCTGGATATGTAGCGCTCCTCAAGGAACGCGCAGTGTGTTGCTGCCCAGCACTCGGCAGGCACAGAGGTCCTCCGGGGCATCAACCAATGGACCTCGACATTGCTCCGCCGGCCCACAGGTGTCTGGAGGCACTCAGTGACCTCGGAGGGAAAACGATGCACACCCGTGGGGCCTAGGAGTCCCCGGACGCGTACTTCCTTTAAAATAAAGGACATAAGCGACTGAGAACTCGTGGAAACAGCTGCATGCCTCCCTTTCTGCATGGCTACTCAGGGCCTAAGCTGGAGGCGAGTTCTCACGTCGAGGTTCCCTTTCGCTCTAGAGCCTGTCATGCGGACCGAGCTGCGGCCACGGAAGCCCCTGGTTTAGAGAGAGCAAACTCATAATTTTACCTGAAGCATTCTTCCAGGGCTCACTGGCCTGTCGGAAGCTGGGAATGTCAGGTAGCTTCAAGGCAGGCATGAATGCCGCCCTCAAAATGGGAAAGCAGGGCTTGTTCCAGCAGGCCCCCATTTTCATGGGCACACTCAGCATACATCCCTATGGCTTCTAACGAGTCCCAAGAGACACCGGTTACCCTGCGTTTCCTTCCCTGAATCAACTTATCGAAGTAGGGAGTCCCGCATCCGGCGAACTGTCTCAACCGAGGAACGCCGTAGCTGCTCCCCTGGGCCTGGGGCTGCCTGCAGTGCCGCAGAAGGAACAGGACTTAAAGTGCAGTAAGAACCCAAGCCGCCGTCCTCTAGGAGGCACGGTGACTTCAGTCAGGAGGTCCTGGATGAAACGCGAAGACGAGGGCTCCTCTGAGGGCAGGTCCGATTAGGGCACCGCGTAAGACCTCCGCGCCACGTGGGACGTGCCAGAACGGTGTTCGCGAACGTGTGCGAGTGCCGAGGAAACTAAGCTGCTCCGAAGGAGAGGGCAGTGCGTTTCCCTACGCTCGGCCTGCACACAGGGGGCTTTGAAGGGCTACGGGCCTGGATGTTGCTTAGCAGACCCAGGTGCACCTGGGGGTACTCAGTGTTCCTGCTGGGAGCAGGGTGCCCCGGCTAGCCTCCCAGGTGTCCAGAAAGCTGTGCTGCCGTTAAAGGCATGCAGAGCAGAGGCCACCGCCTCCTGGAAGCTGCAGCACGCCTCCGCTTCTGCATGGCGAATCAGGGCCTTATTTCCAGGCATGGGTTCATGCTGGGTGTGCCGGTAGCGACACAGCGTGCTAAGATGCTGACTTTCTCCTCGAGCAGAGTGACTTCAGGTACGAGGGCGGGCCTCGCAGTGTTCCAAGCACAGTGTTCTCTCATGGCAGCTCACACAAGGGCCATGACTGAGTCTTCCTGGGTACTTCGCACTCACCAGCCATGTTGTCCCGAGGGCGTTCGAGGGCTCTGGATATGTACCGCTCCTCAAGGAACGCGCAGTGTGTTGCTGCCCAGCACTCGGCAGGCACAGAGGTCCTCCGGGGCATCAACCAATGGACCTCGACATTGCTCCGCCGGCCCACAGGTGTCTGGAGGCACTCAGTGACCTCGGAGGGAAAACGATGCACACCCGTGGGGCCTAGGAGTCCCCGGACGCGTACTTCCTTTAAAATAAAGCACATAAGCGACTGAGAAGTTGTGGAAACAGCTGCATGCCTCCCTTTCTGCACGGCTACTCAGGGCCTAACCTGGAGGCGAGTTCTCACTTCGAGGTTCCCTTTCGCTCTAGAGCCTGTCATGCGGACTGAGCTGCGGCCACAGAAGCCCCTGGTTTAGAGAGAGCAAACTCATAATTTTACCCGAAGCATTCTTCCAGGGCTCACTGGCCTGTCGGGAGCCGGGAATGTCAGGTACCTTCAAGGCAGGCATGAATGCCGCCCTCAAAATGGAAAAGCAGGGCTAGTTCCAGCAGGCCCCCGTTTTCATGGACACACTAAGCATACAACCCTATGGCTTCTAACGAGTCCCAAGAGACACCGGTTACCCTGCGTTTCCTTCCCTGAATTAATATATCGAAGTAGGGAGTCCTGCATCCGGCGAACTGTCTCAACCGAGGAACGCCGTAGCTGCTCCTCTGGGCCTGGGGCTGCCTGCAGTGCCGCAGAAGGAACAGGACTTGAAGTGCAGTAAGAACCCAAGCCGCCGTCCTCTAGGACGCCCGGTGACTTCAGTCAGGAGGTCCTGGATGGAAGGCGAAGACGACGGCTCCTCTGAGGGCAGCTGCGATTAGGGCACCGCGTAAGACCTCTGCGCCACGTGGGACGTGCCAGAACGGTGTTCGCGAACGTGTGCGAGTGCGGAGGAAACTAAGCTGCTCCGATGGAGAGGGCAGTGCGTTTCCCTACGCTCGGCCTGCACACAGGGGGCTCTGAAGGGCTACGGGCCTGGATGTTGCTTAGCAGACCCAGGTGCACCTGGGGGTACTCAGTGTTCCTGCTGGGAGCAGGGTGCCCCGGCTAGCCTCCCAGGTGTCCAGAAAGCTGTGCTGCCGTTAAAGGCATGCAGAGCAGAGGCCACCGCCTCCTGGAAGCTGCAGCACGCCTCCGCTTCTGCACGGCGAATCAGGGCCTTACTTCCAGGCATGGGTTCATGCTGGGTGTGCCGGTAGCGACACAGCGTGCTAAGATGCTGACTTTCTCCTCGAGCAGAGTGACTTCAGGTACGAGGGCGGGCCTCGCAGTGTTCCAAGCACAGTGTTCTCTCATGGCAGCTCACACAAGGGCCATGACTGAGTCTTCCTGGGCACTTCGCACTCACCAGCCATGTTTTCCCGAGGGCGTTCGAGGGCTCTGGATATGTAGCGCTCCTCAAGGAACGCGCAGTGTGTTGCTGCCCAGCACTCGGCAGGCACAGAGGTCCTCCGGGGGATCAACCAATGGACCTCGACATTGCTCCGCCGGCCCACAGGTGTCTGGAGGCACTCAGTGACCTCGGAGGGAAAACGATGCACACCCGTGGGGCCTAGGAGTCCCCGGACGCGTACTTCCTTTAAAATAAAGGACATAAGCGACTGAGAACTCGTGGAAACAGCTGCATGCCTCCCTTTCTGCATGGCTACTCAGGGCCTAAGCTGGAGGCGAGTTCTCACGTCGAGGTTCCCTTTCGCTCTAGAGCCTGTCATGTGGACCGAGCTGCGGCCACGGAAGCCCCTGGTTTAGAGAGAGCAAACTCATAATTTTACCCGAAGCATTCTTCCAGGGCTCACTGGCCTGTCGGGAGCTGGGAATGTCAGGTAGCTTCAAGGCAGGCATGAATGCCGCCCTCAAAATGGGAAAGCAGGGCTTGTTCCAGCAGGCCCCCATTTTCATGGGAACACTCAGCGTACATCCCTATGGCTTCTAACGAGTCCCAAGAGACACCGGTTACCCTGCGTTTCCTTCCCTGAATCAACTTATCAAAGTAGGGAGTCCCGCATCCGGCGAACTGTCTCAACCGAGGAACGCCGTAGCTGCTCCCCTGGGCCTGGGGCTGCCTGCAGTGCCGCAGAAGGAACAGGACTTAAAGTGCAGTAAGAACCCAAGCCGCCCTCCTCTAGGAGGCACGGTGACTTCAGTCAGGAGGTCCTGGATGAAACGCGAAGACGAGGGCTCCTCTGAGGGCAGGTCCGATTAGGGCACCGCGTAAGACCTCCGCGCCACGTGGGACGTGCCAGAACGGTGTTCGCGAACGTGTGCGAGTGCCGAGGAAACTAAGCTGCTCCGAAGGAGAGGGCAGTGCGTTTCCCTACGCTCGGCCTGCACACAGGGGGCTCTGAAGGGCTACGGGCCTGGATGTTGCTTAGCAGACCCAGGTGCACCTGGGGGTTCTCAGTGTTCCTGCTGGGAGCAGGGTGCCCCGGCTAGCCTCCCAGGTGTCCAGAAAGCTGTGCTGCCGTTAAAGGCATGCAGAGCAGAGGCCACCGCCTCCTGGAAGCTGCAGCACGCCTCCGCTTCTGCATGGCGAATCAGGGCCTTATTTCCAGGCATGGGTTCATGCTGGGTGTGCCGGTAGCGACACAGCGTGCTAAGATGCTGACTTTCTCCTCGAGCAGAGTGACTTCAGGTACGAGGGCGGGCCTCGCAGTGTTCCAAGCACAGTGTTCTCTCATGGCAGCTCACACAAGGGCCATGACTGAGTCTTCCTGGGTACTTCGCACTCACCAGCCATGTTGTCCCGAGGGCGTTCGAGGGCTCTGGATATGTACCGCTCCTCAAGGAACGCGCAGTGTGTTGCTGCCCAGCACTCGGCAGGCACAGAGGTCCTCCGGGGCATCAACCAATGGACCTCGACATTGCTCCGCCGGCCCACAGGTGTCTGGAGGCACTCAGTGACCTCGGAGGGAAAACGATGCACACCCGTGGGGCCTAGGAGTCCCCGGACGCGTACTTCCTTTAAAATAAAGCACATAAGCGACTGAGAAGTTGTGGAAACAGCTGCATGCCTCCCTTTCTGCACGGCTACTCAGGGCCTAACCTGGAGGCGAGTTCTCACTTCGAGGTTCCCTTTCGCTCTAGAGCCTGTCATGCGGACTGAGCTGCGGCCACAGAAGCCCCTGGTTTAGAGAGAGCAAACTCATAATTTTACCCGAAGCATTCTTCCAGGGCTCACTGGCCTGTCGGGAGCCGGGAATGTCAGGTACCTTCAAGGCAGGCATGAATGCCGCCCTCAAAATGGAAAAGCAGGGCTAGTTCCAGCAGGCCCCCGTTTTCATGGACACACTAAGCATACAACCCTATGGCTTCTAACGAGTCCCAAGAGACACCGGTTACCCTGCGTTTCCTTCCCTGAATTAATATATCGAAGTAGGGAGTCCTGCATCCGGCGAACTGTCTCAACCGAGGAACGCCGTAGCTGCTCCTCTGGGCCTGGGGCTGCCTGCAGTGCCGCAGAAGGAACAGGACTTGAAGTGCAGTAAGAACCCAAGCCGCCGTCCTCTAGGACGCCCGGTGACTTCAGTCAGGAGGTCCTGGATGGAAGGCGAAGACGACGGCTCCTCTGAGGGCAGCTGCGATTAGGGCACCGCGTAAGACCTCTGCGCCACGTGGGACGTGCCAGAACGGTGTTCGCGAACGTGTGCGAGTGCGGAGGAAACTAAGCTGCTCCGATGGAGAGGGCAGTGCGTTTCCCTACGCTCGGCCTGCACACAGGGGGCTCTGAAGGGCTACGGGCCTGGATGTTGCTTAGCAGACCCAGGTGCACCTGGGGGTACTCAGTGTTCCTGCTGGGAGCAGGGTGCCCCGGCTAGCCTCCCAGGTGTCCAGAAAGCTGTGCTGCCGTTAAAGGCATGCAGAGCAGAGGCCACCGCCTCCTGGAAGCTGCAGCACGCCTCCGCTTCTGCACGGCGAATCAGGGCCTTACTTCCAGGCATGGGTTCATGCTGGGTGTGCCGGTAGCGACACAGCGTGCTAAGATGCTGACTTTCTCCTCGAGCAGAGTGACTTCAGGTACGAGGGCGGGCCTCGCAGTGTTCCAAGCACAGTGTTCTCTCATGGCAGCTCACACAAGGGCCATGACTGAGTCTTCCTGGGCACTTCGCACTCACCAGCCATGTTTTCCCGAGGGCGTTCGAGGGCTCTGGATATGTAGCGCTCCTCAAGGAACGCGCAGTGTGTTGCTGCCCAGCACTCGGCAGGCACAGAGGTCCTCCGGGGGATCAACCAATGGACCTCGACATTGCTCCGCCGGCCCACAGGTGTCTGGAGGCACTCAGTGACCTCGGAGGGAAAACGATGCACACCCGTGGGGCCTAGGAGTCCCCGGACGCGTACTTCCTTTAAAATAAAGGACATAAGCGACTGAGAACTCGTGGAAACAGCTGCATGCCTCCCTTTCTGCATGGCTACTCAGGGCCTAAGCTGGAGGCGAGTTCTCACGTCGAGGTTCCCTTTCGCTCTAGAGCCTGTCATGTGGACCGAGCTGCGGCCACGGAAGCCCCTGGTTTAGAGAGAGCAAACTCATAATTTTACCCGAAGCATTCTTCCAGGGCTCACTGGCCTGTCGGGAGCTGGGAATGTCAGGTAGCTTCAAGGCAGGCATGAATGCCGCCCTCAAAATGGGAAAGCAGGGCTTGTTCCAGCAGGCCCCCATTTTCATGGGAACACTCAGCGTACATCCCTATGGCTTCTAACGAGTCCCAAGAGACACCGGTTACCCTGCGTTTCCTTCCCTGAATCAACTTATCAAAGTAGGGAGTCCCGCATCCGGCGAACTGTCTCAACCGAGGAACGCCGTAGCTGCTCCCCTGGGCCTGGGGCTGCCTGCAGTGCCGCAGAAGGAACAGGACTTAAAGTGCAGTAAGAACCCAAGCCGCCCTCCTCTAGGAGGCACGGTGACTTCAGTCAGGAGGTCCTGGATGAAACGCGAAGACGAGGGCTCCTCTGAGGGCAGGTCCGATTAGGGCACCGCGTAAGACCTCCGCGCCACGTGGGACGTGCCAGAACGGTGTTCGCGAACGTGTGCGAGTGCCGAGGAAACTAAGCTGCTCCGAAGGAGAGGGCAGTGCGTTTCCCTACGCTCGGCCTGCACACAGGGGGCTCTGAAGGGCTACGGGCCTGGATGTTGCTTAGCAGACCCAGGTGCACCTGGGGGTTCTCAGTGTTCCTGCTGGGAGCAGGGTGCCCCGGCTAGCCTCCCAGGTGTCCAGAAAGCTGTGCTGCCGTTAAAGGCATGCAGAGCAGAGGCCACCGCCTCCTGGAAGCTGCAGCACGCCTCCGCTTCTGCATGGCGAATCAGGGCCTTATTTCCAGGCATGGGTTCATGCTGGGTGTGCCGGTAGCGACACAGCGTGCTAAGATGCTGACTTTCTCCTCGAGCAGAGTGACTTCAGGTACGAGGGCGGGCCTCGCAGTGTTCCAAGCACAGTGTTCTCTCATGGCAGCTCACACAAGGGCCATGACTGAGTCTTCCTGGGTACTTCGCACTCACCAGCCATGTTGTCCCGAGGGCGTTCGAGGGCTCTGGATATGTACCGCTCCTCAAGGAACGCGCAGTGTGTTGCTGCCCAGCACTCGGCAGGCACAGAGGTCCTCCGGGGCATCAACCAATGGACCTCGACATTGCTCCGCCGGCCCACAGGTGTCTGGAGGCACTCAGTGACCTCGGAGGGAAAACGATGCACACCCGTGGGGCCTAGGAGTCCCCGGACGCGTACTTCCTTTAAAATAAAGCACATAAGCGACTGAGAAGTTGTGGAAACAGCTGCATGCCTCCCTTTCTGCACGGCTACTCAGGGCCTAACCTGGAGGCGAGTTCTCACTTCGAGGTTCCCTTTCGCTCTAGAGCCTGTCATGCGGACTGAGCTGCGGCCACAGAAGCCCCTGGTTTAGAGAGAGCAAACTCATAATTTTACCCGAAGCATTCTTCCAGGGCTCACTGGCCTGTCGGGAGCCGGGAATGTCAGGTACCTTCAAGGCAGGCATGAATGCCGCCCTCAAAATGGAAAAGCAGGGCTAGTTCCAGCAGGCCCCCGTTTTCATGGACACACTAAGCATACAACCCTATGGCTTCTAACGAGTCCCAAGAGACACCGGTTACCCTGCGTTTCCTTCCCTGAATTAATATATCGAAGTAGGGAGTCCTGCATCCGGCGAACTGTCTCAACCGAGGAACGCCGTAGCTGCTCCTCTGGGCCTGGGGCTGCCTGCAGTGCCGCAGAAGGAACAGGACTTGAAGTGCAGTAAGAACCCAAGCCGCCGTCCTCTAGGACGCCCGGTGACTTCAGTCAGGAGGTCCTGGATGGAAGGCGAAGACGACGGCTCCTCTGAGGGCAGCTGCGATTAGGGCACCGCGTAAGACCTCTGCGCCACGTGGGACGTGCCAGAACGGTGTTCGCGAACGTGTGCGAGTGCGGAGGAAACTAAGCTGCTCCGATGGAGAGGGCAGTGCGTTTCCCTACGCTCGGCCTGCACACAGGGGGCTCTGAAGGGCTACGGGCCTGGATGTTGCTTAGCAGACCCAGGTGCACCTGGGGGTACTCAGTGTTCCTGCTGGGAGCAGGGTGCCCCGGCTAGCCTCCCAGGTGTCCAGAAAGCTGTGCTGCCGTTAAAGGCATGCAGAGCAGAGGCCACCGCCTCCTGGAAGCTGCAGCACGCCTCCGCTTCTGCACGGCGAATCAGGGCCTTACTTCCAGGCATGGGTTCATGCTGGGTGTGCCGGTAGCGACACAGCGTGCTAAGATGCTGACTTTCTCCTCGAGCAGAGTGACTTCAGGTACGAGGGCGGGCCTCGCAGTGTTCCAAGCACAGTGTTCTCTCATGGCAGCTCACACAAGGGCCATGACTGAGTCTTCCTGGGCACTTCGCACTCACCAGCCATGTTTTCCCGAGGGCGTTCGAGGGCTCTGGATATGTAGCGCTCCTCAAGGAACGCGCAGTGTGTTGCTGCCCAGCACTCGGCAGGCACAGAGGTCCTCCGGGGGATCAACCAATGGACCTCGACATTGCTCCGCCGGCCCACAGGTGTCTGGAGGCACTCAGTGACCTCGGAGGGAAAACGATGCACACCCGTGGGGCCTAGGAGTCCCCGGACGCGTACTTCCTTTAAAATAAAGGACATAAGCGACTGAGAACTCGTGGAAACAGCTGCATGCCTCCCTTTCTGCATGGCTACTCAGGGCCTAAGCTGGAGGCGAGTTCTCACGTCGAGGTTCCCTTTCGCTCTAGAGCCTGTCATGCGGACCGAGCTGCGGCCACGGAAGCCCCTGGTTTAGAGAGAGCAAACTCATAATTTTCCCCGAAGCATTCTTCCAGGGCTCACTGGCCTGTCGGGAGCTGGGAATGTCAGGTAGCTTCAAGGCAGGCATGAATGCCGCCCTCAAAATGGGAAAGCAGGGCTTGTTCCAGCAGGCCCCCATTTTCATGGGAACACTCAGCGTACATCCCTATGGCTTCTAACGAGTCCCAAGAGACACCGGTTACCCTGCGTTTCCTTCCCTGAATCAACTTATCAAAGTAGGGAGTCCCGCATCCGGCGAACTGTCTCAACCGAGGAACGCCGTAGCTGCTCCCCTGGGCCTGGGGCTGCCTGCAGTGCCGCAGAAGGAACAGGACTTAAAGTGCAGTAAGAACCCAAGCCGCCCTCCTCTAGGAGGCACGGTGACTTCAGTCAGGAGGTCCTGGATGAAACGCGAAGACGAGGGCTCCTCTGAGGGCAGGTCCGATTAGGGCACCGCGTAAGACCTCCGCGCCACGTGGGACGTGCCAGAACGGTGTTCGCGAACGTGTGCGAGTGCCGAGGAAACTAAGCTGCTCCGAAGGAGAGGGCAGTGCGTTTCCCTACGCTCGGCCTGCACACAGGGGGCTCTGAAGGGCTACGGGCCTGGATGTTGCTTAGCAGACCCAGGTGCACCTGGGGGTTCTCAGTGTTCCTGCTGGGAGCAGGGTGCCCCGGCTAGCCTCCCAGGTGTCCAGAAAGCTGTGCTGCCGTTAAAGGCATGCAGAGCAGAGGCCACCGCCTCCTGGAAGCTGCAGCACGCCTCCGCTTCTGCACGGCGAATCAGGGCCTTACTTCCAGGCATGGGTTCATGCTGGGTGTGCCGGTAGCGACACAGCGTGCTACGATGCTGACTTTCTCCTCGAGCAGAGTGACTTCAGGTACGAGGGCGGGCCTCGCAGTGTTCCAAGCACAGTGTTCTCTCATGGCAGCTCACACAAGGGCCATGACTGAGTCTTCCTGGGTACTTCGCACTCACCAGCCATGTTGTCCCGAGGGCGTTCGAGGGCTCTGGATATGTACCGCTCCTCAAGGAACGCGCAGTGTGTTGCTGCCCAGCACTCGGCAGGCACAGAGGTCCTCCGGGGCATCAACCAATGGACCTCGACATTGCTCCGCCGGCCCACAGGTGTCTGGAGGCACTCAGTGATCTCGGAGGGAAAACGATGCACACCCGTGGGGCCTAGGAGTCCCCAGACGCGTACTTCCTTTAAAATAAAGGACATAAGCGACTGAGAACTCGTGGAAACAGCTGCATGCCTCCCTTTCTGCACGGCTACTTAGGACCTATCCTGGAGGCGAGTTCTCACGTCACGGTTCCCTTTCGCTCTAGAGCCTGTCATGCGGATCGCCGCCCCGGCCACGGAAGACCCTGGTTTAGAGAGAGCAAACTCATAATTTTCCCCGAAGCATTCTTCCAGGGCTCACTGGCCTGTCGGGAGCTGGGAATGTCAGGTAGCTTCAAGGCAGGCATGAATGCCACCCTCAAAATGGGAAAGCAGGGCTTGTTCCAGCAGGCCCCCGTTATCATGGGCACACTGAGCGTACATCCCTGTGGCTTCTAACGAGTCCCAAGAGACACCGGTTACCCTGCGTTTCCTTCCCTGAAGTAACTTATCGAAGTAGGGAGTCCCGCATCCGGCGAACTGTCTCAACCGAGGAATGCCGTAGCTGCTCCTCTGGGCCTGGGGAAGCCTGCAGTGCCGCAGAAGGAACAGGACGTAAGTGCAGTAAGAACCCAAGCCGCCGTCCTCTAGGAGGCACGGTGACTTCAGTCAGGAGGTCCTGGATGGAACGCGAAGACAAGGGCTCCTCTGAGGGCACCGCGTAAGACCTCCGCGCCACGTGGGACATGCCAGAACGGCGTTCGCGAACGTGTGCGTGTGCCGAGGAAACTAAGCTGCTCCGAAGGAGAGGGCAGTACATTTCCCTACGCTCGGCCTGCACACAGGGGGCTCTGAAGGGCTACGGGCCTGGATGTTGCTTAGCAGACCCAGGTGCACCTGGGGGTACTCAGTGTTCCTGCTGGGAGCAGGGTGCCCCGGCTAGCCTCCCAGGTGTCCAGAAAGCTGTGCTGCCATTAAAGGCATGCAGAGCAGAGGCCACCGCCTCCTGGAAGCTGCAGCACGCCTCCGCTTCTGCATGGCGAATCAGGGCCTTATTTCCAGGCATGGATTCATGCTGGGTGTGCCGGTAGCGACACAGCGTGCTAAGATGCTGACTTTCTCCTCGAGCAGAGTGACTTCAGGTACGAGGGTGGGCCTCGCAGTGTTCCAAGCACAGTGTTCTCTCATGGCAGCTCACACAAGGGCCATGACTGAGTCTTCCTGGGTACTTCGCACTCACCAGCCATGTTGTCCCGAGGGCGTTCGAGGGCTCTGGATACGTAGCGCTCCTCAAGGAACGCGCAGTGTGTTGCTGCCCAGCACTCGGCAGGCACAGAGGTCTTCCGGGGCATCAACCAATGGACCTCGACATTGCTCCGCCGGCCCACAGGTGTCTGGAGGCACTCAGTGACCTCGGAGGGAAAACGATGCACACCCGTGGGGCCTAGGAGTCCCCGGACGCGTACTTCCTTTAAAATAAAGCACAGAAGCGACTGAGAACTCGTGGAAACAGCTGCATGCCTCCCTTTCTGCACGGCTACTCAGGGCCTAAGCTGGAGGCGAGTTCTCACGTCGAGGTTCCCTTTCGCTCTAGAGCCTGTCATGCGGACCGAGCTGCGGCCACGGAAGCCCCTGGTTTAGAGAGAGCAAACTCATAATTTTACCCGAAGCATTCTTCCAGGGCTCACTGGCCTGTCGGGAGCTGGGAATGTCAGGTAGCTTCAAGGCAGGCATGAATGCCGCCCTCAAAATGGGAAAGCAGGGCTTGTTCCAGCAGGCCCCCATTTTCATGGGCACACTCAGCGTACATCCCTATGGCTTCTAACGAGTCCCAAGAGACACCGGTTACCCTGCGTTTCCTTCCCTGAATCAACTTATCGAAGTAGGGAGTCCCGCATCCGGCGAACTGTCTCAACCGAGGAACGCCGTAGCTGCTCCTCTGGGCCTGGGGAAGCCTGCAGTGCCGCAGAAGGAACAGGACTTAAAGTGCAGTAAGAACCCAAGCCGCCGTCCTCTAGGAGGCACGGTGACTTCAGTCAGGAGGTCCTGGATGGAACGCGAAGACAAGGGCTCCTCTGACGGCAGCTCCGACTAGGGCACCGCGTAAGACCTCCGCGCCACGTGGGACGTGCCAGAACGGCGTTCGCGAACGTCTGCGAGTGCCGAGGAAACTAAGCTGCTCCGAAGGAGAGGGCAGTGCATTTCCCTACGCTCGGCCTGCACACAGGGGGCTCTGAAGGGCTACGGGCCTGGATGTTGCTTAGCAGACCCAGGTGCACCTGGGGGTACTCAGTGTTCCTGCTGGGAGCAGGGTGCCCCGGCTAGCCTCCTAGGTGTCCAGAAAGCTGTGCTGCCGTTAAAGGCATGCAGAGCAGAGGCCACCGCCTCCTGGAAGCTGCAGCACGCCTCCGCTTCTGCACGGCGAATCAGGGCCTTACTTCCAGGCATGGGTTCATGCTGGGTGTGCTGGTAGCGACACAGCATGGTAAGATGCTGACTTTCTCCTCGAGCAGAGTGACTTCAGGTACGAGGGCGGGCCTCGCAGTGTTCCAAGCACAGTGTTCTCTCATGGCAGCTCACACAAGGGCCACGACAGGGTCTTCCTGGGTACTTCGCACTCACCAGCCATGTTGTCCCGAGGGCGTTCGAGGGCTCTGGAGATGTAGCGCTCCTCAAGGAACGCGCAGTGTGTTGCTGCCCAGCACTCGGCAGGCACAGAGGTCCTCCGGGGGATCAACCAATGGACCTCGACGTTGCTCCGCCGGCCCACAGGTGTCTGGAGGCACTCAGTGACCTCGGAGGGAAAACGATGCACACCCGTGGGGCCTAGGAGTCCCCAGACGCGTACTTCCTTTAAAATAAAGCACATAAGCGACTGAGAAGTTGTGGAAACAGCTGCATGCCTCCCTTTCTGCACGGCTACTCAGGGCCTAACCTGGAGGCGAGTTCTCACTTCGAGGTTCACTTTCGCTCTAGAGCCTGTCATGCGGACCGAGCTGCGGCCACGGAAGCCCCTGGTTTAGAGAGAGCAAACTCATAATTTTACCCGAAGCATTCTTCCAGGGCTCACTGGCCTGTCGGGAGCCGGGAATGTCAGGTAGCTTCAAGGCAGGCATGAATGCCGCCCTCAAAATGGGGAAGCAGGGCTAGTTCCAGCAGGCCCCCATTTTCATGGGCACACTCAGCGTACATCCCTGTGGCTTATAAGGACTCCCAGGAGACACCGGTTACCCTGCGTTTCCCTCCCTGAATCAACTTATCGAAGTAGGGAGTCCCGCATCCGGCGAACTGTCTCAACCGAGGAACGCCGTAGCTGCTCCCCTGGGCCTGGGGCTGCCTGCAGTGCCGCAGAAGGAACAGGACTTAAAGTGCAGTAAGAACCCAAGCCGCCGTCCTCTAGGAGGCACGGTGACTTCAGTCAGGAGGTCCTGGATGAAACGCGAAGACGAGGGCTCCTCTGAGGGCAGGTCCGATTAGGGCACCGCGTAAGACCTCCGCGCCACGTGGGACGTGCCAGAACGGTGTTCGCGAACGTGTGCGAGTGCGGAGGAAACTAAGCTGCTCCGAAGGAGAGGGCAGTGCGTTTCCCTACGCTCGGCCTGCACACAGGGGGCTCTGAAGTGCTACGGGCCTGGATGTTGCTTAGCAGACCCAGGTGCACCTGGGGGTACTCAGTGTTCCTGCTGGGAGCAGGGTGCCCCGGCTAGCCTCCCAGGTGTCCAGAAAGCTGTGCTGCCGTTAAAGGCATGCAGAGCAGAGGCCACCGCCTCCTGGAAGCTGCAGCACGCCTCCGCTTCTGCACGGCGAATCAGGGCCTTACTTCCAGGCATGGATTCATGCTGGGTGTGCCGGTAGCGACACAGCGTGCTAAGATGCTGACTTTCTACACGAGCAGAGTGACTTCAGGTACGAGGGCGGGCCTCGCAGTGTTCCAAGCGCAGTGTTCTCTCATGGCAACTCACACAAGGGCCATGACAGAGTCTTCCTGGGTACTTCGCACTCACCAGCCATGTTGTCCCGAGGGCGTTCGAGGGCTCTGGATATGTAGCGCTCCTCAAGGAACGCGCAGTGTGTTGCTGCCCAGCACTCGGCAGGCACAGAGGTCCTCCGGGGGATCAACCAATGGACCTCGACGTTGCTCCGCCGGCCCACAGGTGTCTGGAGGCACTCAGTGACCTCGGAGGGAAAACGATGCACACCCGTGGGGCCTAGGAGTCCCCGGACGCGTACTTCCTTTAAAATAAAGCACATAAGCGACTGAGAAGTTGTGGAAACAGCTGCATGCCTCCCTTTCTGCACGGCTACTCAGGGCCTAACCTGGAGGCGAGTTCTCACTTCGAGGTTCCCTTTCGCTCTAGAGCCTGTCATGCGGACTGAGCTGCGGCCACAGAAGCCCCTGGTTTAGAGAGAGCAAACTCATAATTTTCCCCGAAGCATTCTTCCAGGGCTCACTGGCCTGTCGGGAGCCGGGAATGTCAGGTAGCTTCAAGGCAGGCATGAATGCCGCCCTCAAAATGGAAAAGCAGGGCTAGTTCCAGCAGGCCCCCGTTTTCATGGGCACACTAAGCGTACAACCCTATGGTTTCTAACGAGTCCCAAGAGACACCGGTTACCCTGCGTTTCCTTCCCTGAATTAACATATCGAAGTAGGGAGTCCCGCATCCGGCAAACTGTCTCAACCGAGGAACGCCGTAGCTGCTCCTCTGGGCCTGGGGCTGCCTGCAGTGCCGCAGAAGGGACAGGACTTGAAGTGCAGTAAGAACCCAAGCTGCCGTCCTCTAGGACGCCCGGTGACTTCAGTCAGGAGGTCCTGGATGGAACGCGAAGACGACGGCTCCTCTGAGGGCAGCTGCGATTAGGGCACCGCGTAAGACCTCTGCGCCACGTGGGACGTGCCAGAACGGTGTTCGCGAACGTGTGCGAGTGCGGAGGAAACTAAGCTGCTCCGATGGAGAGGGCAGTGCGTTTCCCTACGCTCGGCCTGCACACAGGATTCTCTGAAGGGCTACGGGCCTGGATGTTGCTTAGCAGACCCAGGTGCACCTGGGGGTACTCAGTGTTCCTGCTGGGAGCAGGGTGCCCCGGCTAGCCTCCCAGGTGTCCAGAAAGCTGTGCTGCCGTTAAAGGCATGCAGAGCAGAGGCCACCGCCTCCTGGAAGCTGCAGCACGCCTCCGCTTCTGCACGGCGAATCAGGGCCTTACTTCCAGGCATGGGTTCATGCTGGGTGTGCCGGTAGCGACACAGCGTGCTAAGATGCTGACTTTCTCCTCGAGCAGAGTGACTTCAGGTACGAGGGCGGGCCTCGCAGTGTTCCAAGCACAGTGTTCTCTCATGGCAGCTCACACAAGGGCCATGACTGAGTCTTCCTGGGCACTTCGCACTCACCAGCCATGTTTTCCCGAGGGCGTTCGAGGGCTCTGGATATGTAGCGCTCCTCAAGGAACGCGCAGTGTGTTGCTGCCCAGCACTCGGCAGGCACAGAGGTCCTCCGGGGGATCAACCAATGGACCTCGACATTGCTCCGCCGGCCCACAGGTGTCTGGAGGCACTCAGTGACCTCGGAGGGAAAACGATGCACACCCGTGGGGCCTAGGAGTCCCCAGACGCATACTTCCTTTAAAATAAAGGACATAAACGACTGAGAACTCGGGGAAACAGCTGCATGCCTCCCTTTCTGCACGGCTACTCAGGGCCTAACCTGGAGGCGAGTTCTCACTTTGAGGTTCCCTTTCGCTCTAGAGCCTGTCATGCGGACTGAGCTGCGGCCACAGAAGCCCCTGGTTTAGAGAGAGCAAACTCATAATTTTCCCCGAAGCATTCTTCCAGGGCTCACTGGCCTGTCGGGAGCCGGGAATGTCAGGTAGCTTCAAGGCAGGCATGAATGCCGCCCTCAAAATGGAAAAGCAGGGCTAGTTCCAGCAGGCCCACGTTTTCATGGGCACACTGAGCGTACAACCCTATGGCTTCTAACGAGTCCCAAGAGACACCGGTTACCCTGCGTTTCCTTCCCTGAATTAACATATCGAAGTAGGGAGTCCCGCATCCGGCGAACTGTCTCAACCGAGGAACGCCGTAGCTGCTCCTCTGGGCCTGGGGAAGCCTGCAGTGCTGCAGAAGGAACAGGACTTGAAGTGCAGTAAGAACCCAAGCCGCCGTCCTCTAGGACGCCCGGTGACTTCAGTCAGGAGGTCCTGGATGGAAGGCGAAGACGACGGCTCCTCTGAGGGCAGCTGCGATTAGGGCACCGCGTAAGACCTCTGCGCCACGTGGGACGTGCCAGAACGGTGTTCGCGAACGTGTGCGAGTGTGGAGGAAACTAAGCTGCTCCGATGGAGAGGGCAGTGCGTTTCCCTACGCTCGGCCTGCACACAGGGGTCTCTGAAGGGCTACGGGCCTGGATGTTGCTTAGCAGACCCAGGTGCACCTGGGGGTACTCAGTGTTCCTGCTGGGAGCAGGGGGCCCCGGCTAGCCTCCCAGGTGTCCAGAAAGCTGTGCTGCCATTAAAGGCATGCAGAGCAGAGGCCACCGCCTCCTGGAAGCTGCAGCACGCCTCCGCTTCTGCACGGCGAATCAGGGCCTTACTTCCAGGCATGGGTTCATGCTGGGTGTGCCGGTAGCGACACAGCGTGCTAAGATGCTGACTTTCTCCTCGAGCAGAGTGACTTCAGGTACGAGGGCGGGCCTCGCAGTGTTCCAAGCACAGTGTTCTCTCATGGCAGCTCACACAAGGGCCATGACTGAGTCTTCCTGGGCACTTCGCACTCACCAGCCATGTTTTCCCGAGGGCGTTCGAGGGCTCTGGATATGTAGCGCTCCTCAAGGAACGTGCAGTGTGTTGCTGCCCAGCACTCGGCAGGCACAGAGGTCCTCCGGGGGATCAACCAATGGACCTCGACATTGCTCCGCCGGCCCACAGGTGTCTGGAGGCACTCAGTGACCTCGGAGGGAAAACGATGCACACCCGTGGGGCCTAGGAGTCCCCGGACGCGTACTTCCTTTAAAATAAAGGACATAAGCGACTGAGAACTCGTGGAAACAGCTGCATGCCTCCCTTTCTGCACGGCTACTCAGGGCCTAAGCTGGAGGCGAGTTCTCAAGTCGAGGTTCCCTTTCGCTCTAGAGCCTGTCATGCGGACCGAGCTGCGGCCACGGAAGCCCCTGGTTTAGAGAGAGCAAACTCATAATTTTACCCGAAGCATTCTTCCAGGGCTCACTGGCCTGTCGGGAGCTGGGAATGTCAGGTAGCTTCAAGGCAGGCATGAATGCCGCCCTCAAAATGGGAAAGCAGGGCTTGTTCCAGCAGGCCCCCATTTTCATGGGCACACTCAGCGTACATCCCTATGGCTTCTAACGAGTCCCAAGAGACACCGGTTACCCTGCGTTTCCTTCCCTGAATCAACTTATCGAAGTAGGGAGTCCCGCATCTGGCGAACTGTCTCAACCGAGGAACGCCGTAGCTGCTCCTCTGGGCCTGGGGCTGCCTGCAGTGCCGCAGAAGGAACAGGACTTGAAGTGCAGTAAGAACCCAAGCCCCCGTCCTCTAGGAGGCCAGGTGACTTCAGTCAGGCGGTCCTGGATGGAACGCGAAGACGAGGGCTCCTCTGAGGGCAGCTCCGATTAGGGCACCGCGTAAGAACTCCGCGCGACGTGCGACGTGCCCGAACGGCGTTCGCGAACGTGTGCAAGTGCCGAGGAAACTACGCTGCTCCGAAGGAGATGGCAGTGCGTTTCCCTACGCTCGGCCTGCACACAGGGGTCTCTGAAGGGCCACGGGCCGGGATGTTGCTTAGCAGACCCAGGTGCACCTGGGGGTACTCAGTGTTCCTGCTGGGAGCAGGGTGCCCCGGCTAGCCTCAGTGTTCTCTCATGGCAGCTCACACAAGGGCCATGACTGAGTCTTCCTGGGTACTTTGCACTCACCAGCCATGTTGTCCCGAGGGCGTTCGAGGGCTCTGAAGATGTAGCGCTCCTCAAGGAACGCGCAGTGTGTTGCTGCCCAGCACTCAGCAGGCCCAGAGGTCCTCCGGAGGATCAACCAATGGACCTCGACATTGCTCCGCCGCCCCACAGGTGTCTGGAGGCACTCAGTGACCTCGGAGGGAAAACGATGCACACCCGTGGGGCCTCGGAGTCCCCGGACGCGTACTTCCTTTAAAATAAAGCACATAAGCGACTGAGAACTCGTGGAATCAGCTGCATGCCTCCCTTTCTGCACGGCTACTCAGGGCCTAACCTGGAGGCGAGTTCTCACGTCGAGGTTCCCTTTCGCTCTACAGCCTGTCATGCGGACCGAGCTGCGGCTACGGAAGCACCTGGTTTAGAGAGAGCAAACTCATAATTTTACCCGAAGCATTCTTCCAGGGCTCACTGGCCTGTCGGGAGCCGGGAATGTCAGGTAGCTTCAAGGCAGGCATGAATGCCGCCCTCAAAACGGGAAAGCAGGGCTAGTTCCAGCAGGCCCCCATTTTCATGGGCACACTCAGCATACATCCCTGTGGCTTCTAAGGACTCCCAAGAGACACCGGTTACCCTGTGTTTCCTTCCCTGAATCAACTTATCGAAGTAGGAAGTCCCGCATCCGGCGAACTGTCTCAACCGAGGAACGCCGTAGCTGCTCCTCTGTGCCTGGGTCTGCCTGCAGTGCCGCAGAAGGAACAGGACTTAAAGTGCAGTAAGAACCCAAGCCGCCGTCCTCTATGAGGCACGGTGACTACAGTCAGGAGGTCCTGGATGGAACACGAAGACGAGGGCTCCTCTGAGGGCAGGTCCAATTAGGGCACAGCGTAAGAACTCCGCGCCACGTGGGACGTGCCAGCACGGTGTTCGCGAACGTGTGCGAGTGCGGAGGACACTAAGCTGCTCCGATGGAGAGGGCAGTGCGTTTCCCTACGATCGGCCTGCACACAGGGGGCTCTGAAGGGCTACGGGCCTGGATGTTGCTTAGCAGACCCAGGTGCACCTGGGGGTACTCAGTGTTCCTGCTGGGAGCAGGGTGCCCCGGCTAGCCTCCCAGGTGTCCAGAAAGCTGTGCTGCCGTTAAAGGCATGCAGAGCAGAGGCCACCGCCTCCTGGAAGCTGCAGCACGCCTCCGCTTCTGCACGGCGAATCAGGGCCTCACTTCCAGGCATGGGTTCATGCTGGGTGTGCCGGTAGCGACACAGCGTGCTAAGATGCTGACTTTCTCCTCGAGCAGAGTGTGTTCAGGTATGGGGAGGGCTTCGCAGTGTTCCAAGCACAGTGTTCTCTCATGGCAGCTCACACAAGGGCCATGACAGAGTCTTCCTGGGTACTTCGCACTCACCAGCCATGTTGTCCCGAGGGCGTTCGAGGGCTCTGGAGATGTAGCGCTCCTCAAGGAACGCGCAGTGTGTTGCTGCCCAGCACTCGGCAGGCACAGAGGTCCTCCGGGGGATCAACCAATGGACCTCGACATTTCTCCGACGTCCCACAGGTGTCTGGAGGCACTCAGTGACCTCGGAGGGAAAACGATGCACACCCGTGGGGCCTAGGAGTCCCCGGACGCGTACTTCCTTTAAAATAAAGCACATAAGCGACTGAGAAGTTGTGGAAACAGCTGCATGCCTCCCTTTCTGCACGGCTACTCAGGGCCTAACCTGGAGGCGAGTTCTCACTTCGAGGTTCCCTTTCGCTCTAGAGCCTGTCATGCGGACTGACCTGCGGCCACAGAAGCCCCTGGTTTAGAGAGAGCAAACTCATAATTTTCCCCGAAGCATTCTTCCAGGGCTCACTGGCCTGTCGGGAGCCGGGAATGTCAGGTAGCTTCAAGGCAGGCATGAATGCCGCCCTCAAAATGGAAAAGCAGGGCTAGTTCCAGCAGGCCCCCGTTTTCATGGGCACACTAAGCGTACAACCCTATGGCTTCTAACGAGTCCCAAGAGACACCGGTTACCCTGCGTTTCCTTCCCTGAATTAACATATCGAAGTAGGGAGTCCCGCATCCGGCGAACTGTCTCAACCGAGGAACGCCGTAGCTGCTCCCCTGGGCCTGGGGCTGCCTGCAGTGCCGCAGAAGGAACAGGACTTAAAGTGCAGTAAGAACCCAAGCCGCCATCCTCTAGGAGGCACGGTGACTTCAGTCAGGAGGTCCTGGATGAAACGCGAAGACGAGGGCTCCTCTGAGGGCAGGTCCGATTAGGGCACCGCGTAAGACCTCCGCGCCACGTGGGACGTGCCAGAACGGTGTTCGCGAACGTGTGCGAGTGCCGAGGAAACTAAGCTGCTCTGATGGAGAGGGCAGTGCGTTTCCCTACGCTCGGCCTGCACACAGGGGGTTCTGAAGGGTTACGGGCCTGGATGTTGCTTAGCAGACCCAGGTGCACCTGGGGGTACTCAGTTTTCCTGCTGAGAGCAGGGTGCCCCGGCTAGCCTCCCAAGTGTCCAGAAAGTTGTGCTGCCGTTAAAGGCATGCAGAGCAGAGGCCACCGCCTCCTGGAAGCTGCAGCACACCTCCGCTTCTGCACGGTGAATCAGGGCCTTACTTCCAGGCATGGGTTCATGCTGGGTGTGCCGGTAGCGACACAGCGTGCTAAGATGCTGACTTTCTCCTCGAGCAGAGTGACTTCAGGTACGAGGGCGGGCCTCGCAGTGTTCCAAGCACAGTGTTCTCTCATGGCAGCTCACACAAGGGCCATGACTGAGTCTTCCTGGGCACTTCGCACTCACCAGCCATGTTGTCCCGAGGGCGTTCGAGGGCTCTGGATATGTAGCGCTCCTCAAGAAACGCGCAGTGTGTTGCTGCCCAGCACTCGGCAGGCACAGAGGTCCTCCGGGGGATCAACCAATGGACCTCGACATTGCTCCGCCGGCCCACAGGTGTCTGGAGGCACTCAGTGACCTCGGAGGGAAAACGATGCACACCCGTGGGGCCTAGGAGTCCCCGGACGCGTACTTCCTTTAAAATAAAGGACATAAGCGACTGAGAACTCGTGGAAACAGCTGCATGCCTCCCTTTCTGCACGGCTACTCAGGGCCTAAGCTGGAGGCGAGTTCTCACGTCGAGGTTCACTTTCGCTCTAGAGCCTGTCATGCGGACCGAGCTGCGGCCACGGAAGCCCCTGGTTTAGAGAGAGCAAACTCATAATTTTCCCCGAAGCATTCTTCCAGGGCTCACTGGCCTGTCGGGAGCCGGCAATGTCAGGTAGCTTCAAGGCAGGCATGAATGCCGCCCTCAAAATGGGAAAGCAGGGCTTGTTCCAGCAGGCCCCCATTTTCATGGGCACACTCAGCGTACATCCCTATGGCTTCTAACGAGTCCCAAGAGACACCGGTTACCCTGCGTTTCCTTCCCTGAATCAACTTATCGAAGTAGGGAGTCCCGCATCCGGCGAACTGTCTCAACCGAGGAACGCCGTAGCTGCTCCCCTTGGCCTGGGGCTGCCTGAAGTGCCGCAGAAGGAACAGGACTTAAAGTGCAGTAAGAACCCAAGCCGCCGTCCTCTAGGAGGCACGGTGACTTCAGTCAGGAGGTCCTGGATGGAACGCGAAGACGAGGGCTCCTCTGAAGGCAGCTCCGACTAGGGCACCGCGTAAGACCTCCGCGCCACGTGGGACGTGCCAGAACGGCGTTCGCGAACGTGTGCGAGTGCGGAGGAAACTAAGCTGCTCCGATGGAGAGGGCAGTGCGTTTCCCTACGCTCGGCCTGCACACAGGGGGTTCTGAAGGGTTACGGGCCTGGATGTTGCTTAGCAGACCCAGGTGCACCTGGGGGTACTCAGTGTTCCTGCTGAGAGCAGGGTGCCCCGGCTAGCTTCCCAGGTGTGCAGAAAGCTGTGCTGCCGTTAAAGGCATGCAGAGCAGAGGCCACCGCCTCCTGGAAGCTGCAGCACACCTCCGCTTCTGCACGGTGAATCAGGGCCTTCCTTCCAGGCATGGGTTCATGCTGGGTGTGCCGGTAGCGACACAGCTTGCTAAGATGCTGACTTTCTCCTCGAGCAGAGTGACTTCAGGTACGAGGGCGGGCCTCGCAGTGTTCCAAGCGCAGTGTTCTCTCATGGCAACTCACACAAGGGCCATGACTGAGTCTTCCTGGGTACTTCGCACTCACCAGCCATGTTGTCCCGAGGGCGTTCGAGGGCTCTGGAGATGTAGCGCTCCTCAAGGAACGCGCAGTGTGTTGCTGCCCAGCACTCGGCAGGCACAGAGGTCCTCCGGGGGATCAACCAATGGACCTCGACGTTGCTGAGCCGGCCCACAGGTGTCTGGAGACACTCAGTGACCTCGGAGGGAAAACGATGCACACCCGTGGGGCCTAGGAGTCCCCGGACGCGTACTTCCTTTAAAATAAAGCACATAAGCGACTGAGAAGTTGTGGAAACAGCTGCATGCCTCCCTTTCTGCACGGCTACTCAGGGCCTATCCTGGAGGCGAGTTCTCACTTCGAGGTTCCCTTTCGCTCTAGAGCCTGTCATGCGGACTGAGCTGCGGCCACAGAAGCCCCTGGTTTAGAGAGAGCAAACTCATAATTTTCCCCGAAGCATTCTTCCAGGGCTCACTGGCCTGTCGGGAGCCGGGAATGTCAGGTAGCTTCAAGGCAGGCATGAATGCCGCCCTCAAAATGGAAAAGCAGGGCTAGTTCCAGCAGGCCCCCGTTTTCATGGGCACACTATGCGTACAACCCTATGGCTTCTAACGAGTCCCAAGAGACACCGGTTACCCTGCGTTTCCTTCCCTGAATTAACATATCGAAGTAGGGAGTCCCGCATCCGGCGAACTGTCTCAACCGAGGAATGCCGTAGCTGCTCCTCTGGGCCTGGGGCTGCCTGCAGTGCCGCAGAAGGAACAGGACTTGAAGTGCAGTAAGAACCCAAGCCGCCGTCCTCTAGGACGCCCGGTGACTTCAGTCAGGAGGTCCTGGATGGAAGGCGAAGACGACGGCTCCTCTGAGGGCAGCTGCGATTAGGGCACCGCGTAAGACCTCTGCGCCACGTGGGACGTGCCAGAACGGTGTTCGCGAACGTGTGCGAGTGCGGAGGAAACTAAGCTGCTCCGATGGAGAGGGCAGTGCGTTTCCCTACGCTCGGCCTGCACACAGGGTTCTCTGAAGGGCTACGGGCCTGGATGTTGCTTAGCAGACCCAGGTGCACCTGGGGGTACTCAGTGTTCCTGCTGGGAGCAGGGTGCCCCGGCTAGCCTCCCAGGTGTCCAGAAAGCTGTGCTGCCGTTAAAGGCATGCAGAGCAGAGGCCACCGCCTCCTGGAAGCTGCAGCACACCTCCGCTCCTGCACGGCGAATCAGGGCCTTACTTCCAGGCATGGGTTCATGCTGGGTGTGCCGGTAGCGACACAGCGTGCTAAGATGCTGACTTTCTCCTCGAGCAGAGTGACTTCAGGTACGAGGGCGGGCCTCGCAGTGTTCCAAGCACAGTGTTCTCTCATGGCAGCTCACACAAGGGCCATGACTGAGTCTTCCTGGGCACTTCGCACTCACCAGCCATGTTTTCCCGAGGGCGTTCGAGGGCTCTGGATATGTAGCGCTCCTCAAGGAACGCGCAGTGTGTTGCTGCCCAGCACTCGGCAGGCACAGAGGTCCTCCGGGGGATCAACCAATGGACCTCGACATTGCTCCGCCGGCCCACAGGTGTCTGGAGGCACTCAGTGACCTCAGAGGGAAAACGATGCACACCCGTGGGGCCTAGGAGTCCCCAGACGCGTACTTCCTTTAAAATAAAGGACATAAACGACTGAGAACTCGGGGAAACAGCTGCATGCCTCCCTTTCTGCACGGCTACTTAGGACCTATCCTGGAGGCGAGTTCTCACGTCACGGTTCCCTTTCGCTCTAGAGCCTGTCATGCGGATCGCCGCCGCGGCCACAGAAGCCCCTGGTTTAGAGAGAGCAAACTCATAATTTTCCCCGAAGCATTCTTCCAGGGCTCACTGGCCTGTCGGGAGCTGGGAATGTCAGGTAGCTTCAAGGCAGGCATGAATGCCACCCTCAAAATGGGAAAGCAGGGCTTGTTCCAGCAGGCCCCCATTTTCATGGGCACACTCAGCGTACATCCCTATGGCTTCTAACGAGTCCCAAGAGACACCGGTTACCCTGCGTTTCCTTCCCTGAATCAACTTATCGAAGTAGGGAGTCCCGCATCCGGCGAACTGTCTCAACCGAGGAACGCCGTAGCTGCTCCCCTGGGCCTGGGGCTGCCTGCAGTGCCGCAGAAGGAACAGGACTTAAAGTGCAGTAAGAACCCAAGCCGCCGTCCTCTAGTAGGCACGGTGACTTCAGTCAGGAGGTCCTGGATGAAACGCGAAGACGAGGGCTCCTCTGAGGGCAGGTCCGATTAGGGCACCGCATAAGACCTCCGCGCCACGTGGGACGTGCCAGAATGGTGTTCACGAACGTGTGCGAGTGCCGAGGAAACTAAGCTGCTCCGAAGGAGAGGGCAGTGCGTTTCCCTACGCTCGGCCTGCACACAGGGGGCTCTGAAGGGCTACGGGCCTGGATGTTGCTTAGCAGACCCAGGTGCACCTGGGGGTACTCAGTGTTCCTGCTGGGAGCAGGGTGCCCCGGCTAGCCTCCCAGGTGTCCAAAAAGCTGTGCTGCCGTTAAAGGCATGCAGAGCAGAGGCCACCGCCTCCTGGAAGCTGCAGCACGCCTCCGCTTCTGCATGGCGAATCAGGGCCTTATTTCCAGGCATGGGTTCATGCTGGGTGTGCCGGTAGCGACACAGCGTGCTAAGATGCTGACTTTCTCCTCGAGCAGAGTGACTTCAGGTACGAGGGCGGGCCTCGCAGTGTTCCAAGCACAGTGTTCTCTCATGGCAGCTCACACAAGGGCCATGACTGAGTCTTCCTGGGTACTTCGCACTCACCAGCCATGTTGTCCCGAGGGCGTTCGAGGGCTCTGGATATGTAGCGCTCCTCAAGGAACGCGCAGTGTGTTGCTGCCCAGCACTCGGCAGGCACAGAGGTCCTCTGGGGCATCAACCAATGGACCTCGACATTGCTCCGCCGGCCCACAGGTGTCTGGAGGCACTCAGTGACCTCGGAGGGAAAACGATGCACACCCGTGGGGCCTAGGAGTCCCCGGACGCGTACTTCCTTTAAAATAAAGCACATAAGCGACTGAGAAGTTGTGGAAACAGCTGCATGCCTCCCTTTCTGCACGGCTACTCAGGGCCTAACCTGGAGGCGAGTTCTCACTTCGAGGTTCCCTTTCGCTCTAGAGCCTGTCATGCGGACTGAGCTGCGGCCACAGAAGCCCCTGGTTTAGAGAGAGCAAACTCATAATTTTCCCCGAAGCATTCTTCCAGGGCTCACTGGCCTGTCGGGACCCGGGAATGTCAGGTAGCTTCAAGGCAGGCATGAATGCCGCCCTCAAAATGGAAAAGCAGGGCTAGTTCCAGCAGGCCCCCGTTTTCATGGGCACACTAAGCGTACAACCCTATGGCTTCTAACGAGTCCCAAGAGACACCGGTTACCCTGCGTTTCCTTCCCTGAATTAACATATCGAAGTAGGGAGTCCCGCATCCGGCGAACTGTCTCAACCGAGGAACGCCGTAGCTGCTCCTCTGGGCCTGGGGCTGCCTGCAGTGCCGCAGAAGGAACAGGACTTGAAGTGCAGTAAGAACCCAAGCCGCCGTCCTCTAGGACACCCGGTGACTTCAGTCAGGAGGTCCTGGATGGAAGGCGAAGACGACGGCTCCTCTGAGGGCAGCTGCGATTAGGGCACCGCGTAAGACCTCTGCGCCACGTGGGACGTGCCAGAACGGTGTTCGCGAACGTGTGCGAGTGCGGAGGAAACTAAGCTGCTCCGATGGAGAGGGCAGTGCGTTTCCCTACGCTCGGCCTGCACACAGGGGGCTCTGAAGGGCTACGGGCCTGGATGTTGCTTAGCAGACCCAGGTGCACCTGGGGGTACTCAGTGTTCCTGCTGGGAGCAGGGTGCCCCGGCTAGCCTCCCAGGTGTCCAGAAAGCTGTGCTGCCGTTAAAGGCATGCAGAGCAGAGGCCACCGCCTACTGGAAGCTGCAGCACGCCTCCGCTTCTGCACGGCGAATCAGGGCCTTACTTCCAGGCATGGGTTCATGCTGGGTGTGCCGGTAGCGACACAGCGTGCTAAGATGCTGACTTTCTCCTCGAGCAGAGTGACTTCAGGTACGAGGGCGGGCCTCGCAGTGTTCCAAGCACAGTGTTCTCTCATGGCAGCTCACACAAGGGCCATGACTGAGTCTTCCTGGGCACTTTGCACTAACCAGCCATGTTTTCCCGAGGGCGTTCGAGGGCTCTGGATATGTAGCGCTCCTCAAGGAACGCGCAGTGTGTTGCTGCCCAGCACTCGGCAGGCACAGAGGTCCTCCGGGGGATCAACCAATGGACCTCGACATTGCTCCGACGTCCCACAGGTGTCTGGAGGCACTCAGTGACCTCGGAGGGAAAACGATGCACACCCGTGGGGCCTAGGAGTCCCCGGACGCGTACTTCCTTTAAAATAAAGGACATAAGCGACTGAGAACTCGTGGAAACAGCTGCATGCCTCCCTTTCTGCACGGCTACTCAGGGCCTAAGCTGGAGGCGAGTTCTCACGTCGAGGTTCCCTTTCGCTCTAGAGCCTGTCATGCGGACCGAGCTGCGGCCACGGAAGCCCCTGGTTTAGAGAGAGCAAACTCATAATTTTACCCGAAGCATTCTTCCAGGGCTCACTGGCCTGTCGGGAGCTGGGAATGTCAGGTAGCTTCAAGGCAGGCATGAATGCCGCCCTCAAAATGGGAAAGCAGGGCTTCTTCCAGCAGGCCCCCATTTTCATGGGCACACTCAGCGTACATCCCTATGGCTTCTAACGAGTCCCAAGAGACACCGGTTACCCTGCGTTTCCTTCCCTGAATCAACTTATCGAAGTAGGGAGTCCCGCATCTGGCGAACTGTCTCAACCGAGGAACGCCGTAGCTGCTCCTCTGGGCCTGGGGCTGCCTGCAGTGCCGCAGAAGGAACAGGACTTGAAGTGCAGTAAGAACACAAGCCCCCGTCCTCTAGGAGGCCAGGTGACTTCAGTCAGGCGGTCCTGGATGGAACGCGAAGACGAGGGCTCCTCTGAGGGCAGCTCCGATTAGGGCACCGCGTAAGAACTCCGCGCGACGTGGGACGTGCCCGAACGTCGTTCGCGAACGTGTGCAAGTGCCGAGGAAACTACGCTGCTCCGAAGGAGATGGCAGTGCGTTTCCCTACGCTCGGCCTGCACACAGGGGTCTCTGAAGGTCCACGGGCCTGGATGTTGCTTAGCAGACCCAGGTGCACCTGGGGGTACTCAGTGTTCCTGCTGGGAGCAGGGTGCCCCGGCTAGCCTCAGTGTTCTCTCATGGCAGCTCACACAAGGGCCATGACTGAGTCTTCCTGGGTACTTTGCACTCACCAGCCATGTTGTCCCGAGGGCGTTCGAGGGCTCTGGAGATGTAGCGCTCCTCAAGGAACGCGCAGTGTGTTGCTGCCCAGCACTCAGCAGGCCCAGACGTCCTCCGGAGGATCAACCAATGGACCTCGACATTGCTCCGCCGCCCCACAGGTGTCTGGAGGCACTCAGTGACCTCGGAGGGAAAACGATGCACACCCGTGGGGCCTAGGAGTCCCCGGACGCGTACTTCCTTTAAAATAAAGCACATAAGCGACTGAGAACTCGTGGAAACAGCTGCATGCCTCCCTTTCTGCACGGCTACTCAGGGCCTAACCTGGAGGCGAGTTCTCACGTCGAGGTTCCCTTTCGCTCTAGAGCCTGTCATGCGGACCGAGCTGCGGCTACGGAAGCACCTGGTTTAGAGAGAGCAAACTCATAATTTTACCCGAAGCATTCTTCCAGGGCTCACTGGCCTGTCGGGAGCCGGGAATGTCAGGTAGCTTCAAGGGAGGCATGAATGCCGCCCTCAAAACGGGAAAGCAGGGCTAGTTCCAGCAGGCCCCCATTTTCATGGGCACACTCAGCATACATCCCTGTGGCTTCTAAGGACTCCCAAGAGACACCGGTTACCCTGTGTTTCCTTCCCTGAATCAACTTATCGAAGTAGGGAATCCCGCATCCGGCGAACTGTCTCAACCGAGGAACGCCGTAGCTGCTCCTCTGTGCCTGGGTCTGCCTGCAGTGCCGCAGAAGGAACAGGACTTAAAGTGCAGTAAGAACCCAAGCCGCCGTCCTCTAGGAGGCACGGTGACTTCAGTCAGGAGGTCCTGGATGGAACACGAAGACGAGGGCTCCTCTGAGGGCAGGTCCAATTAGGGCACCGCGTAAGAACTCCGCGCCACGTGGGACGTGCCAGCACGGTGTTCGCGAACGTGTGCGAGTGCGGAGGACACTAAGCTGCTCCGATGGAGAGGGCAGTGCGTTTCCCTATGATCGGCCTGCACACAGGGGGCTCTGAAGGGCTACGGGCCTGGATGTTGCTTAGCAGACCCAGGTGCACCTGGGGGTACTCAGTGTTCCTGCTGGGAGCAGGGTGCCCCGGCTAGACTCCCAGGTGTCCAGAAAGCTGTGCTGCCGTTAAAGGCATGCAGAGCAGAGGCCACCGCCTCCTGGAAGCTGCAGCACACCTCCGCTTCTGCACGGCGAATCAGGGCCTTCCTTCCAGGCATGGGTTCATGCTGGGTGTGCCGGTAGCGACACAGCGTGCTAAGATGCTGACTTTCTACACGAGCAGAGTGACTTCAGGTACGAGGGCGGGCCTCGCAGTGTTCCAAGCGCAGTGTTCTCTCATGGCAACTCACACAAGGGCCATGACAGAGTCTTCCTGGGTACTTCGCACTCACCAGCCATGTTGTCCCGAGGGCGTTCGAGGGCTCTGGAAATGTAGCGCTCCTCAAGGAACGCGCAGTGTGTTGGTGCCCAGCACTCGGCAGGCACAGAGGTCCTCCGGGGGATCAACCAATGGACCTCGACGTTGCTCCGCCGGCCCACAGGTGTCTGGAGGCACTCAGTGACCTCGGAGGGAAAACGATGCACACCCGTGGGGCCTAGGAGTCCCCGGACTTGTACTTCTTTTAAAATAAAGCACATAAGCGACTGAGAACTCGTGGAAACAGCTGCAAGCCTCCCTTTCTGCACGGCTACTCAGGGCCTAACCTGGAGGCGAGTTCTAACGTCGCGGTTCCCTTTCGCTCTAGAGCCTGTCATGCGTACCGCAGCCGCGGCCACGGAAGCCCCTGGTTTAGAGAGAGCAAACCCATAATTTTACCCGAAGCATTCTTCCAGGGCTCACTGGCCTGTCGGGAGCCGGCAATGTCAGGTAGCTTCAAGGCAGGCATGAATGCCGCCCTCAAAATGGAAAAGCAGGGCTAGTTCCAGCAGGCGCCCGTTTTCATGGGCACACTCAGCGTACAACCCTATGGCTTCTAACGAGTCCCAAGAGACACCGGTTACCCTGCGTTTCCTTCCCTGAATTAACTTAACGAAGTAGGGAGTCCCGCCTCCGGCGAACTGTCTCAACCGAGGAACGCCGTAGCTGCTCCTCTGGGCCTGGGGCTGCCTGCAGTGCCGCAGAAGGAACAGGACTTGAAGTGCAGTAAGAACCCAAGCCGCCGTCCTCTAGGACGCCCGGTGACTTCAGTCAGGAGGTCCTGGATGGAACGCGAAGACGACGGCTCCTCTGAGGGCAGCTGCGATTAGGGCACCGCGTAAGACCTCCGCGCCACGTGGGACGTGCCAGAACGGTGTTCGCGAACGTGTGCGAGTGCCGAGGAAACTAAGCTGCTCCGAAGGAGAGGGCAGTGCGTTTCCCTACGCTCGGCCTGCACACAGGGGGCTCTGAAGGGCTACGGGCCTGGATGTTGCTTAGCAGACCCAGGTGCACCTGGGGGTACTCAGTGTTCCTGCTGGGAGCAGGGTGCCCCGGCTAGCCTCCCAGGTGTCCAGAAAGCTGTGCTGCCGTTAAAGGCATGCAGAGCAGAGGCCACCGCCTCCTGGAAGCTGCAGCACGCCTCCGCTTCTGCATGGCGAATCAGGGCCTTATTTCCAGGCATGGGTTCATGCTGGGTGTGCCGGTAGCGACACAGCGTGCTAAGATGCTGACTTTCTCCTCGAGCAGAGTGACTTCAGGTACGAGGGCGGGCCTCGCAGTGTTCCAAGCACAGTGTTCTCTCATGGCAGCTCACACAAGGGCCATGACTGAGTCTTCCTGGGTACTTCGCACTCACCAGCCATGTTGTCCCGAGGGCGTTCGAGGGCTCTGGATATGTAGCGCTCCTCAAGGAACGCGCAGTGTGTTGCTGCCCAGCACTCGGCAGGCACAGAGGTCCTCCGGGGCATCAACCAATGGACCTCGACATTGCTCCGCTGGCCCACAGGTGTCTGGAGGCACTCAGTGACCTCGGAGGGAAAACGATGCACACCCGTGGGGCCTAGGAGTCCCCGGACGCGTACTTCCTTTAAAATAAAGGACATAAGCGACTGAGAACTCGTGGAAACAGCTGCATGCCTCCCTTTCTGCACGGCTACTCAGGGCCTAAGCTGGAGGCGAGTTCTCACGTCGAGGTTCCCTTTCGCTCTAGAGCCTGTCATGCGGACCGAGCTGCGGCCACGGAAGCCCCTGGTTTAGAGAGAGCAAACTCATAATTTTACCCGAAGCATTCTTCCAGGGCTCACTGGCCTGTCGGGAGCTGGGAATGTCAGGTAGCTTCAAGGCAGGCATGAATGCCGCCCTCAAAATGGGAAAGCAGGGCTTGTTGCAGCAGGCCCCCATTTTCATGGGCACACTCAGCGTACATCCCTATGGCTTCTAACGAGTCCCAAGAGACACCGGTTACCCTGCGTTTCCTTCCCTGAATCAACTTATCGAAGTAGGGAGTCCCGCATCCGGCGAACTGTCTCAACCGAGGAACGCCGTAGCTGCTCCCCTGGGCCTGGGGCTGCCTGCAGTGTCGCAGAAGGAACAGGACTTAAAGTGCAGTAAGAACCCAAGCCGTCGTCCTCTAGGAGGCACGGTGACTTCAGTCAGGAGGTCCTGGATGAAACGCGAAGACGAGGGCTCCTCTGAGGGCAGGTCCGATTAGGGCACCGCGTAAGACCTCCGCGCCACGTGGGACGTGCCAGAACGGTGTTCGCGAACGTGTGCGAGTGCCGAGGAAACTAAGCTGCTCCGAAGGAGAGGGCAGTGCGTTTCCCTACGCTCGGCCTGCACACAGGGGGCTCTGAAGGGCTACGGGCCTGGATGTTGCTTAGCAGACCCAGGTGCACCTGGGGGTACTCAGTGTTCCTGCTGGGAGCAGGGTGCCCCGGCTAGCCTCCCAGGTGTCCAGAAAGCTGTGCTGCCGTTAAAGGCATGCAGAGCAGAGGCCACCGCCTCCTGGAAGCTGCAGCACGCCTCCGCTTCTGCATGGCGAATCAGGGCCTTATTTCCAGGCATGGGTTCATGCTGGGTGTGCCGGTAGCGACACAGCGTGCTAAGATGCTGACTTTCTCCTCGAGCAGAGTGACTTCAGGTACGAGGGCGGGCCTTGCAGTGTTCCAAACACAGTGTTCTCTCATGGCAGCTCACACAAGGGCCATGACTGAGTCTTCCTGGGTACTTCGCACTCACCAGCCATGTTGTCCCGAGGGCGTTCGAGGGCTCTGGATATGTACCGCTCCTCAAGGAACGCGCAGTGTGTTGCTGCCCAGCACTCGGCAGGCACAGAGGTCCTCCGGGGCATCAACCAATGGACCTCGACATTGCTCCGCCGGCCCACAGGTGTCTGGAGGCACTCAGTGACCTCGGAGGGAAAACGATGCACACCCGTGGGGCCTAGGAGTCCCCAGACGCGTACTTCCTTTAAAATAAAGGACATAAGCGACTGAGAACTCGTGGAAACACCTGCATGCCTCCCTTTCTGCACGGCTACTTAGGACCTATCCTGGAGGCGAGTTCTCACGTCACGGTTCCCTTTCGCTCTAGAGCCTGTCATGCGGACCGCCGCCGCGGCCACGGAAGACACTGGTTTAGAGAGAGCAAACTCATAATTTTCCCCGAAGCATTCTTCCAGGGCTCACTGGCCTGTCGGGAGCTGGGAAAGTCAGCTAGCTTCAAGGCAGGCATGAATGCCACCCTCAAAATGGGAAAGCAGGGCTTGTTCCAGCAGGCCCCCGTTATCATGGGCACACTGAGCGTACATCCCTGTGGCTTCTAACGAGTCCCAAGAGACACCGGTTACCCTGCGTTTCCTTCCCTGAATCAACTTATCGAAGTAGGGAGTCCCGCATCCGGCGAACTGTCTCAACCGAGGAACGCCGTAGCTGCTCCTCTGGGCCTGGGGAAGCCTGCAGTGCCGCAGAAGGAACAGGACTTAAAGTGCAGTAAGAACCCAAGCCGCCGTCCTCTAGGAGGCACGGTGACTTCAGTCAGGAGGTCCTGGATGGAACGCGAAGACAAGGGCTCCTCTGAGGGCACCCCGTAAGACCTCCGCGCCACGTGGGACGTGCCAGAACGGTGTTCGCGAACGTGTGCGAGTGCGGAGGAAACTAAGCTGCTCCGATGGAGAGGGCAGTGCGTTTCCCTACGCTCGGCCTGCACACAGGGGGTTCTGAAGGGTTACGGGCCTGGATGTTGCTTAGCAGACCCAGGTGCATCTGGGGGTACTCAGTTTTCCTGCTGAGAGCAGGGTGCCCCGGCTAGCCTCCCAGGTGTCCAGAAAGCTGTGCTGCCGTTAAAGGCATGCAGAGCAGAGGCCACCGCCTCCTGGAAGGTGCAGCACACCTCCGCTTCTGCACGGTGAATCAGGGCCTTCCTTCCAGGCATGTGTTCATGCTGGGTGTGCCGGTAGCGACACAGCGTGCTAAGATGCTGACTTTCTACACGAGCAGAGTGACTTCAGGTACGAGGGCGGGCCTCACAGTGTTCCAAGTGCAGTGTTCTCTCATGGCAACTCACACAAGGGCCATGACAGAGTCTTCCTGGGTACTTCGCACTCACCAGCCATGTTGTCCCGAGGGCGTTCGAGGGCTCTGGAGATGTAGCGCTCCTCAAGGAACGCGCAGTGTGTTGCTGCCCAGCACTCGGCAGGCACAGAGGTCCTCCGGGGGATCAACCAATGGACCTCGATGTTGCTCCGCCGGCCCACAGGTGTCTGGAGGCACTCAGTGACCTCGGAGGGAAAACGATGCACACCCGTGGGGCCTAGGAGTCCCCGGACGCGTACTTCCTTTAAAATAAAGCACATAAGCGACTGAGAAGTTGTGGAAACAGCTGCATGCCTCCCTTTCTGCACGGCTACTCAGGGCCTAACCTGGAGGCGAGTTCTCACTTCGAGGTTCCCTTTCCCTCTAGAGCCTGTCATGCGGACTGAGCTGCGGCCACAGAAGCCCCTGGTTTAGAGAGAGCAAACTCATAATTTTCCCCGAAGCATTCTTCCAGGGCTCACTGGCCTGTCGGGAGCTGGGAATGTCAGGTAGCTTCAAGGCAGGCATGAATGCCACCCTCAAAATGGGAAAGCAGGGCTTGTTCCAGCAGGCCCCCGTTATCATGGGCACACTGAGCGTACATCCCTGTGGCTTCTAACGAGTCCCAAGAGACACCGGTTACCCTGCGTTTCCTTCCCTGAATCAACTTATCGAAGTAGGGAGTCCCGCATCCGGCGAACTGTCTCAACCGAGGAACGCCGTAGCTGCTCCTCTGGGCCTGGGGAAGCCTGCAGTGCCGCAGAAGGAACAGGACTTAAAGTGCAGTAAAAACCCAAGCCGCCGTCCTCTAGGAGGCACGGTGACTTCAGTCAGGAGGTCCTGGATGGAACGCGAAGACAAGGGCTCCTCTGAGGGCACCGCGTAAGACCTCCGCGCCACGTGGGACATGTCAGAACGGCGTTCGCGAACGTGTGCGTGTGCCGAGGAAACTAAGCTGCTCCGAAGGAGACGGCAGTGCATTTCCCTACGCTCGGCCTGCACACACGGGGCTCTGAAGGGCTACGGGCCTGGATGTTGCTTAGCAGACCCAGGTGCACCTGGGGGTACTCAGTGTTCCTGCTGGGAGCAGGGTGCCCCGGCTAGCCTCCCAGGTGTCCAGAAAGCTGTGCTGCCGTTAAAGGCATGCAGAGCAGAGGCCACCGCCTCCTGGAAGCTGCAGCACGCCTCCGCTTCTGCATGGCGAATCAGGGCCTTATTTCCAGGCATGGGTTCATGCTGGGTGTGCTGGTAGCGACACAGCGTGCTAAGATGCTGACTTTCTCCTCGAGCAGAGTGACTTCAGGTACGAGGGTGGGCCTCGCAGTGTTCCAAGCACAGTGTTCTCTCATGGCAGCTCACACAAGGGCCATGACTGAGTCTTCCTGGGTACTTCGCACTCACCAGCCATGTTGTCCCGAGGGCGTTCGAGGGCTCTGGATATGTAGCGCTCCTCAAGGAACGCGCAGTGTGTTGCTGCCCAGCACTCGGCAGGCACAGAGGTCCTCCGGGGCATCAACCAATGGACCTCGACATTGCTCCGCCGGCCCACAGGTGTCTGGAGGCACTCAGTGACCTCGGAGGGAAAACGATGCACACCCGTGGGGCCTAGGAGTCCCCGGACGCGTACTTCCTTTAAAATAAAGGACATAAGCGACTGAGAACTCGTGGAAACAGCTGCATGCCTCCCTTTCTGCACGGCTACTCAGGGCCTAAGCTGGAGGCGAGTTCTCACGTCGAGGTTCCCTTTCGCTCTAGAGCCTGTCATGCGGACCGATCTGCGGCCACAGAAGCCCCTGGTTTAGAGAGAGCAAACTCATAATTTTACCCGAAGCATTCTTCCAGGGCTCACTGGCCTGTCGGGAGCTGGGAATGTCAGGTAGCTTCAAGGCAGGCATGAATGCCACCCTCAAAATGGGAAAGCAGGGCTTGTTCCAGCAGGCCCCTATTTTCATGGGCACACTCAGCGTACATCCCTATGGCTTCTAACGAGTCCCAAGAGACACCGGTTACCCTGCATTTCCTTCCCTGAATCAACTTATCGAAGTAGGGAGTCCCGCATCCGGTGAACTGTCTCAACCGAGGAACGCCGTAGCTGCTCCCCTGGGCCTGGGGCTGCCTGCAGTGCCGCAGAAGGAACAGGACTTAAAGTGCAGTAAGAACCCAAGCCGCCGTCCTCTAGGAGGCACGGTGACTTCAGTCAGGAGGTCCTGGATGAAACGCGAAGACGAGGGCTCCTCTGAGGGCAGGTCCGATTAGGGCACCACGTAAGACCTCCGCGCCACGTGGGACGTGCCAGAACGGTGTTCGCGAACGTGTGCGAGTGCCGAGGAAACTAAGCTGCTCCGAAGGAGAGGGCAGTGCGTTTCCCTACGCTCGGCCTGCACACAGGGGGCTCTGAAGGGCTACGGGCCTGGATGTTGCTTAGCAGACCCAGGTGCACCTGGGGGTACTCAGTGTTCCTGCTGGGAGCAGGGTGCCCCGGCTAGCCTCCCAGGTGTCCAGAAAGCTGTGCTGCCGTTAAAGGCATGCAGAGCAGAGGCCACCGCCTCCTGGAAGCTGCAGCACACCTCCGCTTCTGCATGGCGAATCAGGGCCTTATTTCCAGGCATGGGTTCATGCTGGGTGTGCCGGTAGCGACACAGCATGCTAAGATGCTGACTTTCTCCTCGAGCAGAGTGACTTCAGGTACGAGGGCGGGCCTCGCAGTGTTCCAAGCACATGTTCTCTAATGGCAGCTCACACAAGGGCCATGACTGAGTCTTCCTGGGTACTTCGCACTCACCAGCCATGTTGTCCCGAGGGCGTTCGAGGGCTCTGGATATGTACCGCTCCTCAAGGAACGCGCAGTGTGTTGCTGCCCAGCACTCGGCAGGCACAGAGGTCCTCCGGGGCATCAACCAATGGACCTCGACATTGCTCCGCCGGCCCACAGGTGTCTGGAGGCACTCAGTGACCTCGGAGGGAAAACGATGCACACCCGTGGGGCCTAGGAGTCCCCAGACGCGTACATCCTTTAAAATAAAGGACATAAGCGACTGAGAACTCGTGGAAACAGCTGCATGCCTCCCTTTCTGCACGGCTACTCAGGGCCTAAGCTGGAGGCGAGTTCTCACGTCGAGGTTCCCTTTCGCTCTAGAGCCTGTCATGCGGACCGAGCTGCGGCCACGGAAGCCCCTGGTTTAGAGAGAGCAAACTCATAATTTTCTCCACAGCATTCTTCCAGGGCTCACTGGCCTGTCGGGAGCTGGGAATGTCAGGTACCTTCAAGGCAGTCATGAATGCCGCCCTCAAAATGGGAAAGCATGACTTGTTCCAGCAGGCCCCCGTTATCATGGGCACACTCAGCGTACATCCCTGTGGCTTCTAACGAGTCCCAAGAGACACCGGTTACCCTGCGTTTCCTTCCCTGAATCAACTTATCGAAGTAGGGAGACCCGCATCTGGCGAACTGTCTCAACCGAGGAACGCCGTAGCTACTCCTCTGGGCCAGGGGATGCCTGCAGTGCCGCAGAAGGAACAGGACTTAAAGTGCAGTAAGAACCCAAGCCGCCGTCCTCTAGGAGGCACGGTGACTTCAGTCAGGAGGTCCTGGATGGAACGCGAAGACGAGGGCTCCTCTGAGGGCAGGTCCGATTAGGGCACCGCGTAAGACCTCCGCGCCACGTGGGACGTGCCAGAACGGTGTTCGCGAACGTGTGCGAGTGCGGAGGAAACTAAGCTGCTCCGATGGAGAGGGCAGTGCGTTTCCCTACGCTCGGCCTGCACACAGGGGGTTCTGAAGGGTTACGGGCCTGGATGTTGCTTAGCAGACCCAGGTGCACCTGGGGGTACTCAGTTTTCCTGCTGAGAGCAGGGTGCCCCGGCTAGCCTCCCAGGTGTCCAGAAAGCTGTGCTGCCGTTAAAGGCAGGCAGAGCAGAGGCCACCGCCTCCTGGAAGGTGCAGCACGCCTCCGCTTCTGCACGGTGAATCAGGGCCTTCCTTCCAGGCATGGGTTCATGCTGGGTGTGCCAGTAGCGACACAGCGTGCTAAGATGCTGACTTTCTCCTCGAGCAGAGTGACTTCAGGTACGGGGCGGGCCTCGCAGTGTTCCAAGCACAGTGTTCTCTCATGGCAGCTCACACAAGGGCCATGACAGAGTCTTCCTGGGCACGTCACACTCACCAGCCATGTTGTCCCGAGGGCGTTCGAGGGCTCTGGAGTTGTAGCGCTCCTCAAGGAACGCGCAGTGTGTTGCTGCCCAGCACTCGGCAGGCACAGAAGTCCTCTGGGGGATCAACCAATGGACCTCGACGTTGCTCCGCCGGCCCACAGGTGTCTGGAGGCACTCAGTGACCTCGGAGGGAAAACGATGCACACCCGTGGGGCCTAGGAGTCCCCGGACGTGTACTTCCTTTAAAATAAAGCACATAAGCGACTGAGAACTTGTGGAAACAGCTGCATGCCTCCCTTTCTGCACGGCTACTCAGGGCCTAACCTTGAGGCGAGTTCTCACTTCGAGGTTCCCTTTCGCTCTAGAGCCTGTCATGTGGACCGCCGCCGCACCCACGGTAACCCCTGGTTTAGAGAGAGAAAATTCATAATTTTCCCCGAAGCATTCTTCCAGGGCTCACTGGCCTGTCGGGAGCCGGGAATGTCAGGTACCTTCAAGGCAGGCATGAATGCCGCCCTCAAAATGGGAAAGCAGGGCTAGTTCCAGCAGGCCCCCATTTTCATGGGCACACTGAGCGTACATCCCTGTGTCTTCTAACGAGTCCCAAGAGACACCGGTTACCCTGCGTTTCCTTCCCTGAATCAACTTATCGAAGTAGGGAGTCCCGCATCCGGCGAACTGTCTCAACCGAGGAACGCCGTAGCTGCTCCTCTGGGCCTGGGGCTGCCTGCAGTGCCGCAGAAGGAACAGGACTTGAAGTGCAGTAAGAACCCAAGCCGCCGTCCTCTAGGAGGCACGGTGACTTCAGTCAGGAGGTCCTGGATGAAACGCGAAGACGAGGGCTCCTCTGAGGGCAGGTCCGATTAGGGCACCGCGTAAGACCTCCGCGCCACGTGGGATGTGCCAGAACGGTGTTCGCGAACGTGTGCGAGTGCCGAGGAAACTAAGCTGCTCCGAAGGAGAAGGCAGTGTGTTTCCCTACGCTCGGCCTGCACACAGGGGGCTCTGAAGGGCTACGGGCCTGGATGTTGCTTAGCAGACCCAGGTGCACCTGGGGGTACTCAGTGTTCCTGCTGGGAGCAGGGTGCCCCGGCTAGCCTCCCAGGTGTCCAGAAAGCTGTGCTGCCGTTAAAGGCATGCAGAGCAGAGGCCACCGCCTCCTGGAAGCTGCAGCACGCCTCCGCTTCTGCATGGCGAATCAGGGCCTTATTTCCAGGAATGGGTTCATGCTGGGTGTGCCGGTAGTGACACAGCGTGCTAAGATGCTGACTTTTTCCTCGAGCAGAGTGACTTCAGGTACGAGGGCGGGCCTCGCAGTGTTCCAAGCACATGTTCTCTAATGGCAGCTCACACAAGGGCCATGACTGAGTCTTCCTGGGTACTTCGCACTCACCAGCCATGTTGTCCCGAGGGCGTTCGAGGGCTCTGGATATGTACCGCTCCTCAAGGAACGCGCAGTGTGTTGCTGCCCAGCACTCGGCAGGCACAGAGGTCCTCCGGGGCATCAACTAATGGACCTCGACATTGCTCCGCCGGCCCACAGGTGTCTGGAGGCACTCAGTGACCTCGGAGGGAAAACGATGCACACCCGTGGGGCCTAGGAGTCCCCAGACGCGTACATCCTTTAAAATAAAGGACATAAGCGACTGAGAACTCGTGGAAACAGCTGCATGCCTCCCTTTCTGCACGGCTACTCAGGGCCTAAGCTGGAGGCGAGTTCTCACGTCGAGGTTCCCTTTCGCTCTAGAGCCTGTCATGCGGACCGAGCTGCGGCCACGGAAGCCCCTGGTTTATAGAGAGCAAACTCATAATTTTCCCCGAAGCATTCTTCCAGGGCTCACTGGCCTGTCGGGAGCCGGGAATGTCAGGTACCTTCAAGGCAGGCATGAATGCCGCCTTCAAAATGGTAAAGCAGGGCTAGTTTAAGCAGGCCCCCATTTTCATGGGCACACTCAGCATACATACCTGTGGCTTCTAAGGAGTCCCAAGAGACACCGGTTACCCTGCGTTTCCTTCCCTGAATCAACTTATCGAAGTAGGGAGTCCCGCATCCGGCGAACTGTCTCAACCGAGGAATGCCGTAGCTGCTCCCCTGGGCCTGGGGCTGCCTGCAGTGCCGCAGAAGGAACAGGACTTAAAGTGCAGTAAGAACCCAAGCCGCCGTCCTCTAGGAGGCACGGTGACTTCAGTCAGGAGGTCCTGGATGAAACGCGAAGACGAGGGCTCCTCTGAGGGCAGCTCCGATTAAGGCACCGCGTAAGACCTCCGCGCCACGTGGGACGTGCCAGAATGGTGTTCGCGAACGTGTGCGAGTGCCGAGGAACCTAAGCTGCTCCGAAGGAGAGGGCAGTGCGTTTCCCTACGCTCGGCCTGCACACAGGGGGCTCTGAAGGGCTACGGGCCTGGATGTTGCTTAGCAGACCCAGGTGCACCTGGGGGTACTCAGTGTTCCTGCTGGGAGCAGGGTGCCCCGGCTAGCCTCCCAGGTGTCCAGAAAGCTGTGCTGCCGTTAAAGGCATGCAGAGCAGAGGCCACCGCCTCCTGGAAGCTGCAGCACGCCTCCGCTTCTGCATGGCGAATCAGGGCCTTATTTCCAGGCATGGGTTCATGCTGGGTGTGCCGGTAGCGACACAGCGTGCTAAGATGCTGACTTTCTCCTCGAGCAGAGTGACTTCAGGTACGAGGGCGGGCCTCGCAGTGTTCCAAGCACAGTGTTCTCTCATGGCAGCTCACACAAGGGCCATGACAGAGTCTTCCTGGGTACTTCGCACTCACCAGCCATGTTGTCCCGAGGGCGTTCGAGGGCTCTGGAGATGTAGCGCTCCTCAAGGAACGCGCAGTGTGTTGCTGCCCAGCACTCGGCAGGCACAGAGGTCCTCCGGGGCATCAACCAATGGACCTCGACATTGTTCCGCCGGCCCACAGGTGTCTGGAGGCACTCAGTGACCTCGGAGGGAAAACGATGCACACCCGTGGGGCCTAGGAGTCCCCGGACGCGTACTTCCTTTAAAATAAAGGACATAAGCGACTGAGAACTCGTGGAAACAGCTGCATGCCTCCCTTTCTGCACGGTTACTCAGTGCCTAACCTGGAGGCGAGTTCTCACTTCGAGGTTCCCTTTCGCTCTAGAGCCTGTCATGCGGACCGCCGCTGCAGTCACGGAAGCCCCTGGTTTAGAGAGAGCAAACTCATAATTTTACCCGAAGCATTCTTCCAGGGCTCACTGGCCTGTCGGGAGCCGGAAATGTCAGGTAGCTTCAAGGCAGGCATGAATGCCGCCCTCAAAATGGGAAAGCAGGGCTAGTTCCAGCAGGCCCCCATTTTCATGGGCACACTCAGCGTACATCCCTGTGGCTTCTAAGGAGTCCCAAGAGACACCGGTTACCCTGCGTTTCCTTCCCTGAATCAACTTATCGAAGTAGGGAGTCCCGCATCACGCGAACTGTCTCAACCGAGGAACGCCGTAGCTGCTCCTCTGGGCCTGGAGCTGCCTGCAGTGCCGCAGAAGGAACAGGACTTGAAGTGCAGTAAGAACCGAAGCCGCCATCCTCTAGGAGGCCCGGTGACTTCTGTCAGGAGGTCCTGGATGGAACGCGAAGACGAGGGCTCCTCTGAGGGCAGGTCCGATTAGGGCACTGCGTAAGACCTCCGCGCCACGTGGGACGTGACAGAACGGTGTTCGCGAACGTGTGCGAGTGCGGAGGAAACTATGCTGCTCCGATGGAGAGGGCAGTGCGTTTCCCTACGCTCGGCCTGCACACAGGGGGTTCTGAAGGGTTACGGGCCTGGATGTTGCTTAGCAGACCCAGGTGCACCTGGGGGTACTCAGTTTTCCTGCTGAGAGCTGGGTGCCCCGGCTAGCCTCCCAGGTGTCCAGAAAGCTGTGCTGCCGTTAAAGGCATGCAGAGCAGAGGCCACCGCCTCCTGGAAGCTGCAGCACACCTCCGCTTCTGCACGGTGAATCAGGGCCTTCCTTCCAGGCATGGGTTCATGCTGGGTGTGCCGGTAGCGACACAGCGTGCTAAGATGCTGACTTTCTCCTCGAGCAGAGTGACTTCAGGTACGGGGCGGGCCTCGCAGTGTTCCAAGCACAGTGTTCTCTCATGGCAGCTCACACAAGGGCCATGACAGAGTCTTCCTGGGCACTTCACACTCACCAGCCATGTTGTCCCGAGGGCGTTCGAGGGCTCTGGAGTTGTAGCGCTCCTCAAGGAACGCGCAGTGTGTTGCTGCCCAGCACTCAGCAGGCACAGAGGTCCTCTGGGGGATCAACCAATGGACCTCGACGTTGCTCCGCCGGCCCACAGGTGTCTGGAGGCACTCAGTGACCTCGGAGGGAAAACGATGCACACCCGTGGGGCCTAGGAGTCCCCGGACGCGTACTTCCTTTAAAATAAAGCACATAAGCGACTGAGAACTCGTGGAAACAGCTGCATGCCTCCCTTTCTACACGGCTACTCAGGGCCTAAGCTGGAGGCGAGTTCTCACGTCGAGGTTCCCTTTCGCTCTAGAGCCTGTCATGCGGACCGAGCTGCGGCCACGGAAGCCCCTGGTTTAGAGAGAGCAAACTCATAATTTTACCCGAAGCATTCTTCCAGGGCTCACTGGCCTGTCGGGAGCTGGGAATGTCAGGTAGCTTCAAGGCAGGCATGAATGCCGCCCTCAAAATGGGAAAGCAGGGCTTGTTCCAGCAGGCCCCCATTTTCATGGGCACACTCAGCGTACATCCCTATGGCTTCTAACGAGTCCCAAGAGACACCGGTTACCCTAAGTTTCTTTCCCTGAATCAACTTATCGAAGTAGGGAGTCCCGCATCCGGCGAACTGTCTCAACCAAGGAACGCCGTAGCTGCTCCCCTGGGCCTGGGGCTGCCTGCAGTGCCGCAGAAGGAACAGGACTTAAAGTGCAGTAAGAACCCAAGCCGCCGTCCTCTAGGAGGCACGGTGACTTCAGTCAGGAGGTCCTGGATGAAACGCGAAGACGAGGGCTCCTCTGAGGGCAGGTCCGATTAGGGCACCGCGTAAGACCTCCGCGCCACGTGGGACGTGCCAGAACGGTGTTCCCGAACGTGTGCGAGTGCCGAGGAAACTAAGCTGCTCCGAAGGAGAGGGCAGTGCGTTTCCCTACGCTCGGCCTGCACACAGGGGGCTCTGAAGGGCTACGGGCCTGGATGTTGCTTAGCAGACCCAGGTGCACCTGGGGGTACTCAGTGTTCCTGCTGGGAGCAGGGTGCCCCGGCTAGCCTCCCAGGTGTCCAGAAAGCTGTGCTGCCGTTAAAGGCATGCAGAGCAGAGGCCACCGCCTCCTGGAAGCTGCAGCACGCCTCCGCTTCTGCACGGCGAATCAGGGCCTTATTTCCAGGCATGGGTTCATGCTGGGTGTGCCGGTAGCGACACAGCGTGCTAAGATGCTGACTTTCTCCTCGAGCAGAGTGACTTCAGGTACGAGGGCGGGCCTCGCAGTGTTCCAAGCACAGTGTTCTCTCATGGCAGCTCACACAAGGGCCATGACTGAGTCTTCCTGGGTACTTCGCACTCACCAGCCATGTTGTCCCGAGGGCGTTCGAGGGCTCTGGATATGTACCGCTCCTCAAGGAACGCGCAGTGTGTTGCTGCCCAGCGCTCGGCAGGCACAGAGGTCCTCCGGGGCATCAACCAATGGACCTCGACATTGCTCCGCCGGCCCACAGGTGTCTGGAGGCACTCAGTGACCTCGGAGGGAAAACGATGCACACCCGTGGGGCCTAGGAGTCCCCAGACGCGTACTTCCTTTAAAATAAAGGACATAAGTGACTGAGAACTCGTGGAAACAGCTGCATGCCTCCCTTTCTGCACGGCTACTCAGGGCCTATCCTGGAGGCGAGTTCTCACGTCACGGTTCCCTTTCGCTCTAGAGCCTGTCATGCGGACCGCCGCCGCGGCCACGGAAGACCCTGGTTTAGAGAGAGCAAACTCATAATTTTACCCGAAGCATTCTTCCAGGGCTCACTGGCCTGTCGGGAGCTGGGAATGTCAGGTAGCTTCAAGGCAGGCATGAATGCCACCCTCAAAATGGGAAAGCAGGGCTTGTTCCAGCAGGCCCCCGTTATCATGGGCACACTGAGCGTACATCCCTGTGGCTTCTAACGAGTCCCAAGAGACACCGGTTACCCTGCGTTTCCTTCCCTGAATCAACTTATCGAAGCAGGGAGTCCCGCATCCGGCGAACTGTCTCAACCGAGGAACGCCGTAGCTGCTCCTCTGGGCCTGGGGCTGCCTGCAGTGCCGCAGAAGGAACAGGACTTAAAGTGCAGTAAGAACCCAAGCCGCCGTCCTCTAGGAGGCACGGTGACTTCAGTCAGGAGGTCCTGGATGAAACGCGAAGACGAGGGCTCCTCTGAGGGCAGGTCCGATTAGGGCACCGCGTAAGACCTCCGCGCCACGTGGGACGTTCCAGAACGGTGTTCCCGAACGTGTGCGAGTGCCGAGGAAACTAAGCTGCTCCAAAGGAGAGGGCAGTGTGTTTCCCTACGCTCGGCCTGCACACAGGGGGCTCTGAAGGGCTACGGGCCTGGATGTTGCTTAGCAGACCCAGGTGCACCTGGGGGTACTCAGTGTTCCTGCTGGGAGCAGGGTGCCCCGGCTAGCCTCCCAGGTGTCCAGAAAGCTGTGCTGCCGTTAAAGGCATGCAGAGCAGAGGCCACCGCCTCCTGGAAGCTGCAGCACGCCTCCGCTTCTGCATGGCGAATCAGGGCCTTACTTCCAGGCATGGGTTCATGCTGGGTGTGCCGGTAGCGACACAGCGTGCTAAGATGCTGACTTTCTCCTCGAGCAGAGTGACTTCAGGTATGAGGGCGGGCCTCGCAGTGTTCCAAGCACATGTTCCCTCATGGCAGCTCACACAAGGGACATGACTGAGTCTTCCTGGGTACTTCGCACTCACCAGCCATGTTGTCCCGAGGGCGTTCGAGGGCTCTGGATATGTACCGCTCCTCAAGGAACGCGCAGTGTGTTGCTGCCCAGCACTCGGCAGGCACAGAAGTCCTCCGGGGCATCAACCAATGGACCTCGACATTGCTGCGCCGGCCCACAGGTGTCTGGAGGCACTCAGTGACCTCGGAGGGAAAACGATGCACACCCGTGGGGCCTAGGAGACCCCGGACGCGTACTTCCTTTAAAATAAAGGACATAAGCCACTGAGAACTCGTGGAAACAGCTGCATGCCTCCCTTTCTGCACGGCTACTCAGGGCCTAAGCTGGAGGCGAGTTCTCACGTCGAGGTTCCCTTTCGCTCTAGAGCCTGTCATGCGGACCGAGCTGCGGCCACGGAAGCCCCTGGTTTAGAGAGAGCAAACTCATAATTTTCCCCGAAGCATTCTTCCAGGGCTCACTGGCCTGTCGGGAGCTGGGAATGTCAGGTACCTTCAAGGCAGGCATGAATGCCGCCCTCAAAATGGGAAAGCAGGACGTGTTCCAGCAGGCCCCCGTTATCATGGGCACACTGAGCGTACATCCCTGTGGCTTCTAACGAGTCCCAAGAGACACCGGTTACCCTGCGTTTCCTTCCCTGAATCAACTTATCGAAGTAGGGAGTCCCGCATCCGGCGAACTGTCTCAACCGAGGAACGCCGTAGCTGCTCCTCTGGGCCTGGGGCTGCCTGCAGTGCCGCAGAAGGAACAGGACTTAAAGTGCAGTAAGAACCCAAGCCGCCGTCCTCTAGGAGGCACGGTGACTTCAGTCAGGAGGTCCTGGATGGAACGCGAAGAGAAGGGCTCCTCTGACGGCAGCTCCGACTAGGGCACCGCGTAACACCTCCGCGCCACGTGGGACGTGCCAGAACGGCGTTCGCGAACGTGTGCGAGTGCCGAGGAAACTAAGCTGCTCCGAAGGAGAGGGCAGTGCATTTCCCTACGCTCGGCCTGCACACAGGGGGCTCTGAAGGGCTACGGGCCTGGATGTTGCTTAGCAGACCCAGGTGCACCTGTGGGTACTCAGTGTTCCTGCTGGGAGCAGGGGGCCCCGGCTAGCCTCCCAGGTGTCCAGAAAGCTGTGCTGCCGTTTAAGGCATGCAGAGCAGAGACCAACACCTCCTGGAAGCTGCAGCACGCCTCCGCTTCTGCACGGCGAATCAGGGCCTTACTTCCAGGCATGGGTTCATGCTGGGTGTGCCGGTAGCGACACAGCGTGCTAAGATGCTGACTTTCTCCTCGAGCAGAGTGACTTCAGGTACGAGGGCGTGCCTCGCAGTGTTCCAAGCACAGTGTTCTCTCATGGCAGCTCACACAAGGGCCATGACAGAGTCTTCCTGGGTACTTCGCACTCACCAGCCATGTTGTCCCAAGGGCGTTCGAGGGCTCTGGAGATGTAGCGCTCCTCAAGGAACGCGCAGTGTGTTGCTGCCCAGCACTCGGCAGGCACAGAGGTCCTCTGGGGGATCAACCAATGGACCTCGACATTGCTCCGCCGGCCCACAGGTGTCTGGAGGCACTCAGTGACCTCGGAGGGAAAACAAGGCGCACCCGTGGGGCCTAGGAGTCCCCGGACGCGTACTTCCTTTAAAATAAAGCACATAAGCGACTGAGAAGTTGTGGAAACAGCTGCATGCCTCCCTTTCTGCACGGCTACTCAGTGCCTAACCTGGAGGCGAGTTCTCACGTCGAGGTTCCCTTTCGCTCTAGAGCCTGTCGTGCGGACCGCCGCTGCAGTCACGGAAGCCCCTGGTTTAGAGAGAGCAAACTCATAATTTTACCCGAAGCATTCTTCCAGGGCTCACTGGCCTGTCGGGAGCCGGAAATGTCAGGTAGCTTCAAGGCAGGCATGAATGCCGCCCTCAAAATGGGAAAGCAGGGCTAGTTCCAGCAGGCCCCCATTTTCATGGGCACACTCAGCGTACATCCCTGTGGCTTCTAAGGAGTCCCAAGAGACACCGGTTACCCTGCGTTTCCTTCCCTGAATCAACTTATCGAAGTAGGGAGTCCCGCATCCGGCGAACTGCCTCAACCGAGGAACGCCGTAGCTGCTCCCCTGGGCCTGGGGCTGCCTGCAGTGCCGCAGAAGGAACAGGACTTAAAGTGCAGTAAGAACCCAAGCCGCCGTCCTCTAGGAGGCACGGTGACTTCAGTCAGGAGGTCCTGGATGAAACGCGAAGACGAGGGCTCCTCTGAGGGCAGGTCCGATTAGGGCACCGCGTAAGACCTCCGCGCCACGTGGGACGTGCCAGAACGGTGTTCGTGAACGTGTGCGAGCGCCGAGGAAACTAAGCTGCTCCGAAGGAGAGGGCAGTGCGTTTCCCTACGCTCGGCCTACACACAGGGGGCTCTGAAGGGCTACGGGCCTGGATGTTGCTTAGCAGACCCAGGTGCCCCTGGGGGTACTCAGTGTTCCTGCTGGGAGCAGGGTGCCCCGGCTAGCCTCCCAGGTGTCCAGAAAGCTGTGCTGCCATTAAAGGCATGCAGAGCAGAGGCCACCGCCTCCTGAAAGCTGCAGCACGCCTCCGCTTATGCATGGCGAATCAGGGCCTTACTTCCAGGCATGGGTTCATGCTGGGTGTGCCGGTAGCGACACAGCGTGCTAAGATGCTGACTTTCTCCTCGAGCAGAGTGACTTCAGGTACGAGGGTGGGCCTCGCAGTGTTCCAAGCACAGTGTTCTCTCATGGCAGCTCACACAAGGGCCATGACTGAGTCTTCCTGGGTACTTCGCACTCACCAGCCATGTTGTCCCGAGGGCGTTCGAGGGCTCTGGATATGTACCGCTCCTCAAGGAACGCGCAGTGTGTTGCTGCCCAGCACTCGGCAGGCACAGAGGTCCTCTGGGGGATCAACCAATGGACCTCGACGTTGCTCCGCCGGCCCACAGGTGTCTGGAGGCACTCAGTGACCTCGGAGGGAAAACGATGCACACCCGTGGGGCCTAGGAGACCCCGGACGCGTACTTCCTTTAAAATAAAGGACATAAGCGACTGAGAACTCGTGGAAACAGCTGCATGCCTCCCTTTCTGCACGGCTACTCAGGGCCTAAGCTGGAGGCGAGTTCTCACGTCGAGGTTCCCTTTCGCTCTAGAGCCTGTCATGCGGACCGAGCTGCGGCCACGGAAGCCCCTGGTTTAGAGAGAGCAAACTCATAATTTTCCCCGAAGCATTCTTCCAGGGCTCACTGGCCTGTCGGGAGCTGGGAATGTCAGGTACCTTCAAGGCAGGCATGAATGCCGCCCTCAAAATGGGAAAGCAGGACGTGTTCCAGCAGGCCCCCGTTATCATGGGCACACTGAGCGTACATCCCTGTGGCTTCTAACGAGTCCCAAGAGACACCGGTTACCCTGCGTTTCCTTCCCTGAATCAACTTATCGAAGTAGGGAGTCCCGCATCCGGCGAACTGTCTCAACCGAGGAACGCCGTAGCTGCTCCTCTGGGCCTGGGGCTGCCTGCAGTGCCGCAGAAGGAACAGGACTTAAAGTGCAGTAAGAACCCAAGCCGCCGTCCTCTAGGAGGCACGGTGACTTCAGTCAGGAGGTCCTGGATGGAACGCGAAGAGAAGGGCTCCTCTGACGGCAGCTCCGACTAGGGCACCGCGTAACACCTCCGCGCCACGTGGGACGTGCCAGAACGGCGTTCGCGAACGTGTGCGAGTGCCGAGGAAACTAAGCTGCTCCGAAGGAGAGGGCAGTGCATTTCCCTACGCTCGGCCTGCACACAGGGGGCTCTGAAGGGCTACGGGCCTGGATGTTGCTTAGCAGACCCAGGTGCACCTGTGGGTACTCAGTGTTCCTGCTGGGAGCAGGGGGCCCCGGCTAGCCTCCCAGGTGTCCAGAAAGCTGTGCTGCCGTTTAAGGCATGCAGAGCAGAGACCAACACCTCCTGGAAGCTGCAGCACGCCTCCGCTTCTGCACGGCGAATCAGGGCCTTACTTCCAGGCATGGGTTCATGCTGGGTGTGCCGGTAGCGACACAGCGTGCTAAGATGCTGACTTTCTCCTCGAGCAGAGTGACTTCAGGTACGAGGGCGTGCCTCGCAGTGTTCCAAGCACAGTGTTCTCTCATGGCAGCTCACACAAGGGCCATGACAGAGTCTTCCTGGGTACTTCGCACTCACCAGCCATGTTGTCCCAAGGGCGTTCGAGGGCTCTGGAGATGTAGCGCTCCTCAAGGAACGCACAGTGTGTTGCTGCCCAGCACTCGGCAGGCACAGAGGTCCTCTGGGGGATCAACCAATGGACCTCGACATTGCTCCGCCGGCCCACAGGTGTCTGGAGGCACTCAGTGACCTCGGAGGGAAAACGAGGCGCACCCGTGGGGCCTAGGAGTCCCCGGACGCGTACTTCCTTTAAAATAAAGCACATAAGCGACTGAGAAGTTGTGGAAACAGCTGCATGCCTCCCTTTCTGCACGGCTACTCAGTGCCTAACCTGGAGGCGAGTTCTCACGTCGAGGTTCCCTTTCGCTCTAGAGCCTGTCGTGCGGACCGCCGCTGCAGTCACGGAAGCCCCTGGTTTAGAGAGAGCAAACTCATAATTTTACCCGAAGCATTCTTCCAGGGCTCACTGGCCTGTCGGGAGCCGGAAATGTCAGGTAGCTTCAAGGCAGGCATGAATGCCGCCCTCAAAATGGGAAAGCAGGGCTTGTTCCAGCAGGCCCCCGTTATCATGGGCACACTGAGCGTACATCCCTGTGGCTTCTAACGAGTCCCAAGAGACACCGGTTACCCTGCGTTTCCTTCCCTGAATCAACTTATCGAAGTAGGGAGTCCCGCATCCGGCGAACTGCCTCAACCGAGGAACGCCGTAGCTGCTCCCCTGGGCCTGGGGCTGCCTGCAGTGCCGCAGAAGGAACAGGACTTAAAGTGCAGTAAGAACCCAAGCCGCCATCCTCTAGGAGGCACGGTGACTTCAGTCAGGAGGTCCTGGATGAAACGCGAAGACGAGGGCTCCTCTGAGGGCAGGTCCGATTAGGGCACCGCGTAAGACCTCCGCGCCACGTGGGACGTGCCAGAACGGTGTTCGTGAACGTGTGCGAGTGCCGAGGAAACTAAGCTGCTCCGAAGGAGAGGGCAGTGCGTTTCCCTACGCTCGGCCTACACACAGGGGGCTCTGAAGGGCTACGGGCCTGGATGTTGCTTAGCAGACCCAAGTGCCCCTGGGGGTACTCAGTGTTCCTGCTGGGAGCAGGGTGCCCCGGCTAGCCTCCCAGGTGTCCAGAAAGCTGTGCTGCCATTAAAGGCATGCAGAGCAGAGGCCACCGCCTCCTGGAAGCTGCAGCATGCCTCCGCTTCTGCACGGCGAATCAGGGCCTTACTTCCAGGCATGGGTTCATGCTGGGTGTGCCGGTAGCGACACAGCGTGCTAAGATGCTGACTTTCTCCTCGAGCAGAGTGACTTCAGGTACGAGGGCTGGCCTCGCAGTGTTCCAAGCACAGTGTTCTCTCATGGCAGCTCACACAAGGGCCATGACTGAGTCTTCCTGGGTACTTCGCACTCACCAGCCATGTTGTCCCGAGGGCGTTCGAGGGCTCTGGATATGTAGCGCTCCTCAAGGAACGCGCAGTGTGTTGCTGCCCAGCACTCAGCAGGCACAGAGGTCCTCCGGGGCATCAACCAATGGACCTCGACATTGCTCCGCCGGCCCACAGGTGTCTGGAGGCACTCAGTGACCTCGGAGGGAAAACGATGCACACCCGTGGGGCCTAGGAGTACCCGGACGCGTACTTCCTTTAAAATAAAGCACATAAGCGACTGAGAAGTTGTGGAAACAGCTGCATGCCTCCCTTTCTGCACGGCTACTCAGTGCCTAACCTGGAGGCGAGTTCTCACTTCGAGGTTCCCTTTCGCTCTAGAGCCTGTCATGCGGACCGCCGCTGCAGCCACGGAAGCCCCTGGTTTAGAGAGAGCAAACTCATAATTTTACCCGAAGCATTCTTCCAGGGCTCACTGGCCTGTCGGGAGCCGGAAATGTCAGGTAGCTTCAAGGCAGGCATGAATGCCGCCCTCAAAATGGGAAAGCAGGGCTAGTTCCAGCAGGCCCCCATTTTCATGGGCACACTCAGCGTACATCACTGTGGCTTCTAAGGAGTCCCAAGAGACACCGGTTACCCTGCGTTTCCTTCCCTGAATCAACTTATCGAAGTAGGGAGTCCTGCATCCGGTGAACTGTCTCAACCGAGGAACGCCGTAGCTGCTCCTCTGGGCCTGGGGCTGCCTGCAGTGCCGCAGAAGGAACAGGACTTGAAATGCAGTAAGAACCGAAGCCGCCATCCTCTAGGAGGCCCGGTGACTTCAGTCAGGAGGTCCTGGATGGAACGCGAAGACGAGGGCTCCTCTGAGGGCAGGTCCGATTAGGGCACCGCGTAAGAACTCTGGGCCACGTGGGACGTGCCAGAACGGTGTTCGCGAAAGTGTGCGAGTGCGGAGGAAACTAAGCTGCTCCGAAGGAGAGGGCAGTGCGTTTCCCTACGCTCGGCCTGCACACAGGGGTCTCTGAAGGGCTACGGGCCTGGATGTTGCTTAGCAGACCCAGGTGCACCTGGGGGTACTCAGTGTTCCTGCTGGGAGCAGGGTGCCCCGGCTAGCCTCCCAGGTGTCCAGAAAGCTGTGCTGCCGTTAAAGGCATGCAGAGCAGAGGCCACCGCCTCCTGGAAGCTGCAGCACGCCTCCGCTTCTGCACGGTGAATCAGGGCCTTACTTCCAGGCATGGGTTCATGCTGGGTGTGCCGGTAGCGACACAGCGTGCTAAGATGCTGACTTTCTCCTCGAGCAGAGTGACTTCAGGTACGAGGGCGGGCCTCGCTGTGTTCCAAGCACAGTGTTCTCTCATGGCAGCTCACACAAGGGCCATGACTGAGTCTTCCTGGGCACTTCGCACTCACCAGCCATGTTGTCCCGAGGGCGTTCGAGGGTTCTGGAGATGTAGCGCTCATCAAGGAACGCGCAGTGTGTTGCTGCCCAGCACTCGGCAGGCACAGAGGTCCTCCGGGGGATCAACCAATGGACCTCGACGTTGCTCCGCCGGCCCACAGGTGTCTGGAGGCACTCAGTGACCTCGGAGGGAAAACGATGCACACCCGTGGGGCCTAGGAGTCCCCGGACGCGTACTTCCTTTAAAATAAAGCACATAAGCGACTGAGAAGTTGTGGAAACAGCTGCATGCCTCCCTTTCTGCACGGCTACTCAGGGCCTAAGCTGGAGGCGAGTTCTCACGTCGAGGTTCCCTTTCGCTCTAGAGCCTGTCATGCGGACCGAGCTGCGGCGACGGAAGCCCCTGGTTTAGAGAGAGCAAACTCATAATTTTACCCGAAGCATTCTTCCAGGGCTCACTGGCCTGTCGGGAGCTGGGAATGTCAGGTAGCTTCAAGGCAGGCATGAATGCCGCCCTCAAAATGGGAAAGCAGGGCTTGTTCCAGCAGGCCCCCATTTTCATGGGCACACTCAGCGTACATCCCTATGGCTTCTAACGAGTCCCAAGAGACACCGGTTACCCTGCGTTTCCTTCCCTGAATCAACTTATCGAAGTAGGGAGTCCCGCATCCGGTGAACTGTCTCAACCGAGGAACGCCGTAGCTGCTCCCCTGGGCCTGGGGCTGCCTGCAGTGCCGCAGAAGGAACAGGACTTAAAGTGCAGTAAGAACCCAAGCCGCCGTCCTCTAGGAGGCACGGTGACTTCAGTCAGGAGGTCTTGGATGAAACGCGAAGACGAGGGCTCCTCTGAGGGCAGGTCCGATTAGGGCACCGCGTAAGACCTCCGCGCCACGTGGGACGTGCCAGAACGGTGTTCGCGAACGTGTGCGAGTGCGGAGGAAACTAAGCTGCTCCGATGGAGAGGGCAGTGCGTTTCCCTACGCTCGGCCTGCACACAGGGGGCTCTGAAGGGCTACGGGCCTGGATGTTGCTTAGCAGACCCAGGTGCACCTGTGGGTACTCAGTGTTCCTGCTGGGAGCAGGGTGCCCCGGCTAGCCTCCCAGGTGTCCAGAAAGCTGTGCTGCCGTTAAAGGCATGCAGAGCAGAGGCCACCGCCTCCTGGAAGCTGCAGCACGCCTCCGCTTCTGCATGGCGAATCAGGGCCTTATTTCCAGGCATGGGTTCATGCTGGGTGTGCCGGTAGCGACAGCGTGCTAAGTTGCTGACTTTTTCTTCGAGCAGAGTGACTTCAGGTACGAGGGTGGGCCTCGCAGTGTTCCTAGCACAGTGTTCTCTCATGGCAGCTCACACAAGGGCCATGACTGAGTCTTCCTGGGTACTTCGCACTCACCAGCCATGTTGTCCCGAGGGCGTTCGAGGGCTCTGGATATGTAGCGCTCCTCAAGGAACGCGCAGTGTGTTGCTGCCCAGCACTCGGCAGGCACAGAGGTCCTCCGGGGCATCAACCAATGGACCTCGACATTGCTCCGCCGGCCCACAGGTGTCTGGAGGCACTCAGTGACCTCGGAGGGAAAACGATGCACACCCGTGGGGCCTAGGAGTCCCCGGACGCGTACTTCCTTTAAAATAAAGGACATAAGCGACTGAGAACTCGTGGAAACAGCTGCATGCCTCCCTTTCTGCACGGCTACTCAGGGCCTATCCTGGAGGCGAGTTCTCACATCACGGTTCCCTTTCGCTCTAGAGCCTGTCATTCGGACCGCCGCCGCGGCCACGGAAGACCCTGGTTTAGAGAGAGCAAACTCATAATTTTCCCCGAAGCATTCTTCCAGGGCTCACTGGCCTGTCGGGACTGGGAATGTCAGGTAGCTTCGAGGCAGGCATGAATGCCACCCTCAAAATGGGAAAGCAGGGCTTGTTCCAGCAGGCCCCCGTTATCATGGGCACACTGAGCGTACATCCCTGTGGCTTCTAACGAGTCCCAAGAGACACCGGTTACCCTGCGTTTCCTTCCCTGAATTAACTTATCGAAGTAGGGAGTCCCGCATCCGGGGAACTGTCTCAACCGAGGAACGCCGTAGCTGCTCCTCTGGGCCTGGGGAAGCCTGCAGTGCCGCAGAAGGAACAGGACTTAAAGTGCAGTAAGAACCCAAGCCGCCGTCCTCTAGGAGGCACGGTGACTTCAGTCAGGAGGTCCTGGATGGAACGCGAAGACAAGGGCTCCTCTGACGGCAGCTCCGACTAGGGCACCGCGTAAGACCTCCGCGCCACGTGGGACGTGCCCGAACGGCGTTCGCGAACGTGTGCGAGTGCCGAGGAAACTAAGCTGCTCCGAAGGAGAGGGCAGTGCATTTCCCTACGCTCGGCCTGCACACAGGGGGCTCTGAAGGGCTACGGGCCTGGATGTTGCTTAGCAGACCCAGGTGCACCTGTTGGTACTCAGTGTTCCTGCTGGGAGCAGGGGGCCCCGGCTAGCCTCCCAGGTGTCCAGAAAGCTGTGCTGCCGTTAAAGGCATGCAGAGCAGAGGCCACCGCCTCCTGGAAGCTGCAGCATGCCTCCGCTTCTGCACGGCGAATCAGGGCCTTACTTCCAGGCATGGGTTCATGCTGGGTGTGCCGGTAGCGACACAGCGTGCTAAGATGCTGACTTTCTCCTCGAGCAGAGTGACTTCAGGTACGAGGGCGGGTCTCGCAGTGTTCCAAGCACAGTGTTCTCTCATGGCAGCTCACACAAGGGCCATGACAGAGTCTTCCTGGGTACTTCGCACTCATCAGCCATGTTGTCCCGAGGGCGTTCGAGGGCTCTGGAGATGTAGCGCTCCTCAAGGAACGCGCAGTGTGTTGCTGCCCAGCACTCGGCAGGCACAGAGGTCCTCCGGGGGATCAACCAATGGACCTCGACGTTGCTCCGCCGGCCCACAGGTGTCTGGAGGCACTCAGTGACCTCGGAGGGAAAACGAGGCACACCCGTGGGGCCTAGGAGTCCCCGGACGCGTACTTCCTTTAAAATAAACCACATAAGCGACTGAGAAGTTGTGGAAACAGCTGCATGCCTCCCTTTCTGCACGGCTACTCAGTGCCTAACCTGGAGGCGAGTTCTCACTTCGAGGTTCCCTTTCGCTCTAGAGCCTGTCATGCGGACCGCCGCTGCAGCCACGGAAGCCCCTGGTTTAGAGAGAGCAAACTCATAATTTTACCCGAAGCATTCTTCCAGGGCTCACTGGCCTGTCGGGAGCCGGAAATGTCAGGTAGCTTCAAGGCAGGCATGAATGCCGCCCTCAAAATGGGAAAGCAGGGCTAGTTCCAGCAGGCCCCCATTTTCATGGGCACACTCAGCGTACATCACTGTGGCTTCTAAGGAGTCCCAAGAGACACCGGTTACCCTGCGTTTCCTTCCCTGAATCAACTTATCGAAGTAGGGAGTCCCGCATCCGGTGAACTGTCTCAACCGAGGAACGCCGTAGCTGCTCCTCTGGGCCTGGGGCTGCCTGCAGTGCCGCAGAAGGAACAGGACTTGAAGTGCAGTAAGAACCGAAGCCGCCATCCTCTAGGAGGCCCGGTGACTTCAGTCAGGAGGTCCTGGATGGAACGCGAAGACGAGGGCTCCTCTGAGGGCAGGTCCGATTAGGGCACCGCGTAAGAACTCCGCGCGACGTGGGACGTGCCTGAACGGCGTTCGCGAACGTGTGCAAGTGCCGAGGAAACTACGCTGCTCGGAAGGAGATGGCAGTGCGTTTCACTACGCTCGGCCTGCACACAGGGGGCTCTGAAGGGCTACGGGCCTGGATGTTGCTTAGCAGACCCAGGTGCACCTGGGGGTACTCAGTGTTCCTGCTGGGAGCAGGGTGCCCCGGCTAGCCTCCCAGGTGTCCAGAAAGCTGTGCTGCCGTTAAAGGCATGCAGAGCAGAGGCCACCGCCTCCTGGAAGCTGCAGCACGCCTCCGCTTCTGCACGGCGAATCAGGGCCTTACTTCCAGGCATGGGTTCATGTTGAGTGTGCCGGTAGCAACACAGCGTGCTAAGATGCTGACTTTCTCCTCGAGCAGAGTGACTTCAGGTACGAGGGCGGGCCTCGCAGTGTTCCAAGCACAGTGTTCTCTCATGGCAGCTCACACAAGGGCCATGACTGAGTCTTCCTGGGCATTTCGCACTCACCAGCCATGTTGTCCCGAGGGCGTTCGAGGGCTCTGGATATGTAGCGCTTCTCAAGGAACGCGCAGTGTGTTGCTGCCCAGCACTCGGCAGGCACAGAGGTCCTCCGGGGCATCAACCAATGGACCTCGACATTGCTCCGCCGGCCCACAGGTGTCTGGAGGCACTCAGTGACCTCGGAGGGAAAACGATGCACACCCGTGGGGCCTAGGAGTCCCCGGACGCGTACTTCCTTTAAAATAAAGGACATAAGCGACTGAGAACTCGTGGAAACAGCTGCATGCCTCCCTTTCTGCACGGCTACTCAGGGCCTAAGCTGGAGGCGAGTTCTCACGTCGAGGTTCCCTTTCGCTCTAGAGCCTGTCATGCGGACTGAGCTGCGGCCACGGAAGCCCCTGGTTTAGAGAGAGCAAACTCATAATTTTCCCCGAAGCATTCTTCCAGGGCTCACTGGCCTGTCGGGAGCTGGGAATGTCAGGTAGCTTCAAGGCAGGCATGAATGCCGCCCTCAAAATGGGAAAGCAGGGCTTGTTCCAGCAGGCCCCCATTTTCATGGGCACACTCAGCGTACATCCCTATGGCTTCTAACGAGTCCCAAGAGACACCGGTTACCCTGCGTTTCCTTCCCTGAATCAACTTATCAAAGTAGGGAGTCCCGCATCCGGCGAACTGTCTCAACCGAGGAACGCCGTAGCTGCTCCCCTGGGCCTGGGACTGCCTGCAGTGCCGCAGAAGGAACAGGACTTAAAGTGCAGTAAGAACCCAAGCCGCCGTCCTCTAGGAGGCACGGTGACTTCAGTCAGGAGGTCCTGGATGAAACGCGAAGACGAGGGCTCCTCTGAGGGCAGGTCCGATTAGGGCACCGCGTAAGACCTCCGTGCCACGTGGGACATGCCAGAACGGCGTTCGCGAACGTGTGCGTGTGCCGAGGAAACTAAGCTGCTCCGAAGGAGAGGGCAGTGCATTTCCCTACGCTCGGCCGGCACACACGGGGCTCTGAAGGGCTACGGGCCTGGATGTTGTTTAGCAGACCCAGGTGCACCTGGGGGTACTCAGTGTTCCTGCTGGGAGCAGGGTGCCCCGGCTAGCCTCCCAGGTGTCCAGAAAGCTGTGCTGCCGTTAAAGGCATGCAGAGCAGAGGCCACCGCCTCCTGGAAGCTGCAGCACGCCTCCGCTTCTGCACGGCGAATCAGGGCCTTACTTCCAGGCATGGGTTCACGCTGGGTGTGCTGGTAGCGACACAGCATGATAAGATGCTGACTTTCTCCTCGAGCAGAGTGACTTCAGGTACGAGGGCGGGCCTCGCAGTGTTCCAAGCACAGTGTTCTCTCATGGCAGCTCACACAAGGGCCATGACAGAGTCTTCCTGGGTACTTCGCACTCACCAGCCATATTGTCCCGAGGGCGTTCGAGGGCTCTGGAGATGTAGCGCTCCTCAAGGAACGTGCAGTGTGTTGCTGCCCAGCACTCGGCAGGCACAGAGGTCCTCCGGGGGATCAACCAATGGACCTCGACGTTGCTCCGCCGGCCCACAGGTGTCTGGAGGCACTCAGTGACCTCGGAGGGAAAACGATGCACACCCGTGGGGCCTAGGAGTCCCCGGACGCGTACTTCCTTTAAAATAAAGCACATAAGCGACTGAGAACTCGTGGAAACAGCTGCATGCCTCCCTTTCTGCACGGCTACTCAGGGTCTAACCTGGAGGCGAGTTCTCACTTCGAGGTTCCCTTTCGCTCTAGAGCCTGTCATGCGGACCGAGCTCCGGCCACGGAAGCCCCTGGTTTAGAGAGAGCAAACTCATAATTTTACCTGAAGCATTCTTCCAGGGCTCACTGGCCTGTCGGGAGCCGGGAATGTCAGGTAGCTTCAAGGCAGGCATGAATGCCGCCCTCAAAATGGGGAAGCAGGGCTAGTTCCAGCAGGCCCCCGTTTTCATGGGCACACTCAGCGTACATCCCTGTGGCTTATAAGGACTCCCAAGAGACACCGGTTACCCTGCGTTTCCCTCCCTGAATCAACTTATCGAAGTTGGGAGTCCCGCATCCGGCTAACTGTCTCAACCGAGGAACGCCGTAGCTGCTCCCCTGGGCCTGGGGCTGCCTGCAGTGCCGCAGAAGGAACAGGACTTAAAGTGCAGTAAGAACCCAAGCCGCCGTCCTCTAGGAGGCACGGTGACTTCAGTCAGGAGGTCCTGGATGAAACGCGAAGACGAGGGCTCCTCTGAGGGCAGGTCCGATTAGGGCACCGCGTAAGACCTCCGCGCCACGTGGGACGTGCCAGAACGGTGTTCGCGAACGTGTGCGAGTGCCGAGGAAACTAAGCTGCTCCGAAGGAGAGGGCAGTGCGTTTCCCTACGCTCGGCCTGCACACAGGGGGCTCTGAAGGGCTACGGGCCTGGATGTTGCTTAGCAGACCCAGGTGCACCTGGGGGTACTCAGTGTTCCTGCTGGGAGCAGGGTGCCCCGGCTAGCCTCCCAGGTGTCCAGAAAGCTGTGCTGCCGTTAAAGGCATGCAGAGCAGAGGCCACCGCCTCCTGGAAGCTGCAGCACGCCTCCGCTTCTGCATGGCGAATCAGGGCCTTATTTCCAGGCATGGGTTCATGCTGGGTGTGCCGGTAGCGACACAGCGTGCTAAGTTGCTGACTTTTTCTTCGAGCAGAGTGACTTCAGGTACGAGGGTGGGCCTCGCAGTGTTCCTAGCACAGTGTTCTCTCATGGCAGCTCACACAAGGGCCATGACTGAGTCTTCCTGGGTACTTCGCACTCACCAGCCATGTTGTCACGAGGGCGTTCGAGGGCTCTGGATATGTAGCGCTCCTCAAGGAACGCGCAGTGTGTTGCTGCCCAGCACTCGGCAGGCACAGAGGTCCTCCGGGGCATCAACCAATGGACCTCGACATTGCTCCGCCGGCCCACAGGTGTCTGGAGGCACTCAGTGACCTCGGAGGGAAAACGATGCACACCCGTGGGGCCTAGGAGTCCCCGGACGCGTACTTCCTTTAAAATAAAGGACATAAGCGACTGAGAACTCGTGGAAACAGCTGCATGCCTCCCTTTCTGCACGGCTACTCAGGGCCTATCCTGGAGGCGAGTTCTCACGTCACGGTTCCCTTTCGCTCTAGAGCCTGTCATTCGGACCGCCGCCGCGGCCACGGAAGACCCTGGTTTAGAGAGAGCAAACTCATAATTTTCCCCGAAGCATTCTTCCAGGGCTCACTGGCCTGTCGGGACTGGGAATGTCAGGTAGCTTCGAGGCAGGCATGAATGCCACCCTCAAAATGGGAAAGCAGGGCTTGTTCCAGCAGGCCCCCGTTATCATGGGCACACTGAGCGTACATCCCTGTGGCTTCTAACGAGTCCCAAGAGACACCGGTTACCCTGCGTTTCCTTCCCTGAATCAACTTATCGAAGTAGGGAGTCCCGCATCCGGCGAACTGTCTCAACCGAGGAACGCCGTAGCTGCTCCTCTGGGCCTGGGGAAGCCTGCAGTGCCGCAGAAGGAACAGGACTTAAAGTGCAGTAAGAACCCAAGCCGCCGTCCTCTAGGAGGCACGGTGACTTCAGTCAGGAGGTCCTGGATGAAACGCGAAGACGAGGGCTCCTCTGAGGGCAGGTCCGATTAGGGCACCGCGTAAGAACTCTGGGCCACGTGGGACGTGCCAGAACGGTGTTCGCGAACGTGTGCGAGTGCGGAGGAAACTAAGCTGCTCCGAAGGAGAGGGCAGTGCGTTTCCCTACGCTCGGCCTGCACACAGGGGTCTCTGAAGGGCTACGGGCCTGGATGTTGCTTAGCAGACCCAGGTGCACCTGGGGGTACTCAGTGTTCCTGCTGGGAGCAGGGTGCCCCGGCTAGCCTCCCAGGTGTCCAGAAAGCTGTGCTGCCGTTAAAGGCATGCAGAGCAGAGGCCACCGCCTCCTGGAAGCTGCAGCACGCCTCCGCTTCTGCACGGCGAATCAGGGCCTTACTTCCAGGCATGGGTTCATGCTGGGTGTGCCGGTAGCGACACAGCGTGCTAAGATGCTGACTTTCTCCTCGAGCAGAGTGACTTCAGGTACGAGGGCGGGCCTCGCAGTGTTCCAAGCACAGTGTTCTCTCATGGCAGCTCACACAAGGGCCATGACAGAGTCTTCCTGGGTACTTCGCACTCACCAGCCATGTTGTCCCGAGGGCGTTCGAGGGCTCTGGAGATGTAGCGCTCCTCAAGGAACGCGCAGTGTGTTGCTGCCCAGCACTCGGCAGGCACAGAGGTCCTCCGGGGGATCAACCAATGGACCTCGACGTTGCTCCGCCGGCCCACAGGTGTCTGGAGGCACTCAGTGACCTCGGAGGGAAAACGAGGCACACCCGTGGGGCCTAGGAGTCCCCGGACGCGTACTTCCTTTAAAATAAAGCACATAAGCGACTGAGAAGTTGTGGAAACAGCTGCATGCCTCCCTTTCTGCACGGCTACTCAGTGCCTAACCTGGAGGCGAGTTCTCACTTCGAGGTTCCCTTTCACTCTAGAGCCTGTCATGCGGACCGCCGCTGCAGCCACGGAAGCCCCTGGTTTAGAGAGAGCAAACTCATAATTTTACCCGAAGCATTCTTCCAGGGCTCACTGGCCTGTCGGGAGCCGGAAATGTCAGGTAGCTTCAAGGCAGGCATGAATGCCGCCCTCAAAATGGGAAAGCAGGGCTAGTTCCAGCAGGCCCCCATTTTCATGGGCACACTCAGCGTACATCACTGTGGCTTCTAAGGAGTCCCAAGAGACACCGGTTACCCTGCGTTTCCTTCCCTGAATGAACTTATTGAAGTAGGGAGTCCCGCATCCGGTGAACTGTCTCAACCGAGGAACGCCGTAGCTGCTCCTCTGGGCCTGGGGCTGCCTGCAGTGCCGCAGAAGGAACAGGACTTGAAGTGCAGTAAGAACCGAAGCCGCCATCCTCTAGGAGGCCCGGTGACTTCAGTCAGGAGGTCCTGGATGGAACGCGAAGACGAGGGCTCCTCTGAGGGCAGGTCCGATTAGGGCACCGCGTAAGAACTCCGCGCGACGTGGGACGTGCCTGAACGGCGTTCGCGAACGTGTGCAAGTGCCGAGGAAACTACGCTGCTCGGAAGGAGATGGCAGTGCGTTTCACTACGCTCGGCCTGCACACAGGGGGCTCTGAAGGGCTACGGGCCTGGATGTTGCTTAGCAGACCCAGGTGCACCTGGGGGTACTCAGTGTTCCTGCTGGGAGCAGGGTGCCCCGGCTAGTCTCCCAGGTGTCCAGAAAGCTGTGCTGCCGTTAAAGGCATGCAGAGCAGAGGCCACCGCCTCCTGGAAGCTGCAGCACGCCTCCGCTTCTGCATGGCGAATCAGGGCCTTATTTCCAGGCATGGGTTCATGCTGGGTGTGCCGGTAGCGACACAGCGTGCTAAGTTGCTGACTTTTTCTTCGAGCAGAGTGACTTCAGGTACGAGGGTGGGCCTCGCAGTGTTCCTAGCACAGTGTTCTCTCATGGCAGCTCACACAAGGGCCATGACTGAGTCTTCCTGGGTACTTCGCACTCACCAGCCATGTTGTCCCGAGGGCGTTCGAGGGCTCTGGATATGTAGCGCTCCTCAAGGAACGCGCAGTGTGTTGCTGCCCAGCACTCGGCAGGCACAGAGGTCCTCCGGGGCATCAACCAATGGACCTCGACATTGCTCCGCCGGCCCACAGGTGTCTGGAGGCACTCAGTGACCTCGGAGGGAAAACGATGCACACCCGTGGGGCCTAGGAGTCCCCGGACGCGTACTTCCTTTAAAATAAAGGACATAAGCGACTGAGAACTCGTGGAAACAGCTGCATGCCTCCCTTTCTGCACGGCTACTCAGGGCCTATCCTGGAGGCGAGTTCTCACGTCACGGTTCCCTTTCGCTCTAGAGCGTGTCATTCGGACCGCCGCCGCGGCCACGGAAGCCCCTGGTTTAGAGAGAGCAAACTCATAATTTTCCCCGAAGCATTCTTCCAGGGCTCACTGGCCTGTCGGGACTGGGAATGTCAGGTAGCTTCGAGGCAGGCATGAATGCCACCCTCAAAATGGGAAAGCAGGGCTTGTTCCAGCAGGCCCCCGTTATCATGGGCACACTGAGCGTACATCCCTGTGGCTTCTAACGAGTCCCAAGAGACACCGGTTACCCTGCGTTTCCTTCCCTGAATCAACTTATCGAAGTAGGGAGTCCCGCATCCGGCGAACTGTCTCAACCGAGGAACGCCGTAGCTGCTCCTCTGGGCCTGGGGAAGCCTGCAGTGCCGCAGATGGAACAGGACTTAAAGTGCAGTAAGAACCCAAGCCGCCGTCCTCTAGGAGGCACGGTGACTTCAGTCAGGAGGTCCTGGATGAAACGCGAAGACGAGGGCTCCTCTGAGGGCAGGTCCGATTAGGGCACCGCGTAAGACCTCCGCGCCACGTGGGACGTGCCAGAACGGTGTTCGCGAACGTGTGCGAGTGCGGAGGAAACTAAGCTGCTCCGAAGGAGAGGGCAGTGCGTTTCCCTACGCTCGGCCTGCACACAGGGGTCTCTGAAGGGCTACGGGCCTGGATGTTGCTTAGCAGACCCAGGTGCACCTGGGGGTACTCAGTGTTCCTGCTGGGAGCAGGGTGCCCCGGCTAGCCTCCCAGGTGTCCAGAAAGCTGTGCTGCCGTTAAAGGCATGCAGAGCAGAGGCCACCGCCTCCTGGAAGCTGCAGCACGCCTCCGCTTCTGCACGGCGAATCAGGGCCTTACTTCCAGGCATGGGTTCATGCTGGGTGTGCCGGTAGCGACACAGCGTGCTAAGATGCTGACTTTCTCCTCGAGCAGAGTGACTTCAGGTACGAGGGCGGGCCTCGCAGTGTTCCAAGCACAGTGTTCTCTCATGGCAGCTCACACAAGGGCCATGACAGAGTCTTCCTGGGTACTTCGCACTCACCAGCCATGTTGTCCCGAGGGCGTTCGAGGGCTCTGGAGATGTAGCGCTCCTCAAGGAACGCGCAGTGTGTTGCTGCCCAGCACTCGGCAGGCACAGAGGTCCTCCGGGGGATCAACCAATGGACCTCGACATTGCTCCGCCGGCCCACAGGTGTCTGGAGGCACTCAGTGACCTCGGAGGGAAAACGAGGCACACCCGTGGGGCCTAGGAGTCCCCGGACGCGTACTTCCTTTAAAATAAAGCACATAAGCGACTGAGAAGTTGTGGAAACAGCTGCATGCCTCCCTTTCTGCACGGCTACTCAGTGCCTAACCTGGAGGTGAGTTCTCACTTCGAGGTTCCCTTTCGCTCTAGAGCCTGTCATGCGGACCGCCGCTGCAGCCACGGAAGCCCCTGGTTTAGAGAGAGCAAACTCATAATTTTACCCGAAGCATTCTTCCAGGGCTCACTGGCCTGTCGGGAGCCGGAAATGTCAGGTAGCTTCAAGGCAGGCATGAATGCCGCCCTCAAAATGGGAAAGCAGGGCTAGTTCCAGCAGGCACCCATTTTCATGGGCACACTCAGCGTACATCACTGTGGCTTCTAAGGAGTCCCAAGAGACACCGGTTACCCTGCGTTTCCTTCCCTGAATCAACTTATCGAAGTAGGGAGTCCCGCATCCGGTGAACTGTCTCAACCGAGGAACGCCGTAGCTGCTCCTCTGGGCCTGGGGCTGCCTGCAGTGCCGCAGAAGGAACAGGACTTGAAGTGCAGTAAGAACCGAAGCCGCCATCCTCTAGGAGGCCCGGTGACTTCAGTCAGGAGGTCCTGGATGGAACGCGAAGACGAGGGCTCCTCTGAGGGCAGGTCCGATTAGGGCACCGCGTAAGAACTCCGCGCGACGTGGGACGTGCCTGAACGGTGTTCGCAAACGTGTGCGAGTGCCGAGGAAACTAAGCTGCTCCGAAGGAGAGGGCAGTGTGTTTCCCTACGCTCGGCCTGCACACAGGGGGCTCTGAAGGGCTACGGGCCTGGATGTTGCTTAGCAGACCCAGGTGCACCTGGGGGTACTCAGTGTTCCTGCTGGGAGCAGGGTGCCCCGGCTAGCCTCCCAGGTGTCCAGAAAGCTGTGCTGCCGTTAAAGGCATGCAGAGCAGAGGCCACCGCCTCCTGGAAGCTGCAGCACGCCTCCGCTTCTGCATGGCGAATCAGGGCCTTATTTCCAGGCATGGGTTCATGCTGGGTGTGCCGGTAGCGACACAGCGTGCTAAGATGCTGATTTTCTCCTCGAGCAGAGTGACTTCAGGTACGAGGGTGGGCCTCGCAGTGTTCCAAGCACATGTTCTCTAATGGCAGCTCACACAAGGGCCATGACTGAGTCTTCCTGGGTACTTCGCACTCACCAGCCATGTTGTCCCGAGGGCGTTCGAGGGCTCTGGATATGTACCGCTCCTCAAGGAACGCGAAGTGTGTTGCTGCCCAGCACTCGGCAGGCACAGAGGTCCTCCGGGGCATCAACCAATGGACCTCGACATTGCTCCGCCGGCCCACAGGTGTCTGGAGGCACTCAGTGACCTCGGAGGGAAAACGATGCACACCCGTGGGGCCTAGGAGTCCCCAGACGCGTACATCCTTTAAAATAAAGGACATAAGCGACTGAGAACTCGTGGAAACAGCTGCATGCCTCCCTTTCTGCACGGCTACTCAGGGCCTAAGCTGGAGGCGAGTTCTCACGTCGAGGTTCCCTTTCGCTCTAGAGCCTGTCATGCGGACCGCCGCCACGGCCACGGAAGCCCCTGGTTTAGAGAGAGCAAACTCATAATTTTCCCCGAAGCATTCTTCCAGGGCTCACTGGCCTGTCGGGAGCTGGGAATGTCAGGTACCTTCAAGGCAGGCATGAATGCCGCCCTCAAAATGGGAAAGCAGGACTTGTTCCAGCAGGCCCGCGTTATCATGGGCACACTCAGCGTACATCCCTGTGGCTTCTAACGAGTCCCAAGAGACACCGGTTACCCTGCGTTTCCTTCCCTGAATCAACTTATCGAAGTAGGGAGTCCCGCATCCGGCGAACTGTCTCAACCGAGGAACGCCGTAGCTGCTCCTCTGGGCCTGGGGATGCCTGCAGTGCCGCAGAAGGAACAGGACTTAAAGTGCAGTAAGAACCCAAGCCGCCGTCCTCTAGGAGGCACGGTGACTTCAGTCAGGAGGTCCTGGATGGAACGCGAAGACGAGGGCTCCTCTGAGGGCAGGTCCGATTAGGGCACCGCGTAAGACCTCCGCGCCACGTGGGACGTGCCAGAACGGTGTTCGCGAACGTGTGCGAGTGCGGAGGAAACTAAGCTGCTCCGATGGAGAGGGCAGTGCGTTTCCCTACGCTCGGCCTGCACACAGGGGGTTCTGAAGGGTTACGGGCCTGGATGTTGCTTAGCAGACCCAGGTGCACCTGGGGGTACTCAGTTTTCCTGCTGAGAGCAGGGTGCCCCGGCTAGCCTCCCAGGTGTCCAGAAAGCTGTGCTGCCGTTAAAGGCATGCAGAGCAGAGGCCACCGCCTCCTGGAAGCTGCAGCACGCCTCCGCTTCTGCACGGCGAATCAGGGCCTTACTTCCAGGCATGTGTTCATGCTGTGTGTGCCGGTAGCGACACAGCGTGCTAAGATGCTGACTTTCTCCTCGAGCAGAGTGACTTCAGGTACGAGGGCGGGCCTCGCAGTGTTCCAAGCACAGTGTTCTCTCATGGCAGCTCACACAAGGGCCATGACTGAGTCTTCCTGGGCATTTCGCACTCACCAGCCATGTTGTCCCGAGGGCGTTCGAGGGCTCTGGATATGTAGCGCTTCTCAAGGAACGCGCAGTGTGTTGCTGCCCAGCACTCGGCAGGCACAGAGGTCCTCCGGGGCATCAACCAATGGACCTCGACATTGCTCCGCCGGCCCACAGGTGTCTGGAGGCACTCAGTGACCTCGGAGGGAAAACGATGCACACCCGTGGGGCCTAGGAGTCCCCGGACGCGTACTTCCTTTAAAATAAAGGACATAAGCGACTGAGAACTCGTGGAAACAGCTGCATGCCTCCCTTTCTGCACGGCTACTCAGGGCCTAAGCTGGAGGCGAGTTCTCACGTCGAGGTTCCCTTTCGCTCTAGAGCCTGTCATGCGGACTGAGCTGCGGCCACGGAAGCCCCTGGTTTAGAGAGAGCAAACTCATAATTTTCCCCGAAGCATTCTTCCAGGGCTCACTGGCCTGTCGGGAGCTGGGAATGTCAGGTAGCTTCAAGGCAGGCATGAATGCCGCCCTCAAAATGGGAAAGCAGGGCTTGTTCCAGCAGGCCCCCATTTTCATGGGCACACTCAGCGTACATCCCTATGGCTTCTAACGAGTCCCAAGAGACACCGGTTACCCTGCGTTTCCTTCCCTGAATCAACTTATCAAAGTAGGGAGTCCCGCATCCGGCGAACTGTCTCAACCGAGGAACGCCGTAGCTGCTCCCCTGGGCCTGGGGCTGCCTGCAGTGCCGCAGAAGGAACAGGACTTAAAGTGCAGTAAGAACCCAAGCCGCCGTCCTCTAGGAGGCACGGTGACTTCAGTCAGGAGGTCCTGGATGAAACGCGAAGACGAGGGCTCCTCTGAGGGCAGGTCCGATTAGGGCACCGCGTAAGACCTCCGTGCCACGTGGGACATGCCAGAACGGCGTTCGCGAACGTTTGCGTGTGCCGAGGAAACTAAGCTGCTCCGAAGGAGAGGGCAGTGCATTTCCCTACGCTCGGCCGGCACACACGGGGCTCTGAAGGGCTACGGGCCTGGATGTTGTTTAGCAGACCCAGGTGCACCTGGGGGTACTCAGTGTTCCTGCTGGGAGCAGGGTGCCCCGGCTAGCCTCCCAGGTGTCCAGAAAGCTGTGCTGCCGTTAAAGGCATGCAGAGCAGAGGCCACCGCCTCCTGGAAGCTGCAGCACGCCTCCGCTTCTGCACGGCGAATCAGGGCCTTACTTCCAGGCATGGGTTCACGCTGGGTGTGCTGGTAGCGACACAGCATGATAAGATGCTGACTTTCTCCTCGAGCAGAGTGACTTCAGGTACGAGGGCGGGCCTCGCAGTGTTCCAAGCACAGTGTTCTCTCATGGCAGCTCACACAAGGGCCATGACAGAGTCTTCCTGGGTACTTCGCACTCACCAGCCATATTGTCCCGAGGGCGTTCGAGGGCTCTGGAGATGTAGCGCTCCTCAAGGAACGTGCAGTGTGTTGCTGCCCAGCACTCGGCAGGCACAAAGGTCCTCCGGGGGATCAACCAATGGACCTCGACGTTGCTCCGCCGGCCCACCGGTGTCTGGAGGCACTCAGTGACCTCGGAGGGAAAACGATGCACACCCGTGGGGCCTAGGAGTCCCCGGACGCGTACTTCCTTTAAAATAAAGCACATAAGCGACTGAGAAGTTGTGGAAACAGCTGCATGCCTCCCTTTCTGCACGGCTACTCAGGGCCTAACCTGGAGGCGAGTTCTCACTTCGAGGTTCCCTTTCGCTCTAGAGCCTGTCATGCAGACCGAGCTCCGGCCACGGAAGCCCCTGGTTTAGAGAGAGCAAACTCATAATTTTACCTGAAGCATTCTTCCAGGGCTCACTGGCCTGTCGGGAGCCGGGAATGTCAGGTAGCTTCAAGGCAGGCATGAATGCCGCCCTCAAAATGGGGAAGCAGGGCTAGTTCCAGCAGGCCCCCGTTTTCATGGGCACACTCAGCGTACATCCCTGTGGCTTATAAGGACTCCCAAGAGACACCGGTTACCCTGCGTTTCCCTCCCTGAATCAACTTATCGAAGTTGGGAGTCCCGCATCCGGCTAACTGTCTCAACCGAGGAACGCCGTAGCTGCTCCCCTGGGCCTGGGGCTGCCTGCAGTGCCGCAGAAGGAACAGGACTTAAAGTGCAGTAAGAACCCAAGCCGCCGTCCTCTAGGAGGCACGGTGACTTCAGTCAGGAGGTCCTGGATGAAACGCGAAGACGAGGGCTCCTCTGAGGGCAGGTCCGATTAGGGCACCGCGTAAGACCTCCGCGCCACGTGGGACGTGCCAGAACGGTGTTCGCGAACGTGTGCGAGTGCCGAGGAAACTAAGCTGCTCCAAAGGAGAGGGCAGTGCGTTTCCCTACGCTCGGCCTGCACACAGGGGGCTCTGAAGGGCTACGGGCCTGGATGTTGCTTAGCAGACCCAGGTGCACCTGGGGGTACTCAGTGTTCCTGCTGGGAGCAGGGTGCCCCGGCTAGCCTCCCAGGTGTCCAGAAAGCTGTGCTGCCGTTAAAGGCATGCAGAGCAGAGGCCACCGCCTCCTGGAAGCTGCAGCACGCCTCCGCTTCTGCATGGCGAATCAGGGCCTTATTTCCAGGCATGGGTTCATGCTGGGTGTGCCGGTAGCGACACAGCGTGCTAAGTTGCTGACTTTTTCTTCGAGCAGAGTGACTTCAGGTACGAGGGTGGGCCTCGCAGTGTTCCTAGCACAGTGTTCTCTCATGGCAGCTCACACAAGGGCCATGACTGAGTCTTCCTGGGTACTTCGCACTCACCAGCCATGTTGTCACGAGGGCGTTCGAGGGCTCTGGATATGTAGCGCTCCTCAAGGAACGCGCAGTGTGTTGCTGCCCAGCACTCGGCAGGCACAGAGGTCCTCCGGGGCATCAACCAATGGACCTCGACATTGCTCCGCCGGCCCACAGGTGTCTGGAGGCACTCAGTGACCTCGGAGGGAAAACGATGCACACCCGTGGGGCCTAGGAGTCCCCGGACGCGTACTTCCTTTAAAATAAAGGACATAAGCGACTGAGAACTCGTGGAAACAGCTGCATGCCTCCCTTTCTGCACGGCTACTCAGGGCCTATCCTGGAGGCGAGTTCTCACGTCACGGTTCCCTTTCGCTCTAGAGCCTGTCATTCGGACCGCCGCCGCGGCCACGGAAGACCCTGGTTTAGAGAGAGCAAACTCATAATTTTCCCCGAAGCATTCTTCCAGGGCTCACTGGCCTGTCGGGACTGGGAATGTCAGGTAGCTTCGAGGCAGGCATGAATGCCACCCTCAAAATGGGAAAGCAGGGCTTGTTCCAGCAGGCCCCCGTTATCATGGGCACACTGAGCGTACATCCCTGTGGCTTCTAACGAGTCCCAAGAGACACCGGTTACCCTGCGTTTCCTTCCCTGAATCAACTTATCGAAGTAGGGAGTCCCGCATCCGGCGAACTGTCTCAACCGAGGAACGCCGTAGCTGCTCCTCTGGGCCTGGGGAAGCCTGCAGTGCCGCAGAAGGAACAGGACTTAAAGTGCAGTAAGAACCCAAGCCGCCGTCCTCTAGGAGGCACGGTGACTTCAGTCAGGAGGTCCTGGATGAAACGCGAAGACGAGGGCTCCTCTGAGGGCAGGTCCGATTAGGGCACCGCGTAAGAACTCTGGGCCACGTGGGACGTGCCAGAACGGTGTTCGCGAACGTGTGCGAGTGCGGAGGAAACTAAGCTGCTCCGAAGGAGAGGGCAGTGCGTTTCCCTACGCTCGGCCTGCACACAGGGGTCTCTGAAGGGCTACGGGCCTGGATGTTGCTTAGCAGACCCAGGTGCACCTGGGGGTACTCAGTGTTCCTGCTGGGAGCAGGGTGCCCCGGCTAGCCTCCCAGGTGTCCAGAAAGCTGTGCTGCCGTTAAAGGCATGCAGAGCAGAGGCCACCGCCTCCTGGAAGCTGCAGCACGCCTCCGCTTCTGCACGGCGAATCAGGGCCTTACTTCCAGGCATGGGTTCATGCTGGGTGTGCCGGTAGCGACACAGCGTGCTAAGATGCTGACTTTCTCCTCGAGCAGAGTGACTTCAGGTACGAGGGCGGGCCTCGCAGTGTTCCAAGCACAGTGTTCTCTCATGGCAGCTCACACAAGGGCCATGACAGAGTCTTCCTGGGTACTTCGCACTCACCAGCCATGTTGTCCCGAGGGCGTTCGAGGGCTCTGGAGATGTAGCGCTCCTCAAGGAACGCGCAGTGTGTTGCTGCCCAGCACTCGGCAGGCACAGAGGTCCTCCGGGGGATCAACCAATGGACCTCGACGTTGCTCCGCCGGCCCACAGGTGTCTGGAGGCACTCAGTGACCTCGGAGGGAAAACGAGGCACACCCGTGGGGCCTAGGAGTCCCCGGACGCGTACTTCCTTTAAAATAAAGCACATAAGCGACTGAGAAGTTGTGGAAACAGCTGCATGCCTCCCTTTCTGCACGGCTACTCAGTGCCTAACCTGGAGGCGAGTTCTCACTTCGAGGTTCCCTTTCACTCTAGAGCCTGTCATGCGGACCGCCGCTGCAGCCACGGAAGCCCCTGGTTTAGAGAGAGCAAACTCATAATTTTACCCGAAGCATTCTTCCAGGGCTCACAGGCCTGTCGGGAGCCGGAAATGTCAGGTAGCTTCAAGGCAGGCATGAATGCCGCCCTCAAAATGGGAAAGCAGGGCTAGATCCAGCAGGCCCCCATTTTCATGGGCACACTCAGCGTACATCACTGTGGCTTCTAAGGAGTCCCAAGAGACACCGGTTACCCTGCGTTTCCTTCCCTGAATGAACTTATTGAAGTAGGGAGTCCCGCATCCGGTGAACTGTCTCAACCGAGGAACGCCGTAGCTGCTCCTCTGGGCCTGGGGCTGCCTGCAGTGCCGCAGAAGGAACAGGACTTGAAGTGCAGTAAGAACCGAAGCCGCCATCCTCTAGGAGGCCCGGTGACTTCAGTCAGGAGGTCCTGGATGGAACGCGAAGACGAGGGCTCCTCTGAGGGCAGGTCCGATTAGGGCACCGCGTAAGAACTCCGCGCGACGTGGGACGTGCCTGAACGGCGTTCGCGAACGTGTGCAAGTGCCGAGGAAACTACGCTGCTCGGAAGGAGATGGCAGTGCGTTTCACTACGCTCGGCCTGCACACAGGGGGCTCTGAAGGGCTACGGGCCTGGATGTTGCTTAGCAGACCCAGGTGCACCTGGGGGTACTCAGTGTTCCTGCTGGGAGCAGGGTGCCCCGGCTAGTCTCCCAGGTGTCCAGAAAGCTGTGCTGCCGTTAAAGGCATGCAGAGCAGAGGCCACCGCCTCCTGGAAGCTGCAGCACGCCTCCGCTTCTGCATGGCGAATCAGGGCCTTATTTCCAGGCATGGGTTCATGCTGGGTGTGCCGGTAGCGACACAGCGTGCTAAGTTGCTGACTTTTTCTTCGAGCAGAGTGACTTCAGGTACGAGGGTGGGCCTCGCAGTGTTCCCAGCACAGTGTTCTCTCATGGCAGCTCACACAAGGGCCATGACTGAGTCTTCCTGGGTACTTCGCACTCACCAGCCATGTTGTCCCGAGGGCGTTCGAGGGCTCTGGATATGTAGCGCTCCTCAAGGAACGCGCAGTGTGTTGCTGCCCAGCACTCGGCAGGCACAGAGGTCCTCCGGGGCATCAACCAATGGACCTCGACATTGCTCCGCCGGCCCACAGGTGTCTGGAGGCACTCAGTGACCTCGGAGGGAAAACGATGCACACCCGTGGGGCCTAGGAGTCCCCGGACGCGTACTTCCTTTAAAATAAAGGACATAAGCGACTGAGAACTCGTGGAAACAGCTGCATGCCTCCCTTTCTGCACGGCTACTCAGGGCCTATCCTGGAGGCGAGTTCTCACGTCACGGTTCCCTTTCGCTCTAGAGCGTGTCATTCGGACCGCCGCCGCGGCCACGGAAGACCCTGGTTTAGAGAGAGCAAACTCATAATTTTCCCCGAAGCATTCTTCCAGGGCTCACTGGCCTGTCGGGACTGGGAATGTCAGGTAGCTTCGAGGCAGGCATGAATGCCACCCTCAAAATGGGAAAGCAGGGCTTGTTCCAGCAGGCCCCCGTTATCATGGGCACACTGAGCGTACATCCCTGTGGCTTCTAACGAGTCCCAAGAGACACCGGTTACCCTGCGTTTCCTTCCCTGAATCAACTTATCGAAGTAGGGAGTCCCGCATCCGGCGAACTGTCTCAACCGAGGAACGCCGTAGCTGCTCCTCTGGGCCTGGGGAAGCCTGCAGTGCCGCAGAAGGAACAGGACTTAAAGTGCAGTAAGAACCCAAGCCGCCGTCCTCTAGGAGGCACGGTGACTTCAGTCAGGAGGTCCTGGATGAAACGCGAAGACGAGGGCTCCTCTGAGGGCAGGTCCGATTAGGGCACCGCGTAAGAACTCTGGGCCACGTGGGACGTGCCAGAACGGTGTTCGCGAACGTGTGCGAGTGCCGAGGAAACTAAGCTGCTCCGAAGGAGAGGGCAGTGCGTTTCCCTACGCTCGGCCTGCACACAGGGGGCTCTGAAGGGCTACGGGCCTGGATGTTGCTTAGCAGACCCAGGTGCACCTGGGGGTACTCAGTGTTCCTGCTGGGAGCAGGGTGCCCCGGCTAGCCTCCCAGGTGTCCAGAAAGCTGTGCTGCCGTTAAAGGCATGCAGAGCAGAGGCCACCGCCTCCTGGAAGCTGCAGCACGCCTCCGCTTCTGCATGGCGAATCAGGGCCTTATTTCCAGGCATGGGTTCATGCTGGGTGTGCCGGTAGCGACACAGCGTGCTAAGTTGCTGACTTTTTCTTCGAGCAGAGTGACTTCAGGTACGAGGGTGGGCCTCGCAGTGTTCCTAGCACAGTGTTCTCTCATGGCAGCTCACACAAGGGCCATGACTGAGTCTTCCTGGGTACTTCGCACTCACCAGCCATGTTGTCCCGAGGGCGTTCAAGGGCTCTGGATATGTAGCGCTCCTCAAGGAACGCGCAGTGTGTTGCTGCCCAGCACTCGGCAGGCACAGAGGTCCTCCGGGGCATCAACCAATGGACCTCGACATTGCTCCGCCGGCCCACAGGTGTCTGGAGGCACTCAGTGACCTCGGAGGGAAAACGATGCACACCCGTGGGGCCTAGGAGTCCCCGGACGCGTACTTCCTTTAAAATAAAGGACATAAGCGACTGAGAACTCGTGGAAACAGCTGCATGCCTCCCTTTCTGCACGGCTACTCAGGGCCTATCCTGGAGGCGAGTTCTCACGTCACGGTTCCCTTTCGCTCTAGAGCCTGTCATTCGGACTGCCGCCGCGGCCACGGAAGACCCTGGTTTAGAGAGAGCAAACTCATAATTTTCCCCGAAGCATTCTTCCAGGGCTCACTGGCCTGTCGGGACTGGGAATGTCAGGTAGCTTCGAGGCAGGCATGAATGCCACCCTCAAAATGGGAAAGCAGGGCTTGTTCCAGCAGGCCCCCGTTATCATGGGCACACTGAGCGTACATCCCTGTGGCTTCTAACGAGTCCCAAGAGACACCGGTTACCCTGCGTTTCCTTCCCTGAATCAACTTATCGAAGTAGGGAGTCCCGCATCCGGCGAACTGTCTCAACCGAGGAACGCCGTAGCTGCTCCTCTGGGCCTGGGGAAGCCTGCAGTGCCGCAGAAGGAACAGGACTTAAAGTGCAGTAAGAACCCAAGCCGCCGTCCTCTAGGAGGCACGGTGACTTCAGTCAGGAGGTCCTGGATGAAACGCGAAGACGAGGGCTCCTCTGAGGGCAGGTCCGATTAGGGCACCGCGTAAGAACTCTGGGCCACGTGGGACGTGCCAGAACGGTGTTCGCGAACGTGTGCGAGTGCGGAGGAAACTAAGCTGCTCCGAAGGAGAGGGCAGTGCGTTTCCCTACGCTCGGCCTGCACACAGGGGTCTCTGAAGGGCTACGGGCCTGGATGTTGCTTAGCAGACCCAGGTGCACCTGGGGGTACTCAGTGTTCCTGCTGGGAGCAGGGTGCCCCGGCTAGCCTCCCAGGTGTCCAGAAAGCTGTGCTGCCGTTAAAGGCATGCAGAGCAGAGGCCACCGCCTCCTGGAAGCTGCAGCACGCCTCCGCTTCTGCACGGCGAATCAGGGCCTTACTTCCAGGCATGGGTTCATGCTGGGTGTGCCGGTAGCGACACAGCGTGCTAAGATGCTGACTTTCTCCTCGAGCAGAGTGACTTCAGGTACGAGGGCGGGCCTCGCAGTGTTCCAAGCACAGTGTTCTCTCATGGCAGCTCACACAAGGGCCATGACAGAGTCTTCCTGGGTACTTCGCACTCACCAGCCATGTTGTCCCGAGGGCGTTCGAGGGCTCTGGAGATGTAGCGCTCCTCAAGGAACGCGCAGTGTGTTGCTGCCCAGCACTCGGCAGGCACAGAGGTCCTCCGGGGGATCAACCAATGGACCTCGACATTGCTCCGCCGGCCCACAGGTGTCTGGAGGCACTCAGTGACCTCGGAGGGAAAACGAGGCACACCCGTGGGGCCTAGGAGTCCCCGGACGCGTACTTCCTTTAAAATAAAGCACATAAGCGACTGAGAAGTTGTGGAAACAGCTGCATGCCTCCCTTTCTGCACGGCTACTCAGTGCCTAACCTGGAGGTGAGTTCTCACTTCGAGGTTCCCTTTCGCTCTAGAGCCTGTCATGCGGACCGCCGCTGCAGCCACGGAAGCCCCTGGTTTAGAGAGAGCAAACTCATAATTTTACCCGAAGCATTCTTCCAGGGCTCACTGGCCTGTCGGGAGCCGGAAATGTCAGGTAGCTTCAAGGCAGGCATGAATGCCGCCCTCAAAATGGGAAAGCAGGGCTAGTTCCAGCAGGCACCCATTTTCATGGGCACACTCAGCGTACATCACTGTGGCTTCTAAGGAGTCCCAAGAGACACCGGTTACCCTGCGTTTCCTTCCCTGAATCAACTTATCGAAGTAGGGAGTCCCGCATCCGGTGAACTGTCTCAACCGAGGAACGCCGTAGCTGCTCCTCTGGGCCTGGGGCTGCCTGCAGTGCCGCAGAAGGAACAGGACTTGAAGTGCAGTAAGAACCGAAGCCGCCATCCTCTAGGAGGCCCGGTGACTTCAGTCAGGAGGTCCTGGATGGAACGCGAAGACGAGGGCTCCTCTGAGGGCAGGTCCGATTAGGGCACCGCGTAAGAACTCCGCGCGACGTGGGACGTGCCTGAACGGTGTTCGCGAACGTGTGCGAGTGCCGAGGAAACTAAGCTGCTCCGAAGGAGAGGGCAGTGTGTTTCCCTACGCTCGGCCTGCACACAGGGGGCTCTGAAGGGCTACGGGCCTGGATGTTGCTTAGCAGACCCAGGTGCACCTGGGGGTACTCAGTGTTCCTGCTGGGAGCAGGGTGCCCCGGCTAGCCTCCCAGGTGTCCAGAAAGCTGTGCTGCCGTTAAAGGCATGCAGAGCAGAGGCCACCGCCTCCTGGAAGCTGCAGCACGCCTCCGCTTCTGCATGGCGAATCAGGGCCTTATTTCCAGGCATGGGTTCATGCTGGGTGTGCCGGTAGCGACACAGCGTGCTAAGATGCTGATTTTCTCCTCGAGCAGAGTGACTTCAGGTACGAGGGTGGGCCTCGCAGTGTTCCAAGCACATGTTCTCTAATGGCAGCTCACACAAGGGCCATGACTGAGTCTTCCTGGGTACTTCGCACTCACCAGCCATGTTGTCCCGAGGGCGTTCGAGGGCTCTGGATATGTACCGCTCCTCAAGGAACGCGAAGTGTGTTGCTGCCCAGCACTCGGCAGGCACAGAGGTCCTCCGGGGCATCAACCAATGGACCTCGACATTGCTCCGCCGGCCCACAGGTGTCTGGAGGCACTCAGTGACCTCGGAGGGAAAACGATGCACACCCGTGGGGCCTAGGAGTCCCCAGACGCGTACATCCTTTAAAATAAAGGACATAAGCGACTGAGAACTCGTGGAAACAGCTGCATGCCTCCCTTTCTGCACGGCTACTCAGGGCCTAAGCTGGAGGCGAGTTCTCACGTCGAGGTTCCCTTTCGCTCTAGAGCCTGTCATGCGGACCGCCGCCGCGGCCACGGAAGCCCCTGGTTTAGAGAGAGCAAACTCATAATTTTCCCCGAAGCATTCTTCCAGGGCTCACTGGCCTGTCGGGAGCTGGGAATGTCAGGTACCTTCAAGGCAGGCATGAATGCCGCCCTCAAAATGGGAAAGCAGGACTTGTTCCAGCAGGCCCGCGTTATCATGGGCACACTCAGCGTACATCCCTGTGGCTTCTAACGAGTCCCAAGAGACACCGGTTACCCTGCGTTTCCTTCCCTGAATCAACTTATCGAAGTAGGGAGTCCCGCATCCGGCGAACTGTCTCAACCGAGGAACGCCGTAGCTGCTCCTCTGGGCCTGGGGATGCCTGCAGTGCCGCAGAAGGAACAGGACTTAAAGTGCAGTAAGAACCCAAGCCGCCGTCCTCTAGGAGGCACGGTGACTTCAGTCAGGAGGTCCTGGATGGAACGCGAAGACGAGGGCTCCTCTGAGGGCAGGTCCGATTAGGGCACCGCGTAAGACCTCCGCGCCACGTGGGACGTGCCAGAACGGTGTTCGCGAACGTGTGCGAGTGCGGAGGAAACTAAGCTGCTCCGATGGAGAGGGCAGTGCGTTTCCCTACGCTCGGCCTGCACACAGGGGGTTCTGAAGGGTTACGGGCCTGGATGTTGCTTAGCAGACCCAGGTGCACCTGGGGGTACTCAGTTTTCCTGCTGAGAGCAGGGTGCCCCGGCTAGCCTCCCAGGTGTCCAGAAAGCTGTGCTGCCGTTAAAGGCAGGCAGAGCAGAGGCCACCGCCTCCTGGAAGGTGCAGCACACCTCCGCTTCTGCACGGTGAATCAGGGCCTTCCTTCCAGGCATGGGTTCATGCTGGGTGTGCCGGTAGCGACACAGCGTGCTAAGATGCTGACTTTCTCCTCGAGCAGAGTGACTTCAGGTACGGGGCGGGCCTCGCAGTGTTCCAAGCACAGTGTTCTCTCATGGCAGCTCACACAAGGGCCATGACAGAGTCTTCCTGGGCACGTCACACTCATCAGCCATGTTGTCCCGAGGGCGTTCGAGGGCTCTGGAGTTGTAGCGCTCCTCAAGGAACACGCAGTGTGTTGGTGCCCAGCACTCGGCAGGCACAGAGGTCCTCTGGGGGATCAACCAATGGACCTCGACGTTGCTCCGCCGGCCCACAGGTGTCTGGAGGCACTCAGTGACCTCGGAGGGAAAACGATGCACACCCGTGGGGCCTAGGAGTCCCCGGACGTGTACTTCCTTTAAAATAAAGCACATAAGCGACTGAGAACTTGTGGAAACAGCTGCATGCCTCCCTTTCTGCACGGCTACTCAGGGCCTAACCTTGAGGCGAGTTCTCACTTCGAGGTTCCCTTTCGCTCTAGAGCATGTCATGTGGACCGCCGCCGCACCCACGGTAGCCCCTGGTTTAGAGAGAGAAAATTCATAATTTTCCCCGAAGCATTCTTCCAGGGCTCACTGGCCTGTCGGGAGCTGGGAATGTCAGGTACCTTCAAGGCAGGCATGAATGCCGCCCTCAAAATGGGAAAGCAGGACTTGTTCCAGCAGGCCCCCGTTAACATGGGCACACTCAGCGTACATCCCTGTGGCTTCTAACGAGTCCCAAGAGACACCGGTTACCCTGCGTTTCCTTCCCTGAATCAACTTATCGAAGTAGGGAGTCCCGCATCCGGCGAACTGTCTCAACCGAGGAACGCCGTAGCTGCTCCTCTGGGCCTGGGGAAGCCTGCAGTGCCGCAGATGGAACAGGACTTAAAGTGCAGTAAGAACCCAAGCCGCCGTCCTCTAGGAGGCACGGTGACTTCAGTCAGGAGGTCCTGGATGGAACGCGAAGACAAGTGCTCCTCTGACGGCAGCTCCGACTAGGGCACCGCGTAAGACCTCCGCGCCACGTGGGACGTGCCAGAACGGCGTTCGCGAACGTGTGCGAGTGCCGAGGAAACTAAGCTGCTCCGAAGGAGAGGGCAGTGCATTTCCCTACGCTCGGCCTGCACACAGGGGGCTCTGAAGGGCTACGGGCCTGGATGTTGCTTAGCAGACCCAGGTGCACCTGTGGGTACTCAGTGTTCCTGCTGGGAGCAGGGTGCCCCGGCTAGCCTCCCAGGTGTTCAGAAAGCTGTGCTGCCGTTAAAGGCATGCAGAGCAGAGGCCACCGCCTCCTGGAAGCTGCAGCACACCTCCGCTTCTGCACGGTGAATCAGGGCCTTCCTTCCAGGCATGGGTTCATGCTGGGTGTGCCGGTAGCGACACAGCGTGCTAAGATGCAGACTTTCTCCTCGAACAGAGTGACTTCAGGTACGGGGCGGGCCTCGCAGTGTTCCAAGCACAGTGTTCTCTCATGGCAGCTCACACAAGGGCCATGACAGAGTCTTCCTGGGCACTTCACACTCACCAGCCATGTTGTCCCGAGGGCGTTCGAGGGCTCTGGAGTTGTAGCGCTCCTCAAGGAACGCGCAGTGTGTTGCTGCCCAGTACTCGGCAGGCACAGAGGTCCTCTGGGGGATCAACCAATGGACTTCGACGTTGCTCCGCTGCCCCACAGGTGTCTGGAGGCACTCAGTGACCTCGGAGGGAAAACGATGCACACCCGTGGGGCCTAGGAGTCCCCGGACGTGTACTTCCTTTAAAATAAAGGACATAAGCGACTGAGAACTCGTGGAAACAGCTGCATGCCTCCCTTTCTACACGGCTACTCAGGGCCTAAGCTGGAGGCGAGTTCTCACGTCGAGGTTCACTTTCGCTCTAGAGCCTGTCATGCGGATCGAGCTGCGGACACGGAAGCCCCTGGTTTAGAGAGAGCAAACTCATAATTTTACCCGAAGCATTCTTCCAGGGCTCACTGGCCTGTCGGGAGCTGGGAATGTCAGGTAGCTTCAAGGCAGGCATGAATGCCGCCCTCAAAATGGGAAAGCAGGGCTTGTTCCAGCAGGCCCCCATGTTCATGGGCACACTCAGCGTACATCCCTATGGCTTCTAACGAGTCCCAAGAGACACCGGTTACCCTAAGTTTCTTTCCCTGAATCAACTTATCGAAGTTGGGAGTCCCGCATCCTGCGAACTGTCTCAACCGAGGAACGCCGTAGCTGCTCCTCTGGGCCTGGGGCTGCCTGCAGTGCCGCAGAAGGAACAGGACTTAAAGTGCAGTAAGAACCCAAGCCGCTGTCCTCTAGGAGGCACGGTGACTTCAGTCAGGAGGTCCTGGATGAAACGCGAAGACGAGGGCTCCTCTGAGGGCAGGTCCGATTAGGGCACCGCGTAAGAACTCCGCGCCACGTGGGACGTGCCAGAACGGTGTTCGCGAACGTGTGCGAGTGCCGAGGAAACTAAGCTGCTCCGAAGGAGAGGGCAGTGCGTTTCCCTACGCTCGGCCTGCACACAGGGGGCTCTGAAGGGCTACGGGCCTGGATGTTGCTTAGCAGACCCAGGTGCACCTGGGGGTACTCAGTGTTCCTGCTGGGAGCAGGGTGCCCCGGCTAGCCTCCCAGGTGTCCAGAAAGCTGTGCTGCCGTTAAAGGTATGCAGAGCAGAGGCCACCGCCTCCTGGAAGCTGCAGCACGCCTCCGCTTCTGCACGGCGAATCAGGGCCTTACTTCCAGGCATGGGTTCATGCTGGGTGTGCCGATAGCGACACAGCGTGCTAAGATGCTGACTTTCTCCTCGAGCAGAGTGACTTCAGGTACGAGGGCGGGCCTCGCAGTGTTCCAAGCACAGTGTTCTCTCATGGCAGCTCACACAAGGGCCATGACTGAGTTTTCCTGGTCACTTCGCACTCACCAGCCATGTTGTCCCGAGGGCGTTCGAGGGCTCTGGATATGTAGCGCTCCTCAAGGAACGCGCAGTGTGTTGCTGCCCAGCACTCGGCAGGCAAAGAGGTCCTCCGGGGCATCAACCAATGGACCTCGACATTGCTCAGCCGGCCCACAGGTGTCTGGAGGCACTCAGTGACCTCGGAGGGAAAACGATGCACACCCGTGGGGCCTAGGAGTCCCCGGACGCGTACTTCCTTTAAAATAAAGGACATAAGCGACTGAGAACTCGTGGAAACAGCTGCATGCCTCCCTTTCTGCACGGCTACTCAGTTCCTAACCTGGAGGCGAGTTCTCACTTCAAGGTTCCCTTTCGCTCTAGAGCCTGTCATGCGGACCGCCGCTGCAGCCACGGAAGCCCCTGGTTTAGAGAGAGCAAACTCATAATTTTACCCGAAGCATTCTTCCAGGGCTCACTGGCCTGTCGGGAGCCGGAAATGTCAGGTAGCTTCAAGGCAGGCATGAATGCCGCCCTCAAAATGGGAAAGCAGGGCTAGTTCCAGCAGACCCCCATTTTCATGGGCACACTCAGTGTACATCCCTGTGGCTTCTAAGGAGTCCCAAGAGACACCGGTTACCCTGCGTTTCCTTCCCTGAATCAAATTATCGAAGTAGGGAGTCCCGCATCCGGCGAACTGTCTCAACCGAGGAACGCCGTAGCTGCTCCTCTGTGCCTGGGTCTGCCTGCAGTGCCGCAGAAGGAACAGGACTTAAAGTGCAGTAAGAACCCAAGCCGCCGTCCTCTAGGAGGCACGGTGACTTCAGTCAGGAGGTCCTGGATGGAACGCGAAGACGAGGGCTCCTCTGAGGGCATGTCCAATTAGGGCACCGCGTAAGAACTCCGCGCCACGTGGGACGTGACAGCACGGTGTTCGCGAACGTGTGCGAGTGCGGAGGACACTAAGCTGCTCCGATGGAGAGGGCAGTGCCTTTCCCTATGATCGGCCTGCACACAGGGGGCTCTGAAGGGCTACGGGCCTGGATGTTGCTTAGCAGACCCAGGTGCACCTGGGGGTACTCAGTGTTCCTGCTGGGCGCAGGGTGCCCCGGCTAGCCTCCCAGGTGTCCAGAAAGCTGTGCTGCCGTTAAAGGCATGCAGAGCAGAGGCCACCACATCCTGGAAGCTGCAGCACGCCTCCGCTTCTGCACGGCGAATCAGGGCCTTACTTCCAGGCATGGGTTCATTCTGGGTGTGCCGGTAGTGACACAGCGTGCTAAGATGCTGACTTTCTCCTCGAGCAGAGTGACTTCAGGTACGAGGGCGGGCCTCGCAGTGTTCCAAGCACAGTGTTCTCTCATGGCAGCTCACACAAGAGCCATGACTGAGTCTTCCAGGGCACTTCGCACTCACCAGCCATGTTGTCCCGAGGGAGTTCGAGGGCTCTGGATATGTAGCGCTCCTCAAGGAACGCGCAGTGTGTTGCTGCCCAGCACTCGGCAGGCACAGAGGTCCTCCCGGGGATCAACCAACGGACCTCGACATTGCTCCGCCGGCCCACAGGTGTCTGGAGGCACTCAGTGACCTCGGAGGGAAAACGATGCACACCCGTGGGGCCTAGGAGTCCCCGGACGCGTACTTCCTTTAAAATAAAGGACATAAGCGACTGAGAACTCGTGGAAACAGCTGCATGCCTCCCTTTCTGCACGGCTACTCAGGGCCTAAGCTGGAGGCGAGTTCTCACGTCGAGGTTCCCTTTCGCTCTAGAGCCTGTCATGCGGACCGAGCTGCGGCCACGGAAGCCCCTGGTTTAGAGAGAGCAAACTCATAATTTTACCCGAAGCATTCTTCCAGGGCTCACTGGCCTGTCGGGAGCTGGGAATGTCAGGTAGCTTCAAGGCAGGCATGAATGCCGCCCTCAAAATGGGAAAGCAGGGCTTGTTCCAGCAGGCCCCCATTTTCATGGGCACACTCAGCGTACATCCCTATGGCTTCTAACGAGTCCCAAGAGACACCGGTTACCCTGCGTTTCCTTCCCTGAATCAACTTATCGAAGTAGGGAGTCCCGCATCCGGCGAACTGTCTCAACCGAGGAACGCCGTAGCTGCTCCCCTGGGCCTGGGGCTGCCTGCAGTGCCGCAGAAGGAACAGGACTTAAAGTGCAGTAAGAACCCAAGCCGCCGTCCTCTAGGAGGCACGGTGACTTCAGTCAGGAGGTCCTGGATGGAACGCGAAGACGAGGGCTCCTCTGAGGGCAGCTCCGACTAGGGCACCGCGTAAGACCTCCGCGCCACGTGGGACGTGCCAGAACGGCGTTCGAGAACGTGTGCGCGTGCCGAGGAAACTAAGCTGCTTCGAAGGAGAGGCCAGTGCGTTTCCCTACGCTCGGCCTGCACACAGGGGACTCTGAAGGGCTACGGGCCTGGATGTTGCTTAGCAGACCCAGGTGCATCTGGGGGTACTAAGTGTTCCTGCCGGGAGCAGGGTGCCCCGGCTAGCCTCCCAGGTGTCCAGAAAGCTGTGCTGCCATTAAAGGCATGCAGAGCAGAGGCCACCGCCTCCTGGAAGCTGCAGCACAGCTCCGCTTCTGAACGGCGAATCAGGGCCTTACTTCCAGGCATGGGTTCATGCTGGGTGTGCCGGTAGCGACACAGCGTGCTAAGATGCTGACTTTCTCCACGAGCAGAGTGACTTCAGGTACGAGGGCGGGCCTCGCAGTGTTCCAAGCGCAGTGTTCTCTCATGGCAACTCACACAAGGGCCATGACAGAGTCTTCCTGGGCACTTCGCACTCACCAGCCATGTTGTCCCGAGGGCATTCGAGGGCTCTGGAGATGTAGCGCTCCTCAAGGAACGCGCAGTGTGTTGCTGCCCAGCACTCGGCAGGCACAGAGGTCCTCCGGGGGATCAACCAATGGACCTCGACGTTGCTCCACCGGCCCACAGGTGTCTGGAGGCACTCAGTGACCTCGGAGGGAAAACGATGCACACCCGTGGGGCCTAGGAGTCCCCGGACGCGTACTTCCTTTAAAATAAAGCACATAAGCGACTGAGAAGTTGTGGAAACAGCTGCATGCCTCCCTTTCTGCACGGCTACTCAGGGCCTAACGTGGAGGCGAGTTCTCACTTCGAGGTTCCCTTTCGCTCTATAGCCGGTCATGCGGACCACCGCCGTGGCCACGGAAGCCCCTGGTTTAGAGAGAGCAAACTCATAATTTTCCCCGAAGCATTCTTCCAGGGCTCACTGGCCTGTCGGGACCCGGGAATTTCAGGTAGCTTCAAGGCAGGCATGAATGCCGCCCTCAAAACGGGAAAGCAGGGCTAGTTCCAGCAGGCCCCCATTTTCATGGGCACACTCAGCATACATCCCTGTGGCTTCTAAGGACTCCCAAGAGACACCGGTTACCCTGCGTTTCCTTCCCTGAATCAACTTATCGAAGTAGAAAGTCCCGCATCCGGCGAAGTGTCTCAACCGAGGAACGCCGTAGCTGCTCCTCTGTGCCTGGGTCTGCCTGCAGTGCCGCAGAAGGAACAGGACTTAAAGTGCAGTAAGAACCCAAGCCGCCGTCCTCTAGGAGGCACGGTGACTTCAGTCAGGAGGTCCTGGATGGAACGCGAAGACGAGGGCTCCTCTGAGGGCAGGTCCAATTAGGGCACCGCGTAAGAACTCCGCGCCACGTGGGACGTGACAGAACGGAGTTCGCGAACGTGTGCGAGTGCGGTGGACACTAAGCTGCTCCGATGGAGAGGGCAGTGTGTTTCCCTATGATCGGCCTGCACACAGGGGGCTCTGAAGTTCTACGGGCCTGGATGTTGCTTAGCAGACCCAGGTGCACCTGGGGGTACTCAGTGTTCCTGCTGGGAGCAGGGTGCCCCGGCTAGCCTCCCAGGTGTCCAGAAAGCTGTGCTGCCGTTAAAGGCATGCAGAGCAGAGGCCACGGCCTCCTGGAAGCTGCAGCACGCCTCCGTTTCTGCACGGCGAATCAGGGCCTTACTTCCAGGCATGGGTTCATGCTGGGTGTGCCGGTAGCGACACAGCGTGCTAAGATGCTGACTTTCTCCTCGAGCAGAGTGACTTCAGGTATGTGGAGGGCCTCGCAGTGTTCCAAGCACAGTGTTCTCTCATGGCAGCTCACACAAGGGCCATGACAGAGTCTTCCTGGGTACTTCGCACTCACCAGCCATGTTGTCCCGAGGGCGTTCGAGGGCTCTGGAGATGTAGCGCTCCTCAAGGAACGCGCAGTGTGTTGCTGCCCAGCACTCGGCAGGCACAGAGGTCCTCCGGGGGATCAACCAATGGACCTCGACGTTGCTCCGCCGGCCCACAGGTGTCTGGAGGCACTCAGTGACCTCGGAGGGAAAACGATGCACACCCGTGGGGCCTAGGAGTCCCCGGACGCATACTTCCTTCAAAATAAAGCACATAAGCGACTGAGAAGTTGTGGAAACAGCTGCATGCCTCCCTTTCTGCACGGCTACTCAGGGCCTTACCTGGAGGCGAGTTCTCACTTCGAGGTTCCCTTTCGCTCTAGAGCCTGTCATGCGGACTGCGCTGCGGCCACGGAAGCCCCTGGTTTAGAGAGAGCAAACTCATAATTTTACCTGAAGCATTCTTCCAGGGCTCACTGGCCTGTCGGGAGCCGGCAATGTCAGGTAGCTTCAAGGCAGGCATGAATGCCGCCCTCAAAATGGAAAAGCAGGGCTAGTTCCAGCAGGCCCCCGTTTTCATGGGCACACTAAACGTACAACACTATGGCTTCTAACGAGTCCCAAGAGACACCGGTTACCCTGCGTTTCCTTCCCTGAATTAACATATCGAAGTAGGGAGTCCCGCATCCGGCGAATGTCTCAACCGAGGAACGCCGTAGCTGCTCCTCTGGGCCTGGGGCTGCCTGCAGTGCCGCAGAAGGAACAGGACTTGAAGTGCAGTAAGAACCCAAGCCGCCGTCCTCTAGGACGCCCGGTGACTTCTGTCAGGAGGTCCTGGATGGAAGGCGAAGACGACGGCTCCTCTGAGGGCAGCTGCGATTAGGGCACCGCGTAAGACCTCTGCGCCACGTGGGACGTGCCAGAACGGTGTTCGCGAACGTGTGCGAGTGCGGAGGAAACTAAGCTGCTCCGATGGAGAGGGCAGTGCGTTTCTCTACGCTCGGCCTGCACACAGGGGGCTCTGAAGGGCTACGGGCTTGGATGTTGCTTAGCAGACCCAGGTGCACCTGGGGGTACTCAGTGTTCCTGCTGGGAGCAGGGTGCCCCGGCTAGCCTCCCAGGTGTCCAGAAAGCTGTGCTGCCGTTAAAGGCATGCAGAGCAGAGGCCACCGCATCCTGGAAGCTGCAGCACGCCTCCACTTCTGCACGGCGAATCAGGGCCTTACTTCCAGGCATGGGTTCATGCTGGGTGTGCCGGTAGCGACACAGCGTGGTAAGATGCTGACTTTCTCCTCGAGCAGAGTGACTTCAGGTACGAGGGCGGGCCTCGCAGTGTTCCAAGCACAGTGTTCTCTCATGGCAGCTCACACAAGGGCCATGACTGAGTCTTCCTGGGTACTTCGCACTCACCAGCCATGTTGTCCCAAGGGCGTTCGAGGGCTCTGGAGATGTCGCGCTCCTCAAGGAACGCGCAGTGTGTTGCTGCCCAGCACTCAGCAGGCACCGAGGTCCTCCGGAGGATCAACCAATGGACCGCGACATTGCTCCGCCGGCCCACAGGTGTCTGGAGGCACTCAGTGACCTCGGAGGGAAAACGATGCACACCCGTGGGGCCTAGGAGTACCCGGACACGTACTTCCTTTAAAATAAAGCACATAAGTGACTGAGAACTCGTGGAAACAGCTGCATGCCTCCCTTTCTGCACGGCTACTCAGGGCCTAACCTGGAGGCGAGTTCTCACGTCGAGGTTCCCTTTCGCTCTAGAGCCTGTCATGCGGACCGAGCTGCGGCTACGGAAGCACCTGGTTTAGAGAGAGCAAACTCATAATTTTACCCGAAGCATTCTTCCAGGGCTCACTGGCCTGTCGGGAGCCGGGAATGTCAGGTAGCTTCAAGGCAGGCATGAATGCCGCCCTCAAAACGGGAAAGCAGGGCTAGTTCCAGCAGGCCCCCATTTTCATGGGCACACTCAGCATACATCCCTGTGGCTTCTAAGGACTCCCAAGAGACACCGGTTACCCTGCGTTTCCTTCCCTGAATCAACTTATCAAAGTAGGAAGTCCCGCATCCGGCGAACTGTCTCAACCGAGGAACGCCGTAGCTGCTCCTCTGTGCCTGGGTCTGCCTGCAGTGCCGCAGAAGGAACAGGACTTAAAGTGCAGTAAGAACCCAAGCCGCCGTCCTCTAGGAGGCACGGTGACTTCAGTCAGGAGGTCCTGGATGGAACGCGAAGACGAGGGCTCCTCTGAGGGCATGTCCAATTAGGGCACCGCGTAAGAACTCCGCGCCACGTGGGACGTGACAGCACGGTGTTCGCGAACGTGTGCGAGTGCGGAGGACACTAAGCTGCTCCTATGGAGAGGGCAGTGCCTTTCCCTATGATCGGCCTGCACACAGGGGGCTCTGAAGGGCTACGGGCCTGGATGTTGCTTAGCAGACCCAGGTGCACCTGGGGGTACTCAGTGTTCCTGCTGGGAGCAGGGTGCCCCGGCTAGCCTCCCAGGTGTCCAGAAAGCTGTGCTGCCATTAAAGGCATGCAGAGCAGAGGCCACCGCCTCCTGGAAGCTGCAGCACGCCTCCGTTTCTGCACGGCGAATCAGGGCCTTACTTCCAGGCATGGGTTCATGCTGGGTGTGCCGGTAGCGACACAGCGTGCTAAGATGCTGACTTTCTCCTCGAGCAGAGTGACTTCAGGTATGGGGAGGGCCTCGCAGTGTTCCAAGCACAGTGTTCTCTCATGGCAGCTCACACAAGGGCCATGACAGAGTCTTCCTGGGTACTTCGCACTCACCAGCCATGTTGTCCCGAGGGCGTTCGAGGGCTCTGGAGATGTTGCGCTCCTCAAGGAACGCGCAGTGTGTTGCTGCCCAGCACTCGGCAGGCACAGAGGTCCTCCGGGGGATCAACCAATGGACCTCGACGTTGCTCCGCCGGCCCACAGGTGTCTGGAGGCACTCAGTGACCTCGGAGGGAAAACGATGCACACCCGTGGGGCCTAGGAGTCCCCGGACGCGTACTTCCTTTAAAATAAAGCACATAAGCGACTGAGAAGTTGTGGAAACAGCTGCATGCCTCCCTTTCTGCACGGCTACTCAGGGCCTAACCTGGAGGCGAGTTCTCACTTCAAGATTCCCTTTCGCTCTAGAGCCTGTCATGCGGACTGAGCTGCGGCCACAGAAGCCCCTGGTTTAGAGAGAGCAAACTCATAATTTTACCTGAAGCATTCTTCCAGGGCTCACTGGCCGGTCGGGAGCCGGCAATGTCAGGTAGCTTCAAGGCAGGCATGAATGCCGCCCTCAAAATGGAAAAGCAGGGCTAGTTCCAGCAGGCCCCCGTTTTCATGGGCACACTAACCGTACAACCCTATGGCTTCTAACGAGTCCCAAGAGACACCGGTTACCCTGCGTTTCCTTCCTTGAATTAACATATCGAAGTAGGGAGTCCCGCATCCGGCGAATGTCTCAACCGAGGAACGCCGTAGCTGCTCCTCTGGGCCTGGGGCTGCCTGCAGTGCCGCAGAAGGAACAGGACTTGAAGTGCAGTAAGAACCCAAGCCGCCGTCCTCTAGGACGCCCGGTGACTTCAGTCAGGAGGTCCTGGATGGAAGGCGAAGACGACGGCCCCTCTGAGGGCAGCTGCGATTAGGGCACCGCGTAAGACCTCTGCGCCACGTGGGACGTGCCAGAACGGTGTTCGCGAACGTGTGCGAGTGCGGAGGAAACTAAGCTGCTCCGATGGAGAGGGCAGTGCGTTTCCCTACGCTCGCCCTGCACACAGGGGGCTCTGAAGGGCTACGGGCCTGGATGTTGCTTAGCAGACCCAGGTGCACCTGGGGGTACTCAGTGTTCCTGCTGGGACCAGGGTGCCCCAGCTAGCCTCAGTGTTCTCTCTTGGCAGCTCACACAAGGGCCATGACTGAGTCTTCCTGGGTACTTCGCACTCACCAGCCATGTTGTCCCGAGGGCGTTCGAGGGCTCTGGAGATGTAGCGCTCCACAAGGAACGCGCAGTGTGTTGCTGCCCAGCACTCGGCAGGCACAGAGGTCCTCCGGAGGATCAACCAATGGACCTCGACATTGCTCCGCCGGCCCACAGGTGTCTGGAGGCACTCAGTGACCTCGGAGGGAAAACGATGCACACCCGTGGGGCCTAGGAGTCCCCGGACACGTACTTCCTTTAAAATAAAGCACATAAGCGACTGAGAACTCGTGGAAACAGCTGCATGCCTCCCTTTCTGCACGGCTACTCAGGGCCTAACCTGGAGGCGAGTTCTCACGTCGAGGTTCCCTTTCGCTTTAGAGCCTGTCATGCGGACCAAGCTGCGGCTACGGAAGCACCTGGTTTAGAGAGAGCAAACTCATAATTTTACCCGAAGCATTCTTCCAGGGCTCACTGGCCTGTCGGGAGCCGGGAATGTCAGGTAGCTTCAAGGCAGGCATGAATGCCGCCCTCAAAACGGGAAAGCAGGGCTAGTTCCAGCAGGCCCCCATTTTCATGGGCACACTCAGCATACATCCCTGTGGCTTCTAAGGACTCCCAAGAGACACCGGTTACCCTGCGTTTCCTTCCCTGAATCAACTTATCGAAGTAGGAAGTCCCACATCCGGCGAACTGTCTCAACCGAGGAACGCCGTAGCTGCTCCTCTGTGCCTGGGTCTGCCTGCAGTGCCGCAGAAGGAACAGGACTTAAAGTGCAGTAAGAACCCAAGCCGCCATCCTCTAGGAGACACGGTGACTTCAGTCAGGAGGTCCTGGATGGAACGCGAAGACGAGGGCTCCTCTGAGGGCAGGTCCAATTAGGGCACCGCGTAAGAACTCCTCGCCACGTGGGACGTGACAGCACGGTGTTCGCGAACGTGTGCGAGTGCGGAGGACACTAAGCTGCTCCGATGGAGAGGGCAGTGCGTTTCCCTATGATCGGCCTGCACACAGGGGGCTCTGAAGGGCTACGGGCCTGGATGTTGCTTAGCAGACCCAGGTGCACCTGGGGGTACTCAGTGTTCCTGCTGGGAGCAGGGTGCCCCGGCTAGCCTCCCAGGTGTCCAGAAAGCTGTGCTGCCGTTAAAGGCATGCAGAGCAGAGGCCACCACCTCCTGGAAGCTGCAGCACGCCTCCGCTTCTGCACGGCGAATCAGGGCCTTACTTCCAGGCATGGGTTCATGCTGGGTGTGCCGGTAGCGACACAGCGTGCTAAGATGCTGACTTTCTCCTCGAGCAGAGTGACTTCAGGTATGAGGAGGGCCTCGCAGTGTTTCAAGCACAGTGTTCTCTCATGGCAGCTCACACAAGGGCCATGACAGAGTCTTCCTGGGTACTTCGCACTCACCAGCCATGTTGTCCCGAGGGCGTTCGAGGGCTCTGGAGATGTAGCGCTCCTCAAGGAACGCGCAGTGTATTGCTGCCCAGCACTCGGCAGGCACAGAGGTCCTCCGGGGGATCAACCAATGGACCTCGACATTTCTCCGCCGTCCCACAGGTGTCTGGAGGCACTCAGTGGCCTCGGAGGGAAAACGATGCACACCCGTGGGGCCTAGGAGTCCCAGGACGCGTACTTCCTTTAAAATAAAGCACATAAGCGACTGAGAAGTTGTGGAAACAGCTGCATGCCTCCCTTTCTGCAGGCTACTCAGGGCCTAACCTGGAGGCGAGTTCTCACTTCGAGGTTCCCTTTCGCTCTAGAGCCTGTCATGCGGACCGAGCTGCGGCCACGGAAGCCCCTGGTTTAGAGAGAGCAAACTCATAATTTTCCCCGAAGCATTCTTCCAGGGCTCACTGGCCTGTCGGGAGCCGGGAATGTCAGGTAGCTTCAAGGCAGGCATGAATGCCGACCTCAAAATGGAAAAGCAGGGCTAGTTCCAGCAGGCGCCCGTTTTCATGGGCACACTCAGCGTACATCCCTATGGCTTCTAATGAGTCCCAAGAGACAGCGGTTACACTGCGTTTCCTTCCCTGAATTAACTTATCGAAGTAGGGAGTCCCGCATCTGGCGAACTGTCTCAACCGAGGAACGCCGTAGCTGCTCCTCTGGGCCTGGGGCTGCCTGCAGTGCCGCAGAAGGAACAGGAATTGAAGTGCAGTAAGAACCCAAGCCCCCGTCCTCCAGGAGGCCCGGTGACTTCAGTCAGGGGGTCCTGGATGGAACGCGAAGACGAGGGCTCCTCTGAGGGCAGCTCCGATTAGGGCACCGCGTAAGAACTCCGCGCGACGTGGGACGTGCCCGAACGGCGTTCGCGAACGTGTGCAAGTGCCGAGGAAACTACGCTGCTCCGAAGGAGATGGCAGTGCGTTTCCCTACCCTCGGCCTGCACACAGGGGGCTCTGAAGGGCCACGGGCCTGGATGTTGCTTAGCAGACCCAGGTGCACCTGGGGGTACTCAGTGTTCCTGCTGGGAGCAGGGTGCCCCGGCTAGCCTCAGTGTTCTCTCATGGCAGCTCACACAAGGGCCATGACTGAGTCTTCCTGGGTACTTCGCACTCACCAGCCATGTTGTCCCGAGGGCGTTCGAGGGCTCTGGAGATGTAGCGCTCCTCAAGGAACGCGCAGTGTGTTGCTGCCCAGCACTCAGCAGGCACAGAGGTCCTCCGGAGGATCAACCAATGGCCGCGACATTGCTCCGCCGGCCCACAGGTGTCTGGAGGCACTCAGTGACCTCGGAGGGAAAACGATGCACACCCGTGGGGCCTAGGAGTACCCGGACGCGTACTTCCTTTAAAATAACGCACATAAGTGACTGAGAACTCGTGGAAACAGCTGCATGCCTCCCTTTCTGCACGGCTACTCAGGGCCTAACCTGGAGGCGAGTTCTCACGTCGAGGTTCACTTTCGCTCTAGAGCCTGTCATGCGGACCGAGCTGCGGCTACGGAAGCACCTGGTTTAGAGAGAGCAAACTCATAATTTTACCCGAAGCATTCTTCCAGGGCTCACTGGCCTGTCGGGAGCCGGGAATGTCAGGTAGCTTCAAGGCAGGCATGAATGCCGCCCTCAAAACGGGAAAGCAGGGCTAGTTCCAGCAGGCCCCCATTTTCATGGGCACACTCAGCATACATCCCTGTGGCTTCTAAGGACTCCCAAGAGACACCGGTTACCCTGCGTTTCCTTCCCTGAATCAACTTATCAAAGTAGGAAGTCCCGCATCCGGCGAACTGTCTCAACCGAGGAACGCCGTAGCTGCTCCTCTGTGCCTGGGTCTGCCTGCAGTGCCGCAGAAGGAACAGGACTTAAAGTGCAGTAAGAACCCAAGCCGCCGTCCTCTAGGAGGCACGGTGACTTCAGTCAGGAGGTCCTGGATGGAACGCGAAGACGAGGGCTCCTCTGAGGGCATGTCCAATTAGGGCACCGCGTAAGAACTCCGCGCCACGTGGGACGTGACAGCACGGTGTTCGCGAACGTGTGCGAGTGCGGAGGACACTAAGCTGCTCCGATGGAGAGGGCAGTGCCTTTCCCTATGATCGGCCTGCACACAGGGGGCTCTGAAGGGCTACGGGCCTGGATGTTGCTTAGCAGACCCAGGTGCACCTGGGGGTACTCAGTGTTCCTGCTGGGAGCAGGGTGCCCCGGCTAGCCTCCCAGGTGTCCAGAAAGCTGTGCTGCCGTTAAAGGCATGCAGAGCAGAGGCCACCGCCTCCTGGAAGCTGCAGCACGCCTCCGTTTCTGCACGGCGAATCAGGGCCTTACTTCCAGGCATGGGTTCATGCTGGGTGTGCCGGTAGCGACACAGCGTGCTAAGATGCTGACTTTCTCCTCGAGCAGAGTGACTTCAGGTATGGGGAGGGCCTCGCAGTGTTCCAAGCACAGTGTTCTCTCATGGCAGCTCACACAAGGGCCATGACAGAGTCTTCCTGGGTACTTCGCACTCACCAGCCATGTTGTCCCGAGGGCGTTCGAGGGCTCTGGAGATGTAGCGCTCCTCAAGGAACGCGCAGTGTGTTGCTGCCCAGCACTCGGCAGGCACAGAGGTCCTCCGGGGGATCAACCAATGGACCTCGACGTTGCTCCGCCGGCCCACAGGTGTCTGGAGGCACTCAGTGACCTCGGAGGGAAAACGATGCACACCCGTGGGGCCTAGGAGTCCCCGGACGCGTACTTCCTTTAAAATAAAGCACATAAGCGACTGAGAAGTTGTGGAAACAGCTGCATGCCTCCCTTTCTGCACGGCTACTCAGGGCCTAACCTGGAGGCGAGTTCTCACTTCGAGATTCCCTTTCGCTCTAGAGCCTGTCATGCGGACTGAGCTGCGGCCACAGAAGCCCCTGGTTTAGAGAGAGCAAACTCATAATTTTACCTGAAGCATTCTTCCAGGGCTCACTGGCCGGTCGGGAGCCGGCAATGTCAGTTAGCTTCAAGGCAGGCATGAATGCCGCCCTCAAAATGGAAAAGCAGGGCTAGTTCCAGCAGGCCCCCGTTTTCATGGGCACACTAACCGTACAACCCTATGGCTTCTAACGAGTCCCAAGAGACACCGGTTACCCTGCGTTTCCTTCCCTGAATTAACATATCGAAGTAGGGAGTCCCGCATCCGGCGAATGTCTCAACCGAGGAACGCCGTAGCTGCTCCTCTGGGCCTGGGGCTGCCTGCAGTGCCGCAGAAGGAACAGGACTTGAAGTGCAGTAAGAACCCAAGCCGCCGTCCTCTAGGACGCCCGGTGACTTCAGTCAGGAGGTCCTGGATGGAAGGCGAAGACGACGGCCCCTCTGAGGGCAGCTGCGATTAGGGCACCGCGTAAGACCTCTGCGCCACGTGGGACGTGCCAGAACGGTGTTCGCGAACGTGTGCGAGTGCGGAGGAAACTAAGCTGCTCCGATGGAGAGGGCAGTGCGTTTCCCTACGCTCGCCCTGCACACAGGGGGCTCTGAAGGGCTACGGGCCTGGATGTTGCTTAGCAGACCCAGGTGCACCTGGGGGTACTCAGTGTTCCTGCTGGGAGCAGGGTGCCCCAGCTAGCCTCAGTGTTCTCTCTTGGCAGCTCACACAAGGGCCATGACTGAGTCTTCCTGGGTACTTCGCACTCACCAGCCATGTTGTCCCGAGGGCGTTCGAGGGCTCTGGAGATGTAGCGCTCCACAAGGAACGCGCAGTGTGTTGCTGCCCAGCACTCGGCAGGCACAGAGGTCCTCCGCGGGATCAACCAATGGACCTCGACATTGCTCCGCCGGCCCACAGGTGTCTGGAGGCACTCAGTGACCTCGGAGGGAAAACGATGCACACCCGTGGGGCCTAGGAGTCCCCGGACACGTACTTCCTTTAAAATAAAGCACATAAGCGACTGAGAACTCGTGGAAACAGCTGCATGCCTCCCTTTCTGCACGGCTACTCAGGGCCTAACCTGGAGGCGAGTTCTCACGTCGAGGTTCCCTTTCGCTTTAGAGCCTGTCATGCGGACCAAGCTGCGGCTACGGAAGCACCTGGTTTAGAGAGAGCAAACTCATAATTTTACCCGAAGGATTCTTCCAGGGCTCACTGGCCTGTCGGGAGCCGGGAATGTCAGGTAGCTTCAAGGCAGGCATGAATGCCGCCCTCAAAACGGGAAAGCAGGGCTAGTTCCAGCAGGCCCCCATTTTCATGGGCACACTCAGCATACATCCCTGTGGCTTCTAAGGACTCCCAAGAGACACCGGTTACCCTGCGTTTCCTTCCCTGAATCAACTTATCGAAGTAGGAAGTCCCGCATCCGGCGAACTGTCTCAACCGAGGAACGCCGTAGCTGCTCCTCTGTGCCTGGGTCTGCCTGCAGTGCCGCAGAAGGAACAGGACTTAAAGTGCAGTAAGAACCCAAGCCGCCGTCCTCTAGGAGACACGGTGACTTCAGTCAGGAGGTCCTGGATGGAACGCGAAGACGAGGGCTCCTCTGAGGGCAGGTCCAATTAGGGCACCGCGTAAGAACTCCTCGCCACGTGGGACGTGACAGCACGGTGTTCGCGAACGTGTGCGAGTGCGGAGGACACTAAGCTGCTCCGATGGAGAGGGCAGTGCGTTTCCCTATGATCGGCCTGCACACAGGGGACTCTGAAGGGCTACGGGCCTGGATGTTGCTTAGCTGACCCAGGTGCACCTGGGGGTACTCAGTGTTCCTGCTGGGAGCAGGGTGCCCCGGCTAGCCTCCCAGGTGTCCAGAAAGCTGTGCTGCCGTTAAAGGCATGCAGAGCAGAGGCCACCACCTCCTGGAAGCTGCAGCACGCCTCCGCTTCTGCACGGCGAATCAGGGCCTTACTTCCAGGCATGGGTTCATGCTGGGTGTGCCGGTAGCGACACAGCGTGCTAAGATGCTGACTTTCTCCTCGAGCAGAGTGACTTCAGGTATGAGGAGGGCCTCGCAGTGTTTCAAGCACAGTGTTCTCTCATGGCAGCTCACACAAGGGCCATGACAGAGTCTTCCTGGGTACTTCGCACTCACCAGCCATGTTGTCCCGAGGGCGTTCGAGGGCTCTGGAGATGTAGCGCTCCTCAAGGAACGCGCAGTGTGTTGCTGCCCAGCACTCGGCAGGCACAGAGGTCCTCCGGGGGATCAACCAATGGACCTCGACATTTCTCCGCCGTCCCACAGGTGTCTGGAGGCACTCAGTGGCCTCGGAGGGAAAACGATGCTCACCCGTGTGGCCTAGGAGTCCCCGGACGCGTACTTCCTTTAAAATAAAGCACATAAGCGACTGAGAAGTTGTGGAAACAGCTGCATGCCTCCCTTTCTGCACGGCTACTCAGGGCCTAACCTGGAGGCGAGTTCTCACTTCGAGGTTCCCTTTCACTCTAGAGCCTGTCATGCGGACCGAGCTGCGGCCACGGAAGCCCCTGGTTTAGAGAGAGCAAACTCATAATTTTCCCCGAAGCATTCTTCCAGGGCTCACTGGCCTGTCGGGAGCCGGGAATGTCAGGTAGCTTCAAGGCAGGCATGAATGCCGACCTCAAAATGGAAAAGCAGGGCTAGTTCCAGCAGGGGCCCGTTTTCATGGGCACAATCAGCGTACATCCCTATGGCTTCTAATGAGTCCCAAGAGACACCGGTTACACTGCGTTTCCTTCCCTGAATTAACTTATCGAAGTAGGGAGTCCCGCATCCGGCGAACTGTCTCAACCGAGGAACGCCGTAGCTGCTCCTCTGGGCCTGGGGCTGCCTGCAGTGCCGCAGAAGGAACAGGACTTAAAGTGCAGTAAGAACCCTAGCCGCCGTCCTCTAGGAGGCCCAGTGACTTCAGTCAGGAGGTCCTGGATGGAACGCAAAGACGACGGCTCCTCTGAGGGCAGCTCCGACTAGGGCACCGCATAAGACCTCCGCGCCACGTGGGACGTGTCAGAACGGTGTTCACGAACGTGTGCGAGTGCGGAGGAAACTAAGGTGCTCCAATGGAGAGGGCAGTGCGTTTCCCTACGCTCGGCCTGCACACAGGGGTCTCTGAAGGGCTACGGGCCTGGATGTTGCTTAGCAGACCCAGGTTCACCTGGGGGTACTCAGTGTTCCTGCTGGGAGCAGGGTGTCCTGGCTAGCCTCAGTGTTCTCTCATGGCAGCTCACACAAGGGCCATGACTGAGTCTTCCTGGGTACTTCGCACTCACCAGCCATGTTGTCCCGAGGGCGTTCGAGGGCTCTGGATATGTACCGCTCCTCAAGGAACGCGCAGTGTGTTGCTGCCCAGCACTCGGCAGGCACAGAGGTCCTCCGGGGCATCAACCAATGGACCTCGACATTGCTCCGCCTGCCCACAGGTGTCTGGAGGCACTCAGTGACCTCGGAGGGAAAACGATGCACACCCGTGGGGCCTAGGAGTCCCCGGACGCGTACTTCCTTTAAAATAAAGGACATAAGCGACTGAGAACTCGTGGAAACAGCTGCATGCCTCCCTTTCTGCACGGCTACTCAGGGCCTATCCTGGAGGCGAGTTCTCACGTCACGGTACCTTTTCGCTCTAGAGCCTGTCATGCGGACCGCCGCCGCGGCCACGGAAGACCCTGGTTTAGAGAGAGCAAACTCATAATTTTCCCCGAAGCATTCTTCCAGGGCTCACTGGCCTGTCGGGAGCTGGGAATGTCAGGTAGCTTCAAGGCAGGCATGAATGCCACCCTCAAAAAGGGAAAGCAGGGCTTGTTCCAGCAGGCCCCCGTTATCATGGGCACACTGAGCGTACATCCCAGTGGCTACTAACGAGTCCCAAGAGACACCGGTTACCCTGCGTTTCCTTCCCTGAATCAACTTTTCGAAGTAGGGAGTCCCGCATCCGGCGAACTGTCTCAACCGAGGAACGCTGTAGCTGCTCCTCTGGGCCTGGGGAAGCCTGCAGTGCCGCAGAAGTAACAGGACTTAAAGTGCAGTAAGAACCCAAGCCGCCGTCCTCTAGGAGGCACGGTGACTTCAGTCAGGAGGTCCTGGATGGAACGCGAAGACGAGGGCTCCTCTGACGGCAGCTCCGACTAGGGCACCGCGTAAGACCTCCGCGCCACGTGGGACGTGCCAGAACGGCGTTCGCGAACGTGTGCGAGTGCGGAGGAATCTAAGCTGCTCCGATGGAGAGGGCAGTGCGTTTCCCTACGCTCGGCCTGCACACAGGGGGTTCTGAAGGGTTACGGGCCTGGATGTTGCTTAGCAGACCCAGGTGCACCTGGGGGTACTCAGTTTTCCTGCTGAGAGCAGGGTGCCCCGGCTAGCCTCCCAGGTGTCCAGAAAGCTGTGCTGCCGTTAAAGGCATGCAGAGCAGAGGCCACCACCTCCTGGAAGCTGCAGCACACCTCCGCTTCTGCACGGTGAATCAGGGCCTTCCTTCTAGGCATGGGTTCATGCTGGGTGTGCCGGTAGCGACACAGCGTGCTAAGATGCTGACTTTCTCCTCGAGCAGAGTGACTTCAGGTACGAGGGCGGGCCTCGCAGTGTTCCAAGCACAGTGTTCTCTCATGGCAGCTCACACAAGGGCCATGACAGAGTCTTCCTGGGCACTTCACACTCACCAGCCATGTTGTCCCGAGGGCGTTCGAGGGCTCTGGAGTTGTAGCGCTCCTCAAGGAACGCGCAGTGTGTTGCTGCCCAGCACTCGGCAGGCACAGAGGTCCTCTGGGGGATCAACCAATGGACCTCGACGTTGCTCCGCCGGCCCACAGGTGTCTGGAGGCACTCAGTGACCTCGGAGGGAAAACGATGCACACCCGTGGGGCCTAGGAGTCCCTGGACGTGTACTTCCTTTAAAATAAAGCACATAAGCGACTGAGAAGTTGTGGAAACAGCTGCATGCCTCCCTTTCTGCACGGCTACTCAGGGCCTAACCTTGAGGCGAGTTCTCACTTCGAGGTTCCTTTTCGCTCTAGAGCCTGTCATGTGGACCGCCGCCGCACCCACGGTAGCCCCTGGTTTAGAGAGAGAAAATTCATAATTTTCCCCGAAGCATTCTTCCAGGGCTCACTGGCCTGTCGGGAGCCGGGAATGTCAGGTACCTTCAAGGCAGGCATGAATGCCGCCCTCAAAATGGGAAAGCAGGGCTAGTTCCAGCAGGCCCCCATTTTCATGGGCACACTCAGCATACATACCTGTGGCTTCTAAGGAGTCCCAAGAGACACCGGTTACCCTGCGTTTCCTTCCCTGAATCAACTTATCGAAGTAGGGAATCCCGCATCCAGCGAACTGTCTCAACCGAGGAACGCCGTAGCTGCTCCTCTGGGCCTGGGGCTGCCTGCAGTGCCGCAGTAGGAACAGGACTTAAAGTGCAGTAAGAACCCAAGCCACCATCCTCTAGGAGGCACGGTGACTTCAGTCAGGAGGTCCTGGATGAAACGCGAAGACGAGGGCTCCTCTGAGGGCAGGTCCGACTAGGGCACCGCGTAAGACCTCCGCGCCACGTGGGACGTGCCAGGACGGCGTTCGCGAACGTGTGCGAGTGCCAAGGAAACTAAGCTGCTCCGATGGAGAGGGCAGTGCGTTTCCCTACGCTCGGCCTGCACACAGGGGGCTCAGAAGGGCTACGGGCCTGGATGTTGCTTAGCAGACCCAGGTGCACCTGGGGGTACTCAGTGTTCCTGCTGGGAGCAGGGTGCCCCAGCTAGCCTCCTAGGTGTCCAGAAAGCTGTGCTGCCATTAAAGGCATGCAGAGCAGAGGCCACCGCCTCCTGGAAGCTGCAGCACACCTCCGCTTCTGCACGGCGAATCAGGGCCTTCCTTCCAGGCATGGGTTCATGCTGGGTGTGCCGGTAGCGACACAGCTTGCTAAGATGCTGACTTTCTACACGAGAAGAGTGACTTCAGGTACGAGGGCGGGCCTCGCAGTGTTCCAAGCGCAGGGTTCTCTCATGGCAACTCACACAAGGGCCATGACAGAGTCTTCCTGGGTACTTCGCACTCACCAGCCATGTTGTCCCGAGGGCGTTCGAGGGCTCTGGAGATGTAGCGCTCCTCAAGGAACGCGCAGTGTGTTGCTGCCCAGCACTCGGCAGGCACAGAGGTCCTCCGGGGGATCAACCAATGGACCTCGACGTTTCTCCGCCGGCCCACAGGTGTCTGGAGGCACTCAGTGACCTCGGAGGGAAAACGATGCACACCCGTGGGGCCTAGGAGTCCCCGGACGCGTACTTCCTTTAAAATAAAGCACATAAGCGACTGAGAAGTTGTGGAAACAGCTGCATGCCTCCCTTTCTGCACGGCTACTCAGGGCCTAACCTGGAGGCGAGTTCTCACTTCGAGGTTCCCTTTCGCTCTAGAGCCTGTCATGCGGACCGAGCTGCGGCCACAGAAGCCCCTGGTTTAGAGAGAGCAAACTCATAATTTTACCCGAAGCATTCTTCCAGGGCTCACTGGCCTGTCGGGAGCCGGCAATGTCAGGTAGCTTCAAGGCAGGCATGAATGCCGCCCTCAAAATGGAAAAGCAGGGCGAGTTCCAGCAGGCCCCCGTTTTCATGGGCACACTAAGCGTACAACCCTATGGCTTCTAACGAGTCCCAAGAGACACCGGTTACCCTGCGTTTCCTTCCCTGAATTAACATATCGAAGTAGGGAGTCCCGCATCCGGCGAATGTCTCAACCGAGGAACGCCGTAGCTGCTCCTCTGGGCCTGGGGCTGCCTGCAGTGCCGCAGAAGGAACAGGACTTGAAGTGCAGTATGAACCCAAGCCGCCGTCCTCTAGGACGCCCGGTGACTTCAGTCAGGAGGTCCTGGATGGAAGGCGAAGACGACGGCTCCTCTGAGGGCAGCTGCGATTAGGGCACCGCGTAAGACCTCTGCGCCACGTGGGACGTGCCAGAACGGTGTTCGTGAACGTGTGCGAGTGCGGAGGAAACTAAGCTGCTCCGATGGAGAGGGCAGTGCGTTTCCCTACGCTCGCCCTGCACACAGGGGGCTCTGAAGGGCTACGGGCCTGGATGTTGCTTAGCAGACCCAGGTGCACCTGGGGGTACTCAGTGTTCCTGCTGGGAGCAGGGTGCCCCGGCTAGCCTCCCAGGTGTCCAGAAAGCTGTGCTGCCGTTAAAGGCATGCAGAGCAGAAGCCACCGCCTCCTGGAAGCTGCAGCACGCTTCCGCTTCTGCACGGCGAATCAGGGCCTTGCTTCCAGGCATGGGTTCATGCTGGGTGTGCCGGTAGCGTCACAGCGTGGTAAGATGCTGACTTTCTCCTCGAGCAGAGTGACTTCAGGTACGGGGCGGGCCTCGCAGTGTTCCAAGCACAGTGTTCTCTCATGGCAGCTCACACAAGGGCCATGACAGAGTCTTCCTGGGCACTTCACACTCACCAGCCATGTTGTCCAGAGGGCGTTCGAGGTCTCTGGAGATGTAGCGCTCCTCAAGGAACGCGCAGTGTGTTGCTGCCCAGCACTCGGCAGGCACAGAGGTCCTCTGGGGGATCAACCAATGGACCTCGACGATGCTCCGCCGGCCCACAGGTGTCTGGAGGCACTCAGTGACCTCGGAGGGAAAACGATGCACACCCGTGGGGCCTAGGAGTCCCCGGACGCGTACTTCCTTTAAAATAAAGCACATAAGCGACTGAGAAGTTGTGGAAACAGCTGCATGCCTCCTTTTCTGCACGGCTACTCAGGGCCTAACCTTGAGGCGAGTTCTCACTTCGAGGTTCCTTTTCGCTCTAGAGCCTGTCATGTGGACCGCCGCCGCACCCACGGTAGCCCCTGGTTTAGAGAGAGAAAATTCATAATTTTCCCCGAAGCATTCTTCCAGGGCTCACTGGCCTGTCGGGAGCCGGGAATGTCAGGTACCTTCAAGGCAGGCATGAATGCCGCCCTCAAAATGGGAAAGCAGGGCTAGTTCCAGCAGGCCCCCATTTTCATGGGCACACTCAGCATACATACCTGTGGCTTCTAAGGAGTCCCAAGAGACACCGGTTACCCTGCGTTTCCTTCCCTGAATCAACTTATCGAAGTCGGGAATCCCGCATCCAGCGAACTGTCTCAACCGAGGAACGCCGTAGCTGCTCCTCTGGGCCTGGGGCTGCCTGCAGTGCCGCAGTAGGAACAGGAATTAAAGTGCAGTAAGAACCCAAGCCACCATCCTCTAGGAGGCACGGTGACTTCAGTCAGGAGGTCCTGGATGAAACGCGAAGACGAGGGCTCCTCTGAGGGCAGGTCCGACTAGGGCACCGCGTAAGACCTCCGCGCCACGTGGGACGTGCCAGAACGGCGTTCGCGAACGTGTGCGAGTGCCAAGGAAACTAAGCTGCTCCAATGGAGAGGGCAGTGCGTTTCCCTACGCTCGGCCTGCACACAGGGGGCTCTGAAGGGTTACGGGCCTGGATGTTGCTTAGCAGACCCAGGTGCACCTGGGGGTACTCAGTGTTCCTGCTGGGAGCAGGGTGCCCCGGCTAGCCTCCTAGGTGTCCAGAAATCTGTGCTGCCGTTAAAGGCATGCAGAGCAGAGGCCACCGCCTCCTGGAAGCTGCAGCACACCTCCGCTTCTGCACGGCGAATCAGGGCCTTCCTTCCAGGCATGGGTTCATGCTGGGTGTGCCGGTAGCGACACAGCGTGCTAAGATGCTGACTTTCTACACGAGCAGAGTGACTTCAGGTACGAGGGCGGGCCTCACAGTGTTCCAAGCGCAGTGTTCTCTCATGGCAACTCACACAAGGGCCATGACAGAGTCTTCCTGGGTACTTCGCACTCACCAGCCATGTTGTCCCGAGGGCGTTCGAGGGCTCTGGAGATGTAGCGCTCCTCAAGGAACGCGCAGTGTGTTGCTGCCCAGCACTTGGCAGGCACAGAGGTCCTCCGGGGGATCAACCAATGGACCTCGACGTTGCTCCGCCGGCCCACAGGTGTCTGGAGGCACTCAGTGACCTCGGAGGGAAAACGATGCACACCCGTGGGGCCTAGGAGTCCCCTGACGCGTACTTCCTTTAAAATAAAGCACATAAGCGACTGAGAAGTTGTGGAAACAGCTGCATGCCTCCCTTTCTGCACGGCTACTCAGGGCCTAACCTGGAGGCGAGTTCTCACTTCGAGGTTCCCTTTCGCTCTAGAGCCTGTCATGCGGACTGAGCTGCGGCCACAGAAGCCCCTGGTTTAGAGAGAGCAAACTCATAATTTTACCCGAAGCATTCTTCCAGGGCTCACTGGCCTGTCGGGAGCCGGCAATGTCAGGTAGCTTCAAGGCAGGCATGAATGCCGCCCTCAAAATGGAAAAGCAGGGCTAGTTCCAGCAGGCCCCCGTTTTCATGGGCACACTAAGCGTACAACCCTATGGCTTCTAACGAGTCCCAAGAGACACCGGTTACCCTGCGTTTCCTTCCCTGAATTAACATATCGAAGTAGGGAGTCCCGCATCCGGCGAATGTCTCAACCGAGGAACGCCGTAGCTGCTCCTCTGGGCCTGGGGCTGCCTGCAGTGCCGCAGAAGGAACAGGACTTGAAGTGCAGTAAGAACCCAAGCCGCCGTCCTCTAGGACGCCCGGTGACTTCAGTCAGGAGGTCCTGGATGGAAGGCGAAGACGACGGCTCCTCTGAGGGCAGCTGCGATTAGGGCACCGCGTAAGACCTCTGCGCCACGTGGGACGTGCCAGAACGGCGTTCGCGAACGTGTGCGAGTGCGGAGGAAACTAAGCTGCTCCGATGGAGAGGGCAGTGCGTTTCCCTACGCTCGCCCTGCACACAGGGGGCTCTGAAGGGCTACGGGCCTGGATGTTGCTTAGCAGACCCAGGTGCACCTGGGGGTACTCAGTGTTCCTGCTGGGAGCAGGGTGCCCCGGCTAGCCTCCCAGGTGTCCAGAAAGCTGTGCTGCCGTTAAAGGCATGCAGAGCAGAGGCCACCGCCTCCTGGAAGCTGCAGCACGCCTCCGCTTCTGCACGGCGAATCAGGGCCTTACTTCCAGGCATGGGTTCATGCTGGGTGTGCCGGTAGCGACACAGCGTGGTAAGATGCTGACTTTCTCCTCGAGCAGAGTGACTTCAGGTACGGGGCGGGCCTCGCAGTGTTCCAAGCACAGTGTTCTCTCATGGCAGCTCACACAAGGGCCATGACAGAGTCTTCCTGGGCACTTCACACTCACCAGCCATGTTGTCCCGAGGGCGTTCGAGGGCTCTGGAGTTGTAGCGCTCCTCAATTAACGCGCAGTGTGTTGCTGCCCAGCACTCGGCAGGCACAGAGGTCCTCTGGGGGATCAACCAATGGACCTCGATGTTGCTCCACCGGCCCACAGGTGTCTGGAGGCACTCAGTGACCTCGGAGGGAAAACGATGCACACCCGTGGGGCCTAGGAGTCCCCGGACGTGTACTTCCTTTAAAATAATGCACATAAGCGACTGAGAAGTTGTGGAAACAGCTGCATGCCTCCCTTTCTGCACGGCTACTCAGGGCCTAACCTTGAGGCGAGTTCTCACTTCGAGGTTCCGTTTCGCTCTAGAGCCTGTCATGTGTACCGCCGCCGCACCCACGGTAGCCCCTGGTTTAGAGAGAGAAAATTCATAATTTTCCCCGAAGCATTCTTCCAGGGCTCACTGGCCTGTCGGGAGCCGGGAATGTCAGGTACCTTCAAGGCAGGCATGAATGCCGCCCTCAAAATGGGAAAGCAGGGCTAGTTCCAGCAGGCCCCCATTTTCATGGGCACACTCAGCATACATACCTGTGGCTTCTAAGGAGTCCCAAGAGACACCGGTTACCCTGCGTTTCCTTCCCTGAATCAACTTATCGAAGTAGGGAATCCCGCATCCAGCGAACTGTCTCAACCGAGGAACGCCGTAGCTGCTCCTCTGGGCCTGGGGCTGCCTGCAGTGCCGCAGTAGGAACAGGACTTAAAGTGCAGTAAGAACCCAAGCCACCATCCTCTAGGAGGCACGGTGACTTCAGTCAGGAGGTCCTGGATGAAACGCGAAGACGAGGGCTCCTCTGAGGGCAGGTCCGACTAGGGCACCGCGTAAGACCTCCGCGCCACGTGGGACGTGCCAGAACGGCGTTCGCGAACGTGTGCGAGTGCCAAGGAAACTAAGCTGCTCCGATGGAGAGGGCAGTGCGTTTCCCTACGCTCGGTCTGCACACAGGGGGCTCTGAAGGGCTACGGGCCTGGATGTTGCTTAGCAGACACAGGTGCACCTGGGGGTACTCAGTGTTCCTGCTGGGAGCAGGGTGCCCCGGCTAGCCTCCTAGGTGTCCAGAAATCTGTGCTGCCGTTAAAGGCATGCAGAGCAGAGGCCACCGCCTCCTGGAAGCTGCAGCACACCTCCGCTTCTGCACGGCGAATCAGGGCCTTACTTCCAGGCATGGGTTCATGCTGGGTGTGCCGGTAGCGACACAGCGTGCTAAGATGCTTACTTTCTACACGAGCAGAGTGACTTCAGGTACGAGGGCGGGCCTCGCAGTGTTCCAAGCGCAGTGTTCTCTCATGGCAACTCACACAAGGGCCATGACAGAGTCTTCCTGGGTACTTCGCACTCACCAGCCATGTTGTCCCGAGGGCGTTCGAGGGCTCTGGAGATGTAGCGCTCCTCAAGGAACGCGCAGTGTGTTGCTGCCCAGCACTCGGCAGGCACAGAGGTCCTCCGGGGGATCAACCAATGGACCTCGACGTTGCTCCGCCGGCCCACAGGTGTCTGGAGGCACTCAGTGACCTCGGAGGGAAAACGATGCACACCCGTGGGGCCTAGGAGTCCCCGGACGCGTACTTCCTTTAAAATAAAGCACATAAGCGACTGAGAAGTTGTGGAAACAGCTGCATGCCTCCCTTTCTGCACGGCTACTCAGGGCCTAACCTGGAGGCGAGTTCTCACTTCGAGGTTCCCTTTCGCTCTAGAGCCTGTCATGCGGACTGAGCTGCGGCCACAGAAGCCCCTGGTTTAGAGAGAGCAAACTCATAATTTTACCCGAAGCATTCTTCCAGGGCTCACTGGCCTGTCGGGAGCCGGCAATGTCAGGTAGCTTCAAGGCAGGCATGAATGCCGCCCTCAAAATGGAAAAGCAGGGCTAGTTCCAGCAGGCCCCCGTTTTCATGGGCACACTAAGCGTACAACCCTATGGCTTCTAACGAGTCCCAAGAGACACCGGTTACCCTGCGTTTCCTTCCCTGAATTAACATATCGAAGTAGGGAGTCCCGCATCCGGCGAATGTCTCAACCGAGGAACGCCGTAGCTGCTCCTCTGGGCCTGGGGCTGCCTGCAGTGCCGCAGAAGGAACAGGACTTGAAGTGCAGTAAGAACCCAAGCTGCCGTCCTCTAGGACGCCCGGTGACTTCAGTCAGGAGGTCCTGGATGGAAGGCGAAGACGACGGCTCCTCTGAGGGCAGCTGCGATTAGGGCACCGCGTAAGACCTCTGCGCCACGTGGGACGTGCCAGAACGGTGTTCGCGAACGTGTGCGAGTGCGGAGGAAACTAAGCTGCTCCGATGGAGAGGGCAGTGCGTTTCCCTACGCTCGCCCTGCACACAGGGGGCTCTGAAGGGCTACGGGCCTGGATGTTGCTTAGCAGACCCAGGTGCACCTGGGGGTACTCAGTGTTCCTGCTGGGAGCAGGGTGCCCCGGCTAGCCTCCCAGGTGTCCAGAAAGCTGTGCTGCCGTTAAAGGCATGCAGAGCAGAGGTCACCGCCTCCTGGAAGCTGCAGCACGCCTCCACTTCTGCACGGCGAATCAGGGCCTTACTTCCAGGCATGGGTTCATGCTGGGTGTGCCGGTAGCGACACAGCGTGGTAAGATGCTGACTTTCTCCTCGAGCAGAGTGACTTCAGGTACGGGGCGGGCCTCGCAGTGTTCCAAGCACAGTGTTCTCTCATGGCAGCTCACACAAGGGCCATGACAGAGTCTTCCTGGGCACTTCACACTCACCAGCCATGTTGTCCCGAGGGCGTTCGAGGGCTCTGGAGTTGTAGCGCTCCTCAAGGAACGCGCAGTGTGTTGCTGCCCAGCACTCGGCAGGCACAGAGGTCCTCTGGGGGATCAACCAATGGACCTCGACGTTGCTCCGCCGGCCCACAGGTGTCTGGAGGCACTCAGTGACCTCGGAGGGAAAACGATGCACACCCGTGGGGCCTAGGAGTCCCCGGACGTGTACTTCCTTTAAAATAAAGCACATAAGCGACTGAGAAGTTGTGGAAACAGCTGCATGCCTCCCTTTCTGCACGGCTACTCAGGGCCTAACCTGGAGGCGAGTTCTAACGTCGCGGTTCCCTTTCGCTCTAGAGCCTGTCATGCGGACCGCAGCCGTGGCCACGGAAGCCCCTGGTTTAGAGAGAGCAAACCCATAATTTTACCCGAAGCATTCTTCCAGGGCTCACTGGCCTGTCGGGAGCCGGCAATATCAGGTAGCTTCAAGGCAGGCATGAATGCCGCCCTCAAAATGGAAAAGCAGGGCTAGTTCCAGCAGGCCCCCGTTTTCATGGGCACACTAAGCGTACAACCCTATGGCTTCTAACGAGTCCCAAGAGACACCGGTTACCCTGCGTTTCCTTCCCTGAATCAACTTATCGAAGTAGGGAATCCCGCATCCAGCGAACTGTCTCAACCGAGGAACGCCGTAGCTGCTCCTCTGGGCCTGGGGCTGCCTGCAGTGCCGCAGTAGGAACAGGCCTTAAAGTGCAGTAAGAACCCAAGCCACCATCCTCTAGGAGGCACGGTGACTTCAGTCAGGAGGTCCTGGATGAAACGCGAAGACGAGGGCTCCTCTGAGGGCAGGTCCGACTAGGGCACCGCGTAAGACCTCCGCGCTACGTGGGACGTGCCAGAACGGCGTTCGCGAACGTGTGCGAGTGCCAAGGAAACTAAGCTGCTCCGATGGAGAGGGCAGTGCGTTTCCCTACGCTCGGCCTGCACACAGGGGGCTCTGAAGGGTTACGGGCCTGGATGTTGCTTAGCAGACCCAGGTGCACCTGGGGGTACTCAGTGTTCCTGCTGGGAGCAGGGTGCCCCAGCTAGCCTCCCAGGTGTCCAGAAAGCTGTGCTGCCGTTAAAGGCATGCAGAGCACAGGCCACCGCCTCCTGGAAGCTGCAGCACACCTCCACTTCTGCACGGCGAATCAGGGCCTTACTTCCAGGCATGGGTTCATGCTGGGTGTGCCGGTAGCGACACAGCGTGCTAAGATGCTGACTTTCTCCTCGAGCAGAGTGACTTCAGGTACGGGGCGGGCCTCGCAGTGTTCCAAGCACAGTGTTCTCTCATGGCAGCTCACACGAGGGCCATGACAGAGTCTTCCTGGGCACTTCACACTCACCAGCCATGTTGTCCCGAGGGCGTTCGAGGGCTCTGGAGTTGTAGCGCTCCTCAAGGAACGCGCAGTGTGTTGCTGCCCAGCACTCGGCAGGCACAGAGGTCCTCTGGGGGATCAACCAATGGACCTCGACGTTGCTCCGCCGGCCCACAGGTGTCTGGAGGCACTCAGTGACCTCGGAGGGAAAACGATGCACACCCGTGGGGCCTAGGAGGCCCCGGACGTGTACTTCCTTTAAAATAAAGCACATAAGCGACTGAGAAGTTGTGGAAACAGCTGCATGCCTCCCTTTCTGCACGGCTACTCAGGGCCTAACCTGGAGGCGAGTTCTAACGTCGCGGTTCCCTTTCGCTCTAGAGCCTGTCATGCGGACCGCAGCCGCGGCCACGGAAGCCCCTGGTTTAGAGAGAGCAAACCCATAATTTTACCCGAAGCATTCTTCCAGGGCTCACTGGCCTGTCGGGAGCCGGCAATATCAGGTAGCTTCAAGGCAGGCATGAATGCTGCCCTCAAAATGGAAAAGCAGGGCTAGTTCCAGCAGGCGCCCGTTTTCATGGGCACACTCAGCGTACAACCCTGTGGCTTCTAACGAGTCCCAAGAGACACCGGTTACCCTGCGTTTCCTTCCCTGAATTAACTTAACGAAGTAGGGAGTCCCGCCTCCGGCGAACTGTCTCAACCGAGGAACGCCGTAGCTGCTCCTCTGGGCCTGGGGCTGCCTGCAGTGCCGCAGAAGGAACAGGACTTGAAGTGCAGTAAGAACCCAAGCCGCCGTCCTCTAGGACGCCCGGTGACTTCAGTCAGGAGGTCCTGGATGGAACGCGAAGACGACGGCTCCTCTGAGGGCAGCTGCGATTAGGGCACCGCGTAAGACCTCCGTGCCACGTGGGACGTGCCAGAACGGTGTTCGCGAACGTGTGCGAGTGCGGAGGAAACTAAGCTGCTCCGAAGGAAAGGGCAGTGCGTTTCCCTACGCTCGGCCTGCACACAGGGGGCTCTGATGGGCTACGGGCCTGGATGTTGCTTAGCAGACCCAGGTGCACCTGGGGGTACTCAGTGTTCCTGCTGGGAGCAGGGTGCCCCGGCTAGCCTCCCAGGTTTCCAGAAAGCTGTGCTGCCGTTAAAGGCATGCAGAGCAGAGGCCACTGCATCCTGGAAGCTGCAGCACAACTCCGCTTCTGCACGGCGAATCAGGGCCTTATTTCCAGGCATGCGTTCATGCTGGGTGTGCCGGTAGCGACACAGCGTGCTAAGATGCTGACTTTCTCCACGAGCAGAGTGACTTCAGGTACGAGGGCGGGCCTCGCAGTGTTCCAAGCGCAGTGTTCTCTCATGGCAACTCACACAAGGGCCATGACAGAGTCTTCCTGGGCACTTCGCACTCACCAGCCATGTTGTACCGAGGGCATTTGAGGGCTCTGGAGATGTAGCGCTCATCAAGGAATGCGCAGTGTGTTGCTGCCCAGCACTCGGCAGGCACAGATGTCCTCCGGGGGATCAACCAATGGACCTCGACGTTGCTCCGCCGGCCCACAGGTGTCTGGAGGCACTCAGTGACCTCGGAGGGAAAACGATGCACACCCGTGCGGCCTAGAAGTCCCCGGACGCGTACTTCCTTTTAAATAAAGGACATAAGAGACTGGGAACTCGTGGAAAGAGCTGCAAGCCTCCCTTTTTGCACGGCTACTCAGGGCCTAACCTGGAGGCGAGTTCTCACGTCGCGGGTCCCTTTCGCTCTAGAGCCTGTCATGCGGACCGAAGCCGTGGCCACGGAAGCCCCTGGTTTAGAGAGAGCAAACTCATAATTTTCCCCGAAGCATTCTTCCAGGGCTCACTGGCCTGTCGGGAGCTGGGAATGTCAGGTACCTTCAAGGCAGGCATGAATGCCGCCCTCAAAATGGGAAAGCAGGGCTTGTTCCAGCAGGCCCCCGTTATCATGGGCACACTCAGCGTACATCCCTGTGGCTTATAAGGACTCCCAAGAGACACCGGTTACCCTGCGTTTCCCTCCCTGAATCAACTTATCGAAGTAGGGAGTCCCGCATCCGGCGAACTGTCTCAACCGAGGAACGCCGTAGCTGCTCCTCTGGGCCTGGGGATGCCTGCAGTGCCGCAGAAGGAACAGGACTTGAAGTGCATTAAGAACCCAAGCCGCCGTCCTCTAGGAGGCACGGTGACTTCAGTCAGGAGGTCCTGGATGGAACGCGAAGACGAGGTCTCCTCTGAGGGCAGGTCCGATTAGGGCACCGCGTAAGACCTCCGCGCCACGTGGGACGTGCCAGAACGGTGTTCGCGAACGTGTGCGAGTGCGGAGGAAACTAAGCTGCTCCGAAGGAGAGGGCAGTGCGTTTCCCTACGCTCGGCCTGCACACAGGGGGCTCTGAAGGGCTACGGGCCTGGATGTTGCTTCGCAGACCCAGGTGCACCTGGGGGTACTCAGTGTTCCTGCTGGGCGCAGGGCGCCCCGGCTAGCCTCCCAGGTGTCCAGAAAGCTGTGCTGCCGTTGAAGGCATGCAGAGCAGAGGCCACCGCATCCTGGAAGCTGCAGCACACCTCTGCTTCTGCACGGCGAATCAGGGCCTTATTTCCAGGCATGCGTTCATGCTGGGTGTGCCGGTAGCGACACAGCATGCTAAGATGCTGACTTTCTCCACGAGTAGAGTGACTTCAGGTACGAGGGCGGGCCTCGCAGTGTTCCAAGCGCAGTGTTCTCTCATTTCAACTCACACAAGGGCCATGACAGAGTCTTCCTGGGCACTTCGCACTCACCAGCCATGTTGTACCGAGGGCATTTGAGGGCTCTGGAGATGTAGCGCTCATCAAGGAATGCGCAGTGTGTTGCTGCCCAGCACTCGGCAGGCACAGAGGTCCTCCGGGGGATCAACCAATGGACCTCGACGTTGCTCCGCCGGCCCACAGGTGTCTGGAGGCACTCAGTGACCTCGGAGGGAGAACGATGCACACCTCTGGGGCCTAGAAGTCCCCGGACGCGTACTTCCTTTTAAATAAAGGACATAAGCGACTGGGAACTCGTGGAAAGAGCTGCAAGCCTCCCTTTTTGCACGGCTACTCAGGGCCTAACCTGGAGGCGAGTTCTCACGTCGCGGATCCTTTTCGCTCTAGAGCCTGTCATGCGGACCGAAGCCGTGGCCACGGAAGCCCCTGGTTTAGAGAGAGCAAACTCATAATTTTCCCCGAAGCATTCTTCCAGGGCTCACTGGCCTGTCGGGAGCTGGGAATGTCAGGTACCTTCAAGGCAGGCATGAATGCCGCCCTCAAAATGGGAAAGCAAGGCTTGTTCCAGCAGGCCCCCGTTATCATGGGCACACTCAGCGTATATCCCTGTGGCTTATAAGGACTCCCAAGAGACACCGGTTACCCTGCGTTTCCCTCCCTGAATCAACTTATCGAAGTAGGGAGTCCCGCATCCGGCGAACTGTCTCAACCGAGGAACGCCGTAGCTGCTCCTCTGGGCCTGGGGATGCCTGCAGTGCCGCAGAAGGAACAGGACTTGAAGTGCATTAAGAACCCAAGCCGCCGTCCTCTAGGAGGCACGGTGACTTCAGTCAGGAAGTCCTGGATGGAACGCGAAGACGAGGTCTCCTCTGAGGGCAGGTCCGATTAGGGCACCGCGTAAGACCTCCGCGCCACGTGGGACGTGCCAGAACGGTGTTCGCGAACGTGTGCGAGTGCGGAGGAAACTAAGCTGCTCCGAAGGAGAGGGCAGTGCGTTTCCCTACGCTCGGCCTGCACACAGGGGGCTCTGAAGGGCTACGGGCCTGGATGTTGCTTCGCAGACCCAGGTGCACCTGGGGGTACTCAGTGTTCCTGCTGGGCGCAGGGCGCCCCGGCTAGCCTCCCAGGTGTCCAGAAAGCTGTGCTGCCGTTGAAGGCATGCAGAGCAGAGGCCACCACATCCTGGAAGCTGCAGCACACCTCTGCTTCTGCACGGCGAATCAGGGCCTTATTTCCAGGCATGCGTTCATGCTGGGTGTGCCGGTAGCGACACAGCATGCTAAGATGCTGACTTTCTCCACGAGTAGAGTGACTTCAGGTACGAGGGCGGGCCTCGCAGTGTTCCAAGCGCAGTGTTCTCTCATTTCAACTCACACAAGGGCCATGACAGAGTCTTCCTGGGCACTTCGCACTCACCAGCCATGTTGTACCGAGGGCATTTGAGGGCTCTGGAGATGTAGCGCTCATCAAGGAATGCGCAGTGTGTTGCTGCCCAGCACTCGGCAGGCACAGAGGTCCTCCGGGGGATCAACCAATGGACCTCGACGTTGCTCCGCCGGCCCACAGGTGTCTGGAGGCACTCAGTGACCTCGGAGGGAGAACGATGCACACCTCTGGGGCCTAGAAGTCCCCGGACGCGTACTTCCTTTTAAATAAAGGACATAAGCGACTGGGAACTCGTGGAAAGAGCTGCAAGCCTCCCTTTTTGCACGGCTACTCAGGGCCTAACCTGGAGGCGAGTTCTCACGTCGCGGATCCTTTTCGCTCTAGAGCCTGTCATGCGGACCGAAGCCGTGGCCACGGAAGCCCCTGGTTTAGAGAGAGCAAACTCATAATTTTCCCCGAAGCATTCTTCCAGGGCTCACTGGCCTGTCGGGAGCTGGGAATGTCAGGTACCTTCAAGGCAGGCATGAATGCCGCCCTCAAAATGGGAAAGCAAGGCTTGTTCCAGCAGGCCCCCGTTATCATGGGCACACTCAGCGTACATCCCTGTGGCTTATAAGGACTCCCAAGAGACACCGGTTACCCTGCGTTTCCCTCCCTGAATCAACTTATCGAAGTAGGGAGTCCCGCATCCGGCGAACTGTCTCAACCGAGGAACGCCGTAGCTGCTCCTCTGGGCCTGGGGATGCCTGCAGTGCCGCAGAAGGAACAGGACTTGAAGTGCATTAAGAACCCAAGCCGCCGTCCTCTAGGAGGCACGGTGACTTCAGTCAGGAAGTCCTGGATGGAACGCGAAGACGAGGTCTCCTCTGAGGGCAGGTCCGATTAGGGCACCGCGTAAGACCTCCGCGCCACGTGGGACGTGCCAGAACGGTGTTCGCGAACGTGTGCGAGTGCGAAGGAAACTAAGCTGCTCCGAAGGAGAGGGCAGTGCGTTTCCCTACGCTCGGCCTGCACACAGGGGGCTCTGAAGGGCTACGGGCCTGGATGTTGCTTCGCAGACCCAGGTGCACCTGGGGGTACTCAGTGTTCCTGCTTGGAGCAGGGCGCCCCGGCTAGCCTCCCAGGTGTCCAGAAAGCTGTGCTGCCGTTAAAGGCATGCAGAGCAGAGGCCACCGCCTCCTGGAAGCAGCAGCACGCCTCCGCTTCTGCACGGCGAATCAGGGCCTTACTTCCAGGCATGGGTTCATGCTGGGTGTGCCGGTAGCGACACAGCGTGCTAAGATGCTGACTTTCTACACGAGCAGAGTGACTTCAGGTACGAGGGCGGGCCTCGCAGTGTTCCAAGCGCAGTGTTCTCTCATGGCAACTCACACAAGGGCCATGACAGAGTCTTCCTGGGTACTTCGCACTCACCAGCCATGTTGTCCCGAGGGCGTTCGAGGGCTCTGGAGATGTAGCGCTCCTCAAGGAACGCGCAGTGTGTTGCTGCCCAGCACTCGGCAGGCACAGAGGTCCTCCGGGGTATCAACCAATGGACCTCGACGTTGCTTCGCCGGCCCACAGGTGTCTGGAGGTACTCAGTGACCTCGGAGGGAAAACGATGCACACCCGTGGGGCCTAGGAGTCCCCGGACGCGTACTTCCTTTAAAATAAAGCACATAAGCGACTGAGAAGTTGTGGAAACAGCTGCATGCCTCCCTTTCTGCACGGCTACTCAGGGCCTAACCTGGAGGCGAGTTCTCACTTCGAGGTTCCCTTTCGCTCTAGAGCCTGTCATGCGGACTGAGCTGCGGCCACAGAAGCCCCTGGTTTAGAGAGAGCAAACTCATAATTTTCCCCGAAGCATTCTTCCAGGGCTCACTGGCCTGTCGGGAGCTGGGAAGGTCAGGTAGCTTCAAGGCAGGCATGAATGCCACCCTCAAAATGGAAAAGCAGGGCTAGTTCCAGCAGGCCCCCGTTTTCATGGGCACACTAAGCGTACAACCCTATGGCTTCTAACGAGTCCCAAGAGACACCGGTTACCCTGCGTTTCCTTCCCTGAATTAACATATCGAAGTAGGAAGTCCCGCATCCGGCGAACTGTCTAAACCGAGGAACGCCGTAGCTGCTCCTCTGGGCCTGGGGCTGCCTGCAGTGCCGCAGAAGGAACAGGACTTGAAGTGCAGTAAGAACCCAAGCCGCCGTCCTCTAGGACACCCGGTGACTTCAGTCAGGAGGTCCTGGATGAAACGCGAAGACGAGGGCTCCTCTGAGGGCAGGTCCGATTAGGGCACCGCGTAAGACCTCCGCGCCACGTGGGACGTGCCAGAACGGTGTTCGCGAACGTGTGCGAGTGCCGAGGAAACTAAGCTGCTCCAAAGGAGAGGGCAGTGCGTTTCCCTACGCTCGGTCTGCACACAGGGGGTTCTGAAGGGTTACAGGCCTGGATGTTGCTTAGCAGACCCAGGTGCACCTGTGGGTACTCAGTGTTCCTGCTTGGAGCAGGGCGCCCCGGCTAGCCTCCCAGGTGTCCAGAAAGCTGTGCTGCCGTTAAAGGCATGCAGAGCAGAGGCCACCGCCTCCTGGAAGCAGCAGCACGCCTCCGCTTCTGCACGGCGAATCAGGGCCTTACTTCCAGGCATGGGTTCATGCTGGGTGTGCCGGTAGCGACACAGCGTGCTAAGATGCTGACTTTCTCCTCGAGCAGAGTGACTTCAGGTACGAGGGCAGGCCTCGCAGTGTTCCAAGCGCAGTGTTCTCTCATGGCAACTCACACAAGGGCCATGACAGAGTCTTCCTGGGCACTTCGCACTCACCAGCCATGTTGTCCCGAGGGCATTTGAGGGCTCTGGAGATGTAGCGCTCATCAAGGAATGCGCAGTGTGTTGCTGCCCAGCACTCGGCAGGCACAGAGGTCCTCCGGGGGATCAACCAATGGACCTCGACATTGCTCCGCCGGCCCACAGGTGTCTGGAGGCACTCAGTGACCTCGGAGGGAAAACGATGCACACCCGTGGGGCCTAGGAGTCCCCGGACGCGTACTTCCTTTAAAATAAAGCACATAAGCGACTGAGAAGTTGTGGAAACAGCTGCATGCCTCCCTTTCTGCACGGCTACTCAGGGCCTAACCTGGAGGCGAGTTCTAACGTCGCGGTTCCCTTTCGCTCTAGAGCCTGTAATGCGGACCGCAGCCGCGGCCACGGAAGCCCCTGGTTTAGAGAGAGCAAACCCATAATTTTACCCGAAGCATTCTTCCAGGGCTCACTGGCCTGTCGGGAGCCGGCAATGTCAGGTAGCTTCAAGGCAGGCATGAATGCCGCCCTCAAAATGGAAAAGCAGGGCTAGTTCCAGCAGGCCCCCGTTTTCATGGGCACACTAAGCGTACAACCCTATGGCTTCTAACGAGTCCCAAGAGACACCGGTTACCCTGCGTTTCCTTCCCTGAATCAACTTATCGAAGTAGGGAATCCCGCATCCAGCGAACTGTCTCAACCGAGGAACGCCGTAGCTGCTCCTCTGGGCCTGGGGCTGCCTGCAGTGCCGCAGTAGGAACAGGACTTAAAGTGCAGTAAGAACCCAAGCCACCATCCTCTAGGAGGCACGGTGACTTCAGTCAGGAGGTCCTGGATGAAACGCGAAGACGAGGGCTCCTCTGAGGGCAGGTCCGACTAGGGCACCGCGTAAGACCTCCGCGCTACGTGGGACGTGCCAGAACGGCGTTCGCGAACGTGTGCGAGTGCCAAGGAAACTAAGCTGCTCCGATGGAGAGGGCAGTGCGTTTCCCTACGCTCGGCCTGCACACAGGGGGCTCTGAAGGGTTACGGGCCTGGATGTTGCTTAGCAGACCCAGGTGCACCTGGGGGTACTCAGTGTTCCTGCTGGGAGCAGGGTGCCCCAGCTAGCCTCCCAGGTGTCCAGAAAGCTGTGCTGCCGTTAAAGGCATGCAGAGCACAGGCCACCGCCACCTGGAAGCTGCAGCACACCTCCACTTCTGCACGGCGAATCAGGGCCTTACTTCCAGGCATGGGTTCATGCTGGGTGTGCCGGTAGCGACACAGCGTGCTAAGATGCTGACTTTCTCCTCGAGCAGAGTGACTTCAGGTACGGGGCGGGCCTCGCAGTGTTCCAAGCACAGTGTTCTCTCATGGCAGCTCACACGAGGGCCATGACAGAGTCTTCCTGGGCACTTCACACTCACCAGCCATGTTGTCCCGAGGGCGTTCGAGGGCTCTGGAGTTGTAGCGCTCCTCAAGGAACGCGCAGTGTGTTGCTGCCCAGCACTCGGCAGGCACAGAGGTCCTCTGGGGGATCAACCAATGGACCTCGACGTTGCTCCGCCGGCCCACAGGTGTCTGGAGGCACTCAGTGACCTCGGAGGGAAAACGATGCACACCCGTGGGGCCTAGGAGTCCCCGGACGTGTACTTCCTTTAAAATAAAGCACATAAGCGACTGAGAAGTTGTGGAAACAGCTGCATGCCTCCCTTTCTGCACGGCTACTCAGGGCCTAACCTGGAGGCGAGTTCTAACGTCGCGGTTCCCTTTCGCTCTAGAGCCTGTCATGCGGACCGCAGCCGCGGCCACGGAAGCCCCTGGTTTAGAGAGAGCAAACCCATAATTTTACCCGAAGCATTCTTCCAGGGCTCACTGGCCTGTCGGGAGCCGGCAATGTCAGGTAGCTTCAAGGCAGGCATGAATGCCGCCCTCAAAATGGAAAAGCAGGGCTAGTTCCAGCAGGCGCCCGTTTTCATGGGCACACTCAGCGTACAACCCTGTGGCTTCTAACGAGTCCCAAGAGACACCGGTTACCCTGCGTTTCCTTCCCTGAATTAACTTAACGAAGTAGGGAGTCCCGCCTCCGGCGAACTGTCTCAACCGAGGAACGCCGTAGCTGCTCCTCTGGGCCTGGGGCTGCCTGCAGTGCCGCAGAAGGAACAGGACATGAAGTGCAGTAAGAACCCAAGCCGCCGTCCTCTTGGACGCCCGGTGACTTCAGTCAGGAAGTCCTGGATGGAACGCGAAGACGACGGCTCCTCTGAGGGCAGCTGCGATTACGGCACCGCGTAAGACCTCCGTGCCACGTGGGACGTGCCAGAACGGTGTTCGCGAACGTGTGCGAGTGTGGAGGAAACTAAGCTGCTCCGAAGGAGAGGGCGGTGCGTTTCCTTACGCTCGGCCTGCACACAGGGGGCTCTGATGGGCTACGGGCCTGGATGTTGCTTAGCAGACCCAGGTGCACCTGGGGGTACTCAGTGTTCCTGCTGGGAGCAGGGTGCCCCGGCTAGCCTCCCAGGTGTCCAGAAAGCTGTGCTGCCGTTGAAGGCATGCAGAGCAGAGGCCACCGCATCCTGGAAGCTGCAGCACACCTCTGCTTCTGCACGGCGAATCAGGGCCTTATTTCCAGGCATGCGTTCATGCTGGGTGTGCCGGTAGCGACACAGCATGCTAAGATGCTGACTTTCTCCACGAGTAGAGTGACTTCAGGTACGAGGGCGGGCCTCGCAGTGTTCCAAGCGCAGTGTTCTCTCATTTCAACTCACACAAGGGCCATGACAGAGTCTTCCTGGGCACTTCGCACTCACCAGCCATGTTGTACCGAGGGCATTTGAGGGCTCTGGAGATGTAGCGCTCATCAAGGAATGCGCAGTGTGTTGCTGCCCAGCACTCGGCAGGCACAGAGGTCCTCCGGGGGATCAACCAATGGACCTCGACGTTGCTCCGCCGGCCCACAGGTGTCTGGAGGCACTCAGTGGCCTCGGAGGGAAAACAATGCACACCCGTGGGGCCTAGGAGTCCCCGGACGCGTACTTCCTTTAAAATAAAGCACATAAGCGACTGAGAAGTTGTGGAAACAGCTGCATGCCTCCCTTTCTGCACGGCTACTCAGGGCCTAACCTGGAGGCGAGTTCTCACTTCGAGGTTCCCTTTCGCTCTAGAGCCTGTCATGCGGACTGAGCTGCGGCCACGGAAGCCCCTGGTTTAGAGAGAGCAAACTCATAATTTTACCCGAAGCATTCTTCCAGGGCTCACTGGCCTGTCGGGAGCCGGCAATGTCAGGTAGCTTCAAGGCAGGCATGAATGCCGCCCTCAAAATGGAAAAGCAGGGCTAGTTCCAGCAGGCCCCCGTTTTCATGGGCACACTAAGCGTACAACCCTATGGCTTCTAACGAGTCCCAAGAGACACCGGTTACCCTGCGTTTCCTTCCCTGAATCAACTTATCGAAGTAGGGAATCCCGCATCCAGCGAACTGTCTCAACCGAGGAACGCCGTAGCTGCTCCTCTGGGCCTGGGGCTGCCTGCAGTGCCGCAGTAGGAACAGGACTTAAAGTGCAGTAAGAACCCAAGCCACCATCCTCTAGGAGGCACGGTGACTTCAGTCAGGAGGTCCTGGATGAAACGCGAAGACGAGGGCTCCTCTGAGGGCAGGTCCGACTAGGGCACGCGTAAGACCTCCGCGCTACGTGGGGCGTGCCAGAACGGCGTTCGCGAACGTGTGCGAGTGCCAAGGAAACTAAGCTGCTCCGATGGAGAGGGCAGTGCGTTTCCCTACGCTCGGCCTGCACACAGGGGGCTCTGAAGGGTTACGGGCCTGGATGTTGCTTAGCAGACCCAGGTGCACCTGGGGGTACTCAGTGTTCCTGCTGGGAGCAGGGTGCCCCAGCTAGCCTCCCAGGTGTCCAGAAAGCTGTGCTGCCGTTAAAGGCATGCAGAGCACAGGCCACCGCCTCCTGGAAGCTGCAGCACACCTCCACTTCTGCACGGCGAATCAGGGCCTTACTTCCAGGCATGGGTTCATGCTGGGTGTGCCGGTAGCGACACAGCGTGGTAAGATGCTGACTTTCTCCTCGAGCAGAGTGACTTCAGGTACGGGGCGGGCCTCGCAGTGTTCCAAGCACAGTGTTCTCTCATGGCAGCTCACACGAGGGCCATGACAGAGTCTTCCTGGGCACTTCACACTCACCAGCCATGTTGTCCCGAGGGCGTTCGAGGGCTCTGGAGTTGTAGCGCTCCTCAAGGAACGCGCAGTGTGTTGCTGCCCAGCACTCGGCAGGCACAGAGGTCCTCTGGGGGATCAACCAATGGACCTCGACGTTGCTCCGCCGGCCCACAGGTGTCTGGAGGCACTCAGTGACCTCGGAGGGAAAACGATGCACACCCGTGGGGCCTAGGAGTCCCCGGACGTGTACTTCCTTTAAAATAAAGCACATAAGCGACTGAGAAGTTGTGGAAACAGCTGCATGCCTCCCTTTCTGCACGGCTACTCAGGGCCTAACCTGGAGGCGAGTTCTAACGTCGCGGTTCCCTTTCGCTCTAGAGCCTGTCATGCGGACCGCTGCCGCGGCCACGGAAGCCCCTGGTTTAGAGAGAGCAAACCCATAATTTTACCCGAAGCATTCTTCCAGGGCTCACTGGCCTGTCGGGAGCCGGCAATGTCAGGTAGCTTCAAGGCAGGCATGAATGCCGCCCTCAAAATGGAAAAGCAGGGCTAGTTCCAGCAGGCGCCCGTTTTCATGGGCACACTCAGCGTACAACCCTGTGGCTTCTAACGAGTCCCAAGAGACACCGGTTACCCTGCGTTTCCTTCCCTGAATTAACTTAACGAAGTAGGGAGTCCCGCCTCCGGCGAACTGTCTCAACCGAGGAACGCCGTAGCTGCTCCTCTGGGCCTGGGGCTGCCTGCAGTGCCGCAGAAGGAACAGGACATGAAGTGCAGTAAGAACCCAAGCCGCCGTCCTCTAGGACGCCCGGTGACTTCAGTCAGGAGGTCCTGGATGGAACGCGAAGACGACGGCTCCTCTGAGGGCAGCTGCAATTAGGGCACCGCGTAAGACCTCCGTGCCACGTGGGACGTGCCAGAACGGTGTTCGCGAACGTGTGCGAGTGTGGAGGAAACTAAGCTGCTCCGAAGGAGAGGGCAGTGCGTTTCCCTACGCTCGCCCTGCACACAGGGGGCTCTGAAGGGCTATGGGCCTGGAAGTTGCTTAGCAGACCCAGGTGCACCTGGGGGTACTCAGTGTTCCTGCTGGGAGCAGGGTGCCCCGGCTAGCCTCCCAGGTGTCCAGAAAGCTGTGCTGCCGTTAAAGGCATGCAGAGCAGAGGCCACCGCCTCCTGGAAGCTGCAGCACGCCTCCGCTTCTGCACGGCGAATCAGGGCCTTGCTTCCAGGCATGGGTTCATGCTGGGTGTGCCGGTAGCGACACAGCGTGGTAAGATGCTGACTTTCTCCTCGAGCAGAGTGACTTCAGGTACGGGGCGGGCCTCGCAGTGTTCCAAGCACAGTGTTCTCTCATGGCAGCTCACACAAGGGCCATGACAGAGTCTTCCTGGGCACTTCACACTCACCAGCCATGTTGTCCCGAGGGCGTTCGAGGGCTCTGGAGTTGTAGCGCTCCTCAAGGAACGCGCAGTGTGTTGCTGCGCAGCACTCGGCAGGCACAGAGGTCCTCTGGGGGATCAACCAATGGACCTCGACGTTGCTCCGCCGGCCCACAGGTGTCTGGAGGCACTCAGTGACCTCGGAGGGAAAACGATGCACACCCGTGGGGCCTAGGAGTCCCCGGACGTGTACTTCCTTTAAAATAAAGCACATAAGCGACTGAGAAGTTGTGGAAACAGCTGCATGCCTCCCTTTCTGCACGGCTACTCAGGGCCTAACCTTGAGGCGAGTTCTCACTTCGAGGTTCCTTTTCGCTCTAGAGCCTGTCATGTGGACCGCCGCCGCACCCACGGTAGCCCCTGGTTTTGAGAGAGAAAATTCATAATTTTCCCCGAAGCATTCTTCCAGGGCTCACTGGCCTGTCGGGAGCCGGGAATGTCAGGTACCTTCAAGGCAGGCATGAATGCCGCCCTCAAAATGGGAAAGCAGGGCTAGTTCCAGCAGGCCCCCATTTTCATGGGCACACTCAGCATACATACCTGTGGCTTCTAAGGAGTCCCAAGAGACACCGGTTACCCTGCGTTTCCTTCCCTGAATCAACTTATCGAACTAGGGAATCCCGCATCCAGCGAACTGTCTCAACCGAGGAACGCCGTAGCTCCTCCTCTGGGCCTGGGGCTGCCTGCAGTGCCGCAGTAGGAACAGGACTTAAAGTGCAGTAAGAACCCAAGCCACCATCCTCTAGGAGGCACGGTGACTTCAGTCAGGAGGTCCTGGATGAAACGCGAAGACGAGGGCTCCTCTGAGGGCAGGTCCGACTAGGGCACCGCGTAAGACCTCCGCGCCACGTGGGACGTGCCAGAACGGCGTTCGCGAACGTGTGCGAGTGCGGAGGAAACTAAGCTGCTCCGATGGAGAGGGCAGTGCGTTTCCCTACGCTCGGCCTGCACACAGGGTGTTCTGAAGGGTTACGGGCCTGGATGTTGCTTAGCAGACCCAGGTGCACCTGGGGGTACTCAGTTTTCCTGCTGAGAGCAGGGTGCCCCGGCTAGCCTCCCAGGTGTCCAGAAAGCTGTGCTGCCATTAAAGGCATGCAGAGCAGAGGCCACCGCCTCCTGGAAGCTGCAGCACACCTCCGCTTCTGCACGGTGAATCAGGGCCTTACTTCCAGGCATGGGTTCATGCTGGGTGTGCCGGTAGCGACACAGCGTGCTAAGATGCTGACTTTCTCCTCGAGCAGAGTGACTTCAGGTACGAGGGCGGGCCTCGCAGTGTTCCAAGCACAGTGTTCTCTCATGGCAGCTCACACAAGGGCCATGACTGAGTCCTCCTGGGCACTTCACACTCACCAGCCATGTTGTCCCGAGGGCGTTCGAGGGCTCTGGAGTTGTAGCGCTCCTCAAGGAAGGCGCAGTGTGTTGCTGCCCAGCACTCGGCAGGCACAGAGGTCCTCTGGGGGATCAACCAATGGACCTCGACGTTGCTCCGCCGGCCCACAGGTGTCTGGAGGCACTCAGTGACCTCGGAGGGAAAACGATGCACACCCGTGGGGCCTAGGAGTCCCCGGACGTGTACTTCCTTTAAAATAAAGCACATAAGCGACTGAGAAGTTGTGGAAACAGCTGCATGCCTCCCTTTCTGCACGGCTACTCAGGGCCTAACCTGGAGGCGAGTTCTAACGTCGCGGTTCCCTTTCGCTCTAGAGCCTGTCATGCGGACCGCAGCCGCGGCCACGGAAGCCCCTGGTTTAGAGAGAGCAAACCCATAATTTTACCCGAAGCATTCTTCCAGGGCTCACTGGCCTGTCGGGAGCCGGCAATATCAGGTAGCTTCAAGGCAGGCATGAATGCCGCCCTCAAAATGGAAAAGCAGGGCTAGTTCCAGCAGGCCCCCGTTTTCATGGGCACACTAAGCATACAACCCTATGGCTTCTAACGAGTCCCAAGAGACACCGGTTACCCTGCGTTTCCTTCCCTGAATCAACTTATCGATGTAGGGAATCCCGCATCCAGCGAACTGTCTCAACCGAGGAACGCCGTAGCTGCTCCTCTGGGCCTGGGGCTGCCTGCAGTGCCGCAGTAGGAACAGGACTTAAAGGGCAGTAAGAACCCAAGCCACCATCCTCTAGGAGGCACGGTGACTTCAGTCAGGAGGTCCTAAATGAAACGCGAAGACGAGGGCTCCTCTGAGGGCAGGTCCGACTAGGGCACGCGTAAGACCTCCGCGCTACGTGGGGCGTGCCAGAACGGCGTTCGCGAACGTGTGCGAGTGCCAAGGAAACTAAGCTGCTCCGATGGAGAGGGCAGTGCGTTTCCCTACGCTCGGCCTGCACACAGGGGGCTCTGAAGGGTTACGGGCCTGGATGTTGCTTAGCAGACCCAGGTGCACCTGGGGGTACTCAGTGTTCCTGCTGGGAGCAGGGTGCCCCAGCTAGCCTCCCAGGTGTCCAGAAAGCTGTGCTGCCGTTAAAGGCATGCAGAGCACAGGCCACCGCCTCCTGGAAGCTGCAGCACACCTCCACTTCTGCACGGCGAATCAGGGCCTTACTTCCAGGCATGGGTTCATGCTGGGTGTGCCGGTAGCGACACAGCGTGGTAAGATGCTGACTTTCTCCTCGAGCAGAGTGACTTCAGGTACGGGGCGGGCCTCGCAGTGTTCCAAGCACAGTGTTCTCTCATGGCAGCTCACACGAGGGCCATGACAGAGTCTTCCTGGGCACTTCACACTCACCAGCCATGTTGTCCCGAGGGCGTTCGAGGGCTCTGGAGTTGTAGCGCTCCTCAAGGAACGCGCAGTGTGTTGCTGCCCAGCACTCGGCAGGCACAGAGGTCCTCTGGGGGATCAACCAATGGACCTCGACGTTGCTCCGCCGGCCCACAGGTGTCTGGAGGCACTCAGTGACCTCGGAGGGAAAACGATGCACACCCGTGGGGCCTAGGAGTCCCCGGACGTGTACTTCCTTTAAAATAAAGCACATAAGCGACTGAGAAGTTGTGGAAACAGCTGCATGCCTCCCTTTCTGCACGGCTACTCAGGGCCTAACCTGGAGGCGAGTTCTAACGTCGCGGTTCCCTTTCGCTCTAGAGCCTGTCATGCGGACCGCTGCCGCGGCCACGGAAGCCCCTGGTTTAGAGAGAGCAAACCCATAATTTTACCCGAAGCATTCTTCCAGGGCTCACTGGCCTGTCGGGAGCCGGCAATGTCAGGTAGCTTCAAGGCAGGCATGAATGCCGCCCTCAAAATGGAAAAGCAGGGCTAGTTCCAGCAGGCGCCCGTTTTCATGGGCACACTCAGCGTACAACCCTGTGGCTTCTAACGAGTCCCAAGAGACACCGGTTACCCTGCGTTTCCTTCCCTGAATTAACTTAACGAAGTAGGGAGTCCCGCCTCCGGCGAACTGTCTCAACCGAGGAACGCCGTAGCTGCTCCTCTGGGCCTGGGGCTGCCTGCAGTGCCGCAGAAGGAACAGGACATGAAGTGCAGTAAGAACCCAAGCCGCCGTCCTCTAGGACGCCCGGTGACTTCAGTCAGGAGGTCCTGGATGGAACGCGAAGACGACGGCTCCTCTGAGGGCAGTTGCAATTAGGGCACCGCGTAAGACCTCCGTGCCACGTGGGACGTGCCAGAACGGTGTTCGCGAACGTGTGCGAGTGTGGAGGAAACTAAGCTGCTCCGAAGGAGAGGGCAGTGCGTTTCCCTACGCTCGCCCTGCACACAGGGGGCTCTGAAGGGCTACGGGCCTGGATGTTGCTTAGCAGACCCAGGTGCACCTGGGGGTACTCAGTGTTCCTGCTGGGAGCAGGGTGCCCCGGCTAGCCTCCCAGGTGTCCAGAAAGCTGTGCTGCCGTTAAAGGCATGCAGAGCAGAGGCCACCGCCTCCTGGAAGCTGCAGCACACCTCCGCTTCTGCACGGCGAATCAGGGCCTTGCTTCCAGGCATGGGTTCATGCTGGGTGTGCCGGTAGCGACACAGCGTGGTAAGATGCTGACTTTCTCCTCGAGCAGAGTGACTTCAGGTACGGGGCGGGCCTCGCAGTGTTCCAAGCACAGTGTTCTCTCATGGCAGCTCACACAAGGGCCATGACAGAGTCTTCCTGGGCACTTCACACTCACCAGCCATGTTGTCCCGAGGGCGTTCGAGGGCTCTGGAGTTGTAGCGCTCCTCAAGGAACGCGCAGTGTGTTGCTGCCCAGCACTCGGCAGGCACAGAGGTCCTCTGGGGGATCAACCAATGGACCTCGACGTTGCTCCGCCGGCCCACAGGTGTCTGGAGGCACTCAGTGACCTCGGAGGGAAAACGATGCACACCCGTGGGGCCTAGGAGTCCCCGGACGTGTACTTCCTTTAAAATAAAGCACATAAGCGACTGAGAAGTTGTGGAAACAGCTGCATGCCTCCCTTTCTGCACGGCTACTCAGGGCCTAACCTTGAGGCGAGTTCTCACTTCGAGGTTCCTTTTCGCTCTAGAGCCTGTCATGTGGACCGCCGCCGCACCCACGGTAGCCCCTGGTTTAGAGAGAGAAAATTCATAATTTTCCCCGAAGCATTCTTCCAGGGCTCACTGGCCTGTCGGGAGCCGGGAATGTCAGGTACCTTCAAGGCAGGCATGAATGCCGCCCTCAAAATGGGAAAGCAGGGCTAGTTCCAGCAGGCCCCCATTTTCATGGGCACACTCAGCATACATACCTGTGGCTTCTAAGGAGTCCCAAGAGACACCGGTTACCCTGCGTTTCCTTCCCTGAATCAACTTATCGAACTAGGGAATCCCGCATCCAGCGAACTGTCTCAACCGAGGAACGCCGTAGCTGCTCCTCTGGGCCTGGGGCTGCCTGCAGTGCCGCAGTAGGAACAGGACTTAAAGTGCAGTAAGAACCCAAGCCACCATCCTCTAGGAGGCACGGTGACTTCAGTCAGGAGGTCCTGGATGAAACGCGAAGACGAGGGCTCCTCTGAGGGCAGGTCCGACTAGGGCACCGCGTAAGACCTCCGCGCCACTTGGGACGTGCCAGAACGGCGTTCGCGAACGTGTGCGAGTGCGGAGGAAACTAAGCTGCTCCGATGGAGAGGGCAGTGCGTTTCCCTACGCTCGGCCTGCACACAGGGTGTTCTGAAGGCTTACGGGCCTGGATGTTGCTTAGCAGACCCAGGTGCACCTGGGGGTACTCAGTTTTCCTGCTGAGAGCAGGGTGCCCCGGCTAGCCTCCCAGGTGTCCAGAAAGCTGTGCTGCCATTAAAGGCATGCAGAGCAGAGGCCACCGCCTCCTGGAAGCTGCAGCACACCTCCGCTTCTGCACGGTGAATCAGGGCCTTACTTCCAGGCATGGGTTCATGCTGGGTGTGCCGGTAGCGACACAGCGTGCTAAGATGCTGACTTTCTCCTCGAGCAGAGTGACTTCAGGTACGAGGGCGGGCCTCGCAGTGTTCCAAGCACAGTGTTCTCTCATGGCAGCTCACACAAGGGCCATGACTGAGTCTTCCTGGGCACTTCACACTCACCAGCCATGTTGTCCCGAGGGCGTTCGAGGGCTCTGGAGTTGTAGCGCTCCTCAAGGAAGGCGCAGTGTGTTGCTGCCCAGCACTCGGCAGGCACAGAGGTCCTCTGGGGGATCAACCAATGGACCTCGACGTTGCTCCGCCGGCCCACAGGTGTCTGGAGGCACTCAGTGACCTCGGAGGGAAAACGATGCACACCCGTGGGGCCTAGGAGTCCCCGGACGTGTACTTCCTTTAAAATAAAGCACATAAGCGACTGAGAAGTTGTGGAAACAGCTGCATGCCTCCCTTTCTGCACGGCTACTCAGGGCCTAACCTGGAGGCGAGTTCTAACGTCGCGGTTCCCTTTCGCTCTAGAGCCTGTCATGCGGACCGCAGCCGCGGCCACGGAAGCCCCTGGTTTAGAGAGAGCAAACCCATAATTTTACCCGAAGCATTCTTCCAGGGCTCACTGGCCTGTCGGGAGCCGGCAATATCAGGTAGCTTCAAGGCAGGCATGAATGCCGCCCTCAAAATGGAAAAGCAGGGCTAGTTCCAGCAGGCCCCCGTTTTCATGGGCACACTAAGCGTACAACCCTATGGCTTCTAACGAGTCCCAAGAGACACCGGTTACCCTGCGTTTCCTTCCCTGAATCAACTTATCGAAGTAGGGAATCCCGCATCCAGCGAACTGTCTCAACCGAGGAACGCCGTAGCTGCTCCTCTGGGCCTGGGGCTGCCTGCAGTGCCGCAGTAGGAACAGGACTTAAAGTGCAGTAAGAACCCAAGCCACCATCCTCTAGGAGGCACGGTGACTTCAGTCAGGAGGTCCTGGATGAAACGCGAAGACGAGGGCTCCTCTGAGGGCAGGTCCGACTAGGGCACCGCGTAAGACCTCCGCGCTACGTGGGACGTGCCAGAACGGCATTCGCGAACGTGTGCGAGTGCCAAGGAAACTAAGCTGCTCCGATGGAGAGGGCAGTGCGTTTCCCTACGCTCGGCCTGCACACAGGGGGCTCTGAAGGGTTACGGGCCTGGATGTTGCTTAGCAGACCCAGGTGCACCTGGGGGTACTCAGTGTTCCTGCTGGGAGCAGGGTGCCCCAGCTAGCCTCCCAGGTGTCCAGAAAGCTGTGCTGCCGTTAAAGGCATGCAGAGCAGAGGCCACCGCCTCCTGGAAGCTGCAGCACACCTCCACTGCTGCACGGCGAATCAGGGCCTTCCTTCCAGGCATGGGTTCATGCTGGGTGTGCCAGTAGCGACACAGCGTGGTAAGATGCTGACTTTCTCCTCGAGCAGAGTGACTTCAGGTACGGGGCGGGCCTCGCAGTGTTCCAAGCACAGTGTTCTCTCATGGCAGCTCACACAAGGGCCATGACAGAGTCTTCCTGGGCACTTCACACTCACCAGCCATGTTGTCCCGAGGGCGTTCGAGGGCTCTGGAGTTGTAGCGCTCCTCAAGGAACGCACAGTGTGTTGCTACCCAGCACTCGGCAGGCACAGAGGTCCTCTGGGGGATCAACCAATGGACCTCGACGTTGCTCCGCCGGCCCACAGGTGTCTGGAGGCACTCAGTGACCTCGGAGGGAAAACGATGCACACCCGTGGGGCCTAGGAGTCCCCGGACGTGTACTTCCTTTAAAATAAAGCACATAAGCGACTGAGAAGTTGTGGAAACAGCTGCATGCCTCCCTTTCTGCACGGCTACTCAGGGCCTAACCTGGAGGCGAGTTCTAACGTCGCGGTTCCGTTTCGCTCTAGAGCCTGTCATGCGGACCGCAGCCGCGGCCACGGAAGCCCCTGGTTTAGAGAGAGCAAACCCATAATTTTACCCGAAGCATTCTTCCAGGGCTCACTGCCCTGTCGGGAGCCGGCAATGTCAGGTAGCTTCAAGGCAGGCATGAATGCCGCCCTCAAAATGGAAAAGCAGGGCTAGTTCCAGCAGGCGCCCGTTTTCATGGGCACACTCAGCGTACAACCCTGTGGCTTCTAACGAGTCCCAAGAGACACCGGTTACCCTGCGTTTCCTTCCCTGAATTAACTTAACGAAGTAGGGAGTCCCGCCTCCGGCGAACTGTCTCAACCGAGGAACGCCGTAGCTGCTCCTCTGGGCCTGGGGCTGCCTGCAGTGCCGCAGAAGGAACAGGACTTGAAGTGCATTAAGAACCCAAGCCGCCGTCCTCTAGGAGGCACGGTGACTTCAGTCAGGAGGTCCTGGATGGAACGCGAAGACGAGGTCTCCTCTGAGGGCAGGTCCGATTAGGGCACCGCGTAAGACCTCCGCGCCACGTGGGACGTGCCAGCACGGTGTTCGCGAACGTGTGTGAGTGCGGAGGAAACTAAGCTGCTCCGAAGGAGAGGGCAGTGCGTTTCCCTACGCTCGGCCTGCACACAGGGGGCTCTGAAGGGCTACGGGCCTGGATGTTGATTCGCAGACCCAGGTGCACCTGGGGGTACTCAGTGTTCCTGCTGGGCGCAGGGCGCCCCGGCTAGCCTCCCAGGTGTCCAGAAAGCTGTGCTGCCGTTAAAGGCATGCAGAGCAGAGGCCACCGCCTCCTGGAAGCAGTAGCACGCCTCCGCTTCTGCACGGCGAATCAGGGCCTTACTTCCAGGCATGGGTTCATGCTGGGTGTGCCGGTAGCGACACAGCGTGCTAAGATGCTGACTTTCTCCTCGAGCAGAGTGACTTCAGGTACGAGGGCGGGCCTCGCAGTGTTCCAAGCGCAGTGTTCTCTCATGGCAACTCACACAAGGGCCATGACAGAGTCTTCCTGGGCACTTCGCACTCACCAGCCATGTTGTCCCGAGGGCATTTGAGGGCTCTGGAGATGTAGCGCTCATCAAGGAATGCGCAGTGTGTTGCTGCCCAGCACTCGGCAGGCACAGAGGTCTTCCGGGGGATCAACCAATGGACCTCGACGTTGCTCCGCCGGCCCACAGGTGTCTGGAGGCACTCAGTGACCTCGGAGGGAAAACGATGCACACCCGTGGGGCCTAGGAGTCCCCGGACGCGTACTTCCTTTAAAATAAAGCACATAAGCGACTGAGAAGTTGTGGAAACAGCTGCATGCCTCCCTTTCTGCACGGCTACTCAGGGCCTAACCTGGAGGCGAGTTCTAACGTCGCGGTTCCCTTTCGCTCTAGAGCCTGTAATGCGGACCGCAGCCGCGGCCACGGAAGCCCCTGGTTTAGAGAGAGCAAACCCATAATTTTACCCGAAGCATTCTTCCAGGGCTCACTGGCCTGTCGGGAGCCGGCAATGTCAGGTAGCTTCAAGGCAGGCATGAATGCCGCCCTCAAAATGGAAAAGCAGGGCTAGTTCCAGCAGGCGCCCGTTTTCATGGGCACACTCAGCGTACAACCCTATGGCTTCTAACGAGTCCCAAGAGACACCGGTTACCCTGCGTTTCCTTCCCTGAATTAACTTAACGAAGTAGGGAGTCCCGCCTCCGGCGAACTGTCTCAACCGAGGAACGCCGTAGCTGCTCCTCTGGGCCTGGGGCTGCCTGCAGTGCCGCAGAAGGAACAGGACTTGAAGTGCAGTAAGAACCCAAGCCGCCGTCCTCTAGGACGCCCGGTGACTTCAGTCAGGAGGTCCTGGATGGAAGGCGAAGACGACGGCTCCTCTGAGGGCAGCTGCGATTAGGGCTCCGCGTAAGACCTCCGTGCCACGTGGGACGTGCTAGAACGGTGTTCGCGAACGTGTGCGAGTGCGGAGGAAACTAAGCTGCTCCGAAGGAGAGGGCAGTGCATTTCCCTACGCTCGGCCTGCACACAGGGGGCTCTGATGGGCTATGGGCCTGGATGTTGCTTAGCAGACCCAGGTGCACCTGGGGGTACTCAGTGTACCTGCTGGGAGCAGGGTGCCCCGGCTAGCCTCCTAGGTGTCCAGAAAGCTGTGCTGCCGTTAAAGGCATGCAGAGCAGAGGCCACCGCCTCCTGGAAGCTGCAGCACACCTCCGCTTCTGCACGGCGAATCAGGGCCTTCCTTCCAGGCATGGGTTCATGCTGGGTGTGCCGGTAGCGACACAGCGTGCTAAGATGCTGACTTTCTCCTCGAGCAGAGTGACTTCAGGTACGAGGGCGGGCCTCGCAGTGTTCCAAGCGCAGTGTTCTCTCATGGCAACTCACACAAGGGCCATGACAGAGTCTTCCTGGGTACTTCGCACTCACCAGCCATGTTGTCCCGAGGGCGTTCGAGGGCTCTGGAGATGTAGCGCTCCTCAAGGAACGCGCAGTGTGTTGCTGCCCAGCACTCGGCAGGCACAGAGGTCCTCCGGGGGATCAACCAATGGACCTCGACGTTGCTCCGCCGGCCCACAGGTGTCTGGAGGCACTCAGTGGCCTCGGAGGGAAAACAATGCACACCCGTGGGGCCTAGGAGTCCCCGGACGCGTACTTCCTTTAAAATAAAGCACATAAGCGACTGAGAAGTTGTGGAAACAGCTGCATGCCTCCCTTTCTGCACGGCTACTCAGGGCCTAACCTGGAGGCGAGTTCTCACTTCGAGGTTCCCTTTCGCTCTAGAGCCTGTCATGCGGACTGAGCTGCGGCCACGGAAGCCCCTGGTTTAGAGAGAGCAAACTCATAATTTTACCCGAAGCATTCTTCCAGGGCTCACTGGCCTGTCGGGAGCCGGCAATGTCAGGTAGCTTCAAGGCAGGCATGAATGCCGCCCTCAAAATGGAAAAGCAGGGCTAGTTCCAGCAGGCCCCCGTTTTCATGGGCACACTAAGCGTACAACCCTATGGCTTCTAACGAGTCCCAAGAGACACCGGTTACCCTGCGTTTCCTTCCCTGAATCAACTTATCGAAGTAGGGAATCCCGCATCCAGCGAACTGTCTCAACCGAGGAACGCAGTAGCTGCTCCTCTGGGCCTGGGGCTGCCTGCAGTGCCGCAGTAGGAACAGGACTTAAAGTGCAGTAAGAACCCAAGCCACCATCCTCTAGGAGGCACGGTGACTTCAGTCAGGAGGTCCTGGATGAAACGCGAAGACGAGGGCTCCTCTGAGGGCAGGTCCGACTAGGGCACCGCGTAAGACCTCCGCGCTACGTGGGACGTGCCAGAACGGCGTTCGCGAACGTGTGCGAGTGCCAAGGAAACTAAGCTGCTCCGATGGAGAGGGCAGTGCGTTTCCCTACGCTCGGCCTGCACACAGGGGGCTCTGAAGGGTTACGGGCCTGGATGTTGCTTAGCAGACCCAGGTGCACCTGGGGGTACTCAGTGTTCCTGCTGGGAGCAGGGTGCCCCAGCTAGCCTCCCAGGTGTCCAGAAAGCTGTGCTGCCGTTAAAGGCATGCAGAGCACAGGCCACCGCCTCCTGGAAGCTGCAGCACACCTCCACTTCTGCACGGCGAATCAGGGCCTTACTTCCAGGCATGGGTTCATGCTGGGTGTGCCGGTAGCGACACAGCGTGCTAAGATGCTGACTTTCTCCTCGAGCAGAGTGACTTCAGGTACGGGGCGGGCCTCGCAGTGTTCCAAGCACAGTGTTCTCTCATGGCAGCTCACACGAGGGCCATGACAGAGTCTTCCTGGGCACTTCACACTCACCAGCCATGTTGTCCCGAGGGCGTTCGAGGGCTCTGGAGTTGTAGCGCTCCTCAAGGAACGCGCAGTGTGTTGCTGCCCAGCACTCGGCAGGCACAGAGGTCCTCTGGGGGATCAACCAATGGACCTCGACTTTGCTCTGCCGGACCACAGGTGTCTGGAGGCACTCAGTGACCTCGGAGGGAAAACGATGCACACCCGTGGGGCCTAGGAGTCCCCGGACGTGTACTTCCTTTAAAATAAAGCACATAAGCGACTGAGAAGTTGTGGAAACAGCTGCATGCCTCCCTTTCTGCACGGCTACTCAGGGCCTAACCTGGAGGCGAGTTCTAACGTCGCGGTTCCCTTTCGCTCTAGAGCCTGTCATGCGGACCGCAGCCGCGGCCACGGAAGCCCCTGGTTTAGAGAGAGCAAACCCATAATTTTACCCGAAGCATTCTTCCAGGGCTCACTGCCCTGTCGGGAGCCGGCAATGTCAGGTAGCTTCAAGGCAGGCATGAATGCCGCCCTCAAAATGGAAAAGCAGGGCTAGTTCCAGCAGGCGCCCGTTTTCATGGGCACACTCAACGTACAACCCTGTGGCTTCTAACGAGTCCCAAGAGACACCGGTTACCCTGCGTTTCCTTCCCTGAATTAACTTAACGAAGTAGGGAGTCCCGCCTCCGGCGAACTGTCTCAACCGAGGAACGCCGTAGCTGCTCCTCTGGGCCTGGGGCTGCCTGCAGTGCCGCAGAAGGAACAGGACATGAAGTGCAGTAAGAACCCAAGCCGCCGTCCTCTAGGACGCCCGGTGACTTCAGTCAGGACGTCCTGGATGGAACGCGAAGACGACGGCTCCTCTGAGGGCAGCTGCGATTAGGGCACCGCGTAAGACCTCCGTGCCACGTGGGACGTGCCAGAACGGTGTTCGCGAACGTGTGCGAGTGTGGAGGAAACTAAGCTGCTCCGAAGGAGAGGGCGGTGCGTTTCCCTACGCTCGGCCTGCACACAGGGGGCTCTGATGGGCTACGGGCCTGGATGTTGCTTAGCAGACCCAGGTGCACCTGGGGGTACTCAGTGTTCCTGCTGGGAGCAGGGTGCCCCGGCTAGCCTCCCAGGTGTCCAGAAAGCTGTGCTGCCGTTAAAGGCATGCAGAGCAGAGGCCACCGCATCCTGGAAGCTGCAGCACACCTCCGCTTCTGCACGGTGAAAAAGGTCCTTACTTCCAGGCATGGGTTCATGCTGGGTGTGCCGGTAGCGACACAGCGTGCTAAGATGCTGACTTTCTCCTCGAGCAGAGTGACTTCAGGTACGGGGCGGGCCTCGCAGTGTTCCAAGCACAGTGTTCTCTCATGGCAGCTCACACAAGGGCCATGACAGATTCTTCCTGGGTACTTCGCACTCACCAGCCATGTTGTCCCGAGGGCGTTCGAGGGCTCTGGAGATGTAGCGCTCCTCAAGGAACGCGCAGTGTGTTGCTGCCCAGCACTCGGTAGGCACAGAGGTCCTCCGGGGGATCAACCAATGGACCTCGACGTTGTTCCGCCGGCCCACAGGTGTCTGGAGGCACTCAGTGACCTCGGAGGGAAAACGATGCACACCCGTGGGGCCTAGGAGTCCCCGGACGCGTACTTCCTTTAAAATAAAGCACATAAGCGACTGAGAAGTTGTGGAAACAGCTGCATGCCTCCCTTTCTGCACGGCTACTCAGGGCCTAACCTGGAGGCGAGTTCTCACTTCGAGGTTCCCTTTCGCTCTAGAGCCTGTCATGCGGACTGAGCTGCGGCCACAGAAGCCCCTGGATTAGAGAGAGCAAACTCATAATTTTACCCGAAGCATTCTTCCAGGGCTCACTGGCCTGTCGGGAGCCGGCAATGTCAGGTAGCTTCAAGGCAGGCATGAATGCCGCCCTCAAAATGGAAAAGCAGGGCTAGTTCCAGCAGGCCCCCGTTTTCATGGGCACACTAAGCGTACAACCCTATGGCTTCTAACGAGTCCCAAGAGACACCGGTTACCCTGCGTTTCCTTCCCTGAATTAACATATCGAAGTAGGGAGTCCCGCATCCGGCGAATGTCTCAACCGAGGAACGCCGTAGCTGCTCCTCTGGGCCTGGGGCTGCCTGCAGTGCCGCAGAAGGAACAGGACTTGAAGTGCAGTAAGAACCCAAGCCGCCGTCCTCTAGGACGCCCGGTGACTTCAGTCAGGAAGTCCTGGATGGAAGGCGAAGACGACGGCTCCTCTGAGGGCAGCTGCGATTAGGGCACCGCGTAAGACCTCTGCGCCACGTGGGACGTGCCAGAACGGTGTTCGCGAACGTGTGCGAGTGCGGAGGAAACTAAGCTGCTCCGATGGAGAGGGCAGTGCGTTTCCCTACACTCGGCCTGCACACAGGGGGCTCTGAAGGGCTACGGGCCTGGATGTTGCTTAGCAGACCCAGGTGCACCTGGGGGTACTCAGTGTTCCTGCTGGGAGCAGGGTGCCCCGGCTAGCCTCCCAGGTGTCCAGAAAGCTGTGCTGCCGTTAAAGGCATGCAGAGCAGAGGCCACCGCCTCCTGGAAGCTGCAGCACACCTCCGCTTCTGCACGGCGAATCAGGGCCTTCCTTCCAGGCATGGGTTCATGCTGGGTGTGCCGGTAGCGACACAGCGTGCTAAGATGCTGACTTTCTACACGAGCAGAGTGACTTCAGGTACGAGGGCGGGCCTCGCAGTGTTCCAAGCGCAGTGTTCTCTCATGGCAACTCACACAAGGGCCATGACAGAGTCTTCCTGGGTACTTCGCACTCACCAGCCATGTTGTCCCGAGGGCGTTCGAGGGCTCTGGAGATGTAGCGCTCCTCAAGGAACGCGCAGTGTGTTGCTGCCCAGCACTCGGCAGGCACAGAGGTCCTCCGGGGGATCAACCAATGGACCTCGACGTTGCTCCGCCGGCCCACAGGTGTCTGGAGGCACTCAGTGACCTCGGAGGGAAAACGATGCACACCTGTGGGGCCTAGGAGTCCCCGGACGTGTACTTCCTTTAAAATAAAGCACATAAGCAACTGAGAAGTTGTGGAAACAGCTGCATGCCTCCCTTTCTGCACGGCTACTCAGGGCCTAACCTGGAGGCGAGTTCTCACTTCGAGGTTCCCTTTCGCTCTAGAGCCTGTCATGCGGACTGAGCTGCGGCCACAGAAGCCCCTGGTTTAGAGAGAGCAAACTCATAATTTTACCCGAAGCATTCTTCCAGGGCTCACTGGCCTGTCGGGAGCCGGCAATGTCAGGTAGCTTCAAGGCAGGCATGAATGCCGCCCTCAAAATGGAAAAGCAGGGCTAGTTCCAGCAGGCCCCCGTTTTCATGGGCACACTAAGCGTACAACCCTATGGCTTCTAACGAGTCCCAAGAGACACCGGTTACCCTGCGTTTCCTTCCCTGAATTAACATATCGAAGTAGGGAGTCCCGCATCCGGCGAATGTCTCAACCGCGGAACGCCGTAGCTGCTCCTCTGGGCCTGGGGCTGCCTGCAGTGCCGCAGAAGGAACAGGACTTGAAGTGCAGTAAGAACCCAAGCCGCCGTCCTCTAGGACGCCCGGTGACTTCAGTCAGGAGGTCCTGGATGGAAGGCGAAGACGAGGGCTCCTCTGAGGGCAGGTCCGACTAGGGCACCGCGTAAGACCTCTGCGCCACGTGGGACGTGCCAGAACGGCGTTCGCGAACGTGTGCGAGTGCCAAAGAAACTAAGCTGCTCCGATGGAGAGGGCAGTGCGTTTCCCTACGCTTGGCCTGCACACAGGGGGCTCTGAAGGGCTACGGGCCTGGATGTTGCTTAGCAGACCCAGGTGCACCTGGGGGTACTCAGTGTTCCTGCTGGGAGCAGGGTGCCCCAGCTAGCCTCCTAGGTGTCCAGAAAGCTGTGCTGCCGTTAAAGGCATGCAGAGCAGAGGCCACCGCCTCCTGGAAGCTGCAGCACACCTCCGCTTTTGCACGGCGAATCAGGGCCTTCCTTCCAGGCATGGGTTCATGCTGGGTGTGCCGGTAGCGACACAGCGTGCTAAGATGCTGACTTTCTACACGAGCAGAGTGACTTCAGGTACGAGGGCGGGCCTCGCAGTGTTCCAAGCGCAGTGTTCTCTCATGGCAACTCACACAAGGGCCATGACAGAGTCCTCCTGGGTACTTCGCACTCACCAGCCATGTTGTCCCGAGGGCGTTCGAGGGCTCTGGAGTTGTAGCGCTCCTCAAGGAACGCGCAGTGTGTTGCTGCCCAACACTCGGCAGGCACAGAGGTCCTCTGGGGGATCAACCAATGGACCTCGACGTTGCTCCGCCGGCCCACAGGTGTCTGGAGGCACTCAGTGACCTCGGAGGGAAAACGATGCACACCTGTGGGGCCTAGGAGTCCCCGGACGTGTACTTCCTTTAAAATAAAGCACATAAGCGACTGAGAAGTTGTGGAAACAGCTGCATGCCTCCCTTTCTGCACGGCTACTCAGGGCCTAACCTTGAGGCGAGTTCTCACTTCGAGGTTCCTTTTCGCTCTAGAGCCTGTCATGTGGACCGCCGCCGCACCCACGGTAGCCCCTGGTTTAGAGAGAGAAAATTCATAATTTTCCCCGAAGCATTCTTCCAGGGCTCACTGGCCTGTCGGGAGCCAGGAATGTCAGGTACCTTCAAGGCAGGCATGAATGCCGCCCTCAAAATGGGAAAGCAGGGCTAGTTCCAGCAGGCCCCCATTTTCATGGGCACACTCAGCGTACATACCTGTGGCTTCTAAGGAGTCCCAAGAGACACCGGTTACCCTGCGTTTCCTTCCCTGAATCAACTTATCGAAGTAGGGAATCCCGCATCCAGCGAACTGTCTCAACCGAGGAACGCCGTAGCTGCTCCTCTGGGCCTGGGGCTGCCTCCAGTGCCGCAGAAGGAACAGGACTTGAAGTGCAGTAAGAACCCAAGCCACCATCCTCTAGGAGGCACGGTGACTTCAGTCAGGAGGTCCTGGATGAAACGCGAAGACGAGGGCTCCTCTGAGGGCAGGTCCGACTAGGGCACCGCGTAAGACCTCCGCGCCACGTGGGATGTGCCAGAACGGCGTTCGCGAACGTGTGCGAGTACCAAGGAAACTAAGCTGCTCCGATGGAGAGGGCAGTGCGTTTCCCTACGCTCGGCCTGCACACAGGGGGCTCTGAAGGGTTACGGGCCTGGATGTTGCTTAGCAGACCCAGGTGCACCTGGGGGTACTCAGTGTTCCTGCTGGGAGCAGGGTGCTCCGGCTAGCCTCCTAGGTGTCCAGAAAGCTGTGTTGCCGTTAAAGGCATGCAGAGCAGAGGCCACCGCCTCCTGGAAGCTGCAGCACACCTCCGCTTCTGCACGGTGAATCAGGGCCTTCCTTCCAGGCATGGGTTCATGCTGGGTGTGCCGGTAGCGACACAGCGTGCTAAGATGCTGACTTTCTACACGAGCAGAGTGACTTCAGGTACGAGGGCGGGCCTCGCAGTGTTCCAAGCGCAGTGTTTTCTCATGGCAACTCACACAAGGGCCATGACAGAGTCTTCCTGGGTACTTCGCACTCACCAGTCATGTTGTCCCGAGGGCGTTCGAGGGCTCTGGAGATGTAGCGCTCCTCAAGGAACGCGCAGTGTGTTGCTGCCCAGCACTCGGCAGGCACAGAGGTCCTCTGGGGGATCAACCAATGGACCTCGACGTTGCTCCGCCGGCCCACAGGTGTCTGGAGGCACTCAGTGACCTCGGAGGGAAAACGATGCACACCCGTGGGGCCTAGGAGTCCCCGGACGCGTACTTCCTTTAAAATAAAGGACATAAGCGACTGAGAACTCGTGGAAACAGCTGCAAGCCTCCCTTTCTGCACGGCTACTCAGGGCCTAACCTGGAGGCGAGTTCTCACGTCGAGGTTCCCTTTCGCTCTAGAGCCTGTCATGCGGACCGCAGCCGCGGCCATGGAAGGCCCTGGTTTAGAGAGAGCAAACCCATAATTTTACCCGAAGCATTCTTCCAGGGCTCACTGGCCTGTCGGGAGCCGGCAATGTCAGGTAGCTTCAAGGCAGGCATGAATGCCGCCCTCAAAATGGAAAAGCAGGGCTAGTTCCAGCAGGCGCCCGTTTTCATGGGCACACTCAGCGTACAACCCTATGGCTTCTAACGAGTCCCAAGAGACACCGGTTACCCTGCGTTTCCTTCCCTGAATTAACTTAACGAAGTAGGGAGTCCCGCCTCCGGCGAACTGTCTCAACCGAGGAACGCCGTAGCTGCTCCTCTGGGCCTGGGGCTGCCTGCAGTGCCGCAGAAGGAACAGGACTTGAAGTGCAGTAAGAACCCAAGCCGCCGTCCTCTAGGATGCCCGGTGACTTCAGTCAGGAGGTCCTGGATGGAACGCGAAGACGACGGCTCCTCTGAGGGCAGCTGCGATTAGGGCACCGCGTAAGACCTCCGTGACACGTGGGACGTGCCAGAACGGTGTTCGCGAACGTGTGCGAGTGCGGAGGAAACTAAGCTGCTCCGATGGAGAGGGCAGTGCGTTTCCCTACGCTCGGCCTGCACACAGGGGTCTCTGAAGGGCTACGGGCCTGGATGTTGCTTAGCAGACCCAGGTGCACCTGGGGGTACTCAGTGTTCCTGCTGGGAGCAGGGTGCCCCGGCTAGCCTCCCAGGTTTCCAGAAAGCTGTGCTGCCATTAAAGGCATGCAGAGCAGAGGCCACCGCATCCTGGAAGCTGCAGCACACCTCCGCTTCTGCACGGCGTATCAGGGCCTTATTTCCAGGCATGCGTTCATGCTGGGTGTGCCGGTAGCGACACAGCGTGCTAAGATGCTGACTTTCTCCACGAGCAGAGTGACTTCAGGTACGAGGGCGGGCCTCGCAGTGTTCCAAGCGCAGTGTTCTCTCATGGCAACTCACACAAGGGACATGACAGAGTCTTCCTGGGCACTTCGCACTCACCAGCCATGTGGTCCCGAGGGCATTTGAGGGCTCTGGAAATGTAGCGCTCATCAAGGAATGCGCAGTGTGTTGCTGCCCAGCACTCGGCAGGCACAGAGGTCCTCCGGGGGATCAACCAATGGACCTCGACGTTGCTCCGCCGGCCCACAAGTGTCTGGAGGCACTCAGTGACCTCGGAGGGAAAACGATGCACACCCGTGGGGCCTAGAAGTCCCCGGACGCGTACTTCCTTTTAAATAAAGGACATAAGCGACTGGGAACTCGTGGAAAGAGCTGCAAGCCTCCCTTTTTGCACGGCTACTCAGGGCATAACCTGGAGGCGAGTTCTCACGTCGCGGTTCCCTTTCGCTCTAGAGCCTATCATGCGGACCGAAGCCGTGGCCACGGAAGCCCCTGGTTTAGAGAGAGCAAACTCATAATTTTCCCTGAAGCATTCTTCCAGGGCTCACTGGCCTGTCGGGAGCTGGGAATGTCAGGTACCTTCAAGGCAGGCATGAATGTCGCCCTCAAAATGGGAAAGCAGGGCTTGTTCCAGCAGGCCCCCGTTATCATGGGCACACTCAGCGTACATCCCTGTGGCTTATAAGGACTCCCAAGAGACACCGGTTACCCTGCGTTTCCCTCCCTGAATCAACTTATCGAAGTAGGGAGTCCCGCATCCGGCGAACTCTCTCAACCGAGGAATGCCGTAGCTGCTCCTCTGGGCCTGGGGATGCCTGCAGTGCCGCAGAAGGAACAGGACTTAAAGTGCATTAAGAACCCAAGCCGCCGTCCTCTAGGAGGCACGGTGACTTCAGTCAGGAGGTCCTGGATGGAACGCGAAGACGAGGGCTCCTCTGAGGGCAGGTCCGATTAGGGCACCGCGTAAGACCTCCGCGCCACGTGGGACGTACCAGAACGGTGTTCGCGAACGTGTGCGAGTGCGGAGGAAACTAAGCTGCTCCGAATGAGAGGGCAGTGCATTTCCCTACGCTCGGCCTGCACACAGGGGGCTCTGAAGGGCTACGGGCCTGGATGTTGCTTAGCAGACCCAGGTGCACCTGGGGGTACTCAGTGTTCCTGCTTGGAGCAGGGCGCCCCGGCTAGCCTCCCAGGTGTCCAGAAAGCTGTGCTGCCGTTAAAGGCATGCAGAGCAGAGGCCACCGCCTCCTGGAAGCAGCAGCACGCCTCCGCTTCTGCACGGCGAATCAGGGCCTTACTTCCAGGCATGGGTTCATGCTGGGTGTGCCGGTAGCGACACAGCGTGCTAAGATGCTGACTTTCTACACGAGCAGAGTGACTTCAGGTACGAGGGCGGGCCTCGCAGTGTTCCAAGCGCAGTGTTCTCTCATGGCAACTCACACAACGGCCATGACAGAGTCTTCCTGGGTACTTTGCACTCACCAGCCATGTTGTCCCGAGGGCGTTCGAGGGCTCTGGAGATGTAGCGCTCCTCAAGGAACGCGCAGTGTGTTGCTGCCCAGCACTCGGCAGGCACAGAGGTCCTCCGGGGGATCAACCAATGGACCTCGACGTTGCTCCGCCGGCCCACAGGTGTCTGGAGGCACTCAGTGACCTCGGAGGGAAAACGAGGCACAGCCGTGGGGCCTAGGAGTCCCCGGACGCGTACTTCCTTTAAAATAAAGCACATAAGCGACTGAGAAGTTGTGGAAACAGCTGCATGCCTCCCTTTCTGCACGGCTACTCAGGGCCTAACCTTGAGGCGAGTTCTCACTTCGAGGTTCCTTTTCGCTCTAGAGCCTGTCATGTGGACCGCCGCCGCACCCACGGTAGCCACTGGTTTAGAGAGAGAAAATTCATAATTTTCCCCGAAGCATTCTTCCAGGGCTCACTGGCCTGTCGGGAGCCGGGAATGTCAGGTACCTTCAAGGCAGGCATGAATGCCGCCCTCAAAATGGGAAAGCAGGGCTAGTTCCAGCAGGCCCCCATTTTCATGGGCACACTCAGCATATATACCTGTGGCTTCTAAGGAGTCCCAAGAGACACCGGTTACCCTGCGTTTCCTTCCCTGAATCAACTTATCGAAGTAGGGAATCCCGCATCCGGCGAACTGTCTCAACCGAGGAATGCCGTAGCTGCTCCTCTGGGCCTGGGGCTGCCTGCAGTGCCGCAGAAGGAACAGGACTTGAAGTGCAGTAAGAACCCAAGCTGCCGTCCTCTAGGACGCCCGGTGACTTCAGTCAGGAGGTCCTGGATGAAACGCGAAGACGAGGGCTCCTCTGAGGGCAGCTCCGATTAGGGCACCGCGTAAGACCTCCGCGCCACGTGGGACGTGACAGAACGGCGTTCGCGAACGTGTGCGAGTGCCAAGGAAACTAAGCTGCTCTGATGGAGAGGGCAGTGCGTTTCCCTACGCTCGGCCTGCACACAGGGGGCTCTGAAGGGTTACGGGCCTGGATGTTGCTTAGCAGACCCAGGTGCACCTGGGGGTACTCAGTGTTCCTGCTGGGAGCAGGGTGCCCCAGCTAGCCTCCCAGGTGTCCAGAAAGCTGTGCTGCCGTTAAAGGCATGCAGAGCAGAGGCCACCACCTCCTGGAAGCTGCAGCACACCTCCGCTTCTGCATGGCGAATCAGGGCCTTATTTCCAGGCATGGGTTCATGCTGGGTGTGCCGGTAGCGACACAGCGTGCTAAGATGCTGACTTTCTCCTCGAGCAGAGTGACTTCAGGTACGAGGGCGGGCCTCGCAGTGTTCCAAGCACAGTGTTCTCTCATGGCAGCTCACAGAAGGGCCATGACTGAGTCTTCCTGGGTACTTCGCACTCACCAGCCATGTTGTCCCGAGGGCGTTTGAGGGCTCTGGATATGTACCGCTCCTCAAGGAACGCGCAGTGTGTTGCTGCCCAGCACTCGGCAGGCACAGAGGTCCTCCGGGGGATCAACCAATGGACCTCGACATTGCTCCGCCGGCCCACAGGTGTCTGGAGGCACTCAGTGACCTCGGAGGGAAAACGATGCACACCCGTGGGGCCTAGGAGTCCCCGGACGCGTACTTCCTTTAAAATAAAGCACATAAGCGACTGAGAAGTTGTGGAAACAGCTGCATGCCTCCCTTTCTGCACGGCTACTCAGGGCCTAACCTGGAGGCGAGTTCTCACTTCGAGGTTCCCTTTCGCTCTAGAGCCTGTCATGCGGACTGAGCTGCGGCCACAGAAGCCCCTGGTTTAGAGAGAGCAAAATCATAATTTTTCCCGAAGCATTCTTCCAGGGCTCACTGGCCTGTCGGGAGCCGGGAATGTCAGGTAGCTTCAAGGCAGGCATGAATGCCGCCCTCAAAATGGAAAAGCAGGGCTAGTTCCAGCAGGCCCCCGTTTTCATGGGCACACTAAGCGTACAACCCTATGGCTTCTAACGAGTCCCAAGAGACACCGGTTACCCTGCGTTTCCTTCCCTGAATTAATATATCGAAGTAGGGAGTCCCGCATCCGGCGAACTGTCTCAACCGAGGAACGCCGTAGCTGCTCCTCTGGGCCTGGGGCTGCCTGCAGTGCCGCAGAAGGAACAGGACTTGACGTGCAGTAAGAACCCAAGCCGCCGTCCTCTAGGACGCCCGGTGACTTCAGTCAGGAGGTCCTGGATGGAAGGCGAAGACGACGGCTCCTCTGAGGGCAGCTGCGATTAGGGCACCGCGTAAGACCTCTGCGCCACGTGGGACGTGCTAGAACGGTGTTCGCGAACGTGTGCGAGTGCGGAGGAAACTAAGCTGCTCCGATGGAGAGGGCAGTGCGTTTCCCTACGCTCGGCCTGCACACAGGGGTCTCTGAAGGGCTACGGGCCTGGATGTTGCTTAGCAGACCCAGGTGCACCTGGGGGTACTCAGTGTTCCTGCTGGGAGCAGGGTGCCCCGGCTAGCCTCCCAGGTGTCCAGAAAGCTGTGCTGCCGTTAAAGGCATGCAGAGCAGAGGCCACCGCCTCCTGGAAGCTGCAGCACGCCTCCGCTTCTGCACGGCGAATCAGGGCCTTACTTCCAGGCATGGGTTCATGCTGGGTGTGCCGGTAGCGACACAGCGTGCTAAGATGCTGACTTTCTCCTCGAGCAGAGTGACTTCAGGTACGAGGGCGGGCCTCGCAGTGTTCCAAGCACAGTGTTCTCTCATGGCAGCTCACACAAGGGCCATGACTGAGTCTTCCTGAGCACTTGGCACTCACCAGCCATGTTTTCCCGAGGACGTTCGAGGGCTCTGGATATGTAGCGCTCCTCAAGGAACGCGCAGTGTGTTGTTGCCCAGCACTCGGCAGGCACAGAGGTCCTCCGGGGGATCAACCAATGGACCTCGACGTTGCTCCGCCGGCCCACAGGTGTCTGGAGGCACTCAGTGACCTCGGAGGGAAAACGATGCACACCCGTGTGGCCTAGGAGTCCCCGGACGCGTACTTCCTTTAAAATAAAGGACATAAGCGACTGAGAACTCGTGGAAACAGCTGCATGCCTCCCTTTCTGCACGGCTACTCAGGGCCTAAGCTGGAGGCGAGTTCTCACGTCGAGGTTCCCTTTCGCTCTAGAGCCTGTCATGCGGACCGAGCTGCGGCCACGGAAGCCCCTGGTTTAGAGAGAGCAAACTCATAATTTTCCCCGAAGCATTCTTCCAGGGCCACTGGCCTGTCGGGAGCCGGGAATGTCAGGTACCTTCAAGGCAGGCATGAATGCCGCCCTCAAAATGGGAAAGCAGGGCTTGTTCCAGCAGGCCCCCATTTTCATGGGCACACTCAGCGTACATCCCTATGGCTTCTAACGAGTCCCAAGAGACACCGGTTACCCTGCGTTTCCTTCCCTGAATCAACTTATCGAAGTAGGGAGTCCCGCATCCGGCGAACTGTCTCAACCGAGGAACGCCGTAGCTGCTCCCCTGGGCCTGGGGCTGCCTGCAGTGCCGCAGAAGGAACAGGACTTAAAGTGCAGTAAGAACCCAAGCCGCCGTCCTCTAGGAGGCACGGTGACTTCAGTCAGGAGGTCCTGGATGGAACGCGAAGACGAGGGCTCCTCTGAGGGCAGGTCCGATTAGGGCACCGCGTAAGACCTCCGCGCCACGTGGGACGTGCCAGAACGGTGTTCGCGAACGTGTGCGAGTGCCGAGGAAACTAAGCTGCTCCAAAGGAGAGGGCAGCGCGTTTCCCTACGCTCGGCCTGCACACAGGGGGTTCTGAAGGGTTACGGGCCTGGATGTTGCTTAGCAGACCCAGGTGCACCTGGGGGTACTCAGTTTTCCTGCTGAGAGCAGGGTGCCCCGGCTAGCCTCCCAAGTGTCCAGAAAGCTGTTCTGCCGTTAAAGGCATGCAGAGCAGAGGCCACCGCCTCCTGGAAGCTGCAGCACACCTCCGCTTCTGCACGGCGAATCAGGGCCTTACTTCCAGGCATGGGTTCATGCTTGGTGTGCCGGTAGCGACACAGCGTGCTAAGATGCTGACTTTCTACACGAGCAGAGTGACTTCAGGTACGAGGGCGGGCCTCGCAGTGTTCCAAGCGCAGTGTTCTCTCATGGCAACTCACACAAGGGCCATGACAGAGTCTTCCTGGGTACTTTGCACTCACCAGCCATGTTGTCCCGAGGGCGTTCGAGGGCTCTGGAGATGTAGCGCTCCTCAAGGAACGCGCAGTGTGTTGCTGCCCAGCACTCGGCAGGCACAGAGGTCCTCCGGGGGATCAACAAATGGACCTCGACGTTGCTCCGCCGGCCCACAGGTGTCTGGAGGCACTCAGTGACCTCGGAGGGAAAACGATGCACACCCGTGGGGCCTAGGAGTCCCCGGACGCGTACTTCCTTTAAAATAAAGCACATAAGCGACTGAGAAGTTGTGGAAACAGCTGCATGCCTCCCTTTCTGCACGGCTACTCAGGGCCTAACCTGGAGGCGAGTTCTCACTTCGTGGTTCCCTTTCGCTCTAGAGCCTGTCATGCGGACTGAGCTGCGGCCACAGAAGCCCCTGGTTTAGAGAGAGCAAACTCATAATTTTACCCGAAGCATTCTTCCAGGGCTCACTGGCCTGTCGGGAGCTGGGAAGGTCAGGTAGCTTCAAGGCAGGCATGAATGCCGCCCTCAAAATGGAAAAGCAGGGCTAGTTCCAGCAGGCCCCCGTTTTCATGGGCACACTAAGCGTACAACCCTATGGCTTCTAACGAGTCCCAAGAGACACCGGTTACCCTGCGTTTCCTTCCCTGAATTAACATATCGAAGTAGGAAGTCCCGCATCCGGCGAACTGTCTAAACCGAGGAACGCCGTAGCTGCTCCTCTGGGCCTGTGGCTGCCTGCAGTGTCGCAGAAGGAACAGGACTTGAAGTGCAGTAAGAACCCAAGCCGCCGTCCTCTAGGACACCCGGTGACTTCAGTCAGGAGGTCCTGGATGGAAGGCGAAGACGACGGCTCCTCTGAGGGCAGCTGCGATTAGGGCACCGCGTAAGACCTCTGCGCCACGTGGGACGTGCCAGAACGGTGTTCGCGAACGTGTGCGAGTGCGGAGGAAACTAAGCTGCTCCGATGGAGAGGGCAGTGCGTTTCCCTACGCTCGGCCTGCACACAGGGGTCTCTTAAGGGCTACGGGCCTGGATGTTGCTTAGCAGACCCAGGTGCACCTGGGGGTACTCAGTTTTCCTGCTGAGAGCAGGGTGCCCCGGCTAGCCTCACAAGTGTCCAGAAAGCTGTGCTGCCGTTAAAGGCATGCAGAGCAGAGGCCACCGCCTCCTGGAAGCTGCAGCACACCTCCGCTTCTGCACGGTGAATCAGGGCCTTACTTCCAGGCATGGGTTCATGCTTGGTGTGCCGGTAGCGACACAGCGTGCTAAGATGCTGACTTTCTCCTCGAGCAGAGTGACTTCAGGTACGAGGGCGGGCCTCGCAGTGTTCCAAGCACAGTGTTCTCTCATGGCAGCTCACACAAGGGCCATGACAGAGTCTTCCTGGGTACTTCGCACTCACAAGCCATGTTGTCCCGAGGGCGTTCGAGGGCTCTGGAGATGTAGCGCTCCTCAAGGAACGCGCAGTGTGTTGCTGCCCAGCACTCGGCAGGCACAGAGGTCCTCCGGGGGATCAACCAATGGACCTCGACGTTGCTCCGCCGGCCCCCAGGTGTCTGGAGGCACTCAGTGACCTCGGAGGGAAAACGAGGCACACCCGTGGGGCCTAGGAGTCCCCGGACGCGTACTTCCTTTAAAATAAAGCACATAAGCGACTGAGAAGTTGTGGAAACAGCTGCATGCCTCCCTTTCTGCACGGCTACTCAGGGCCTAACCTTGAGGCGAGTTCTCACTTCGAGGTTCCTTTTCGCTCTAGAGCCTGTCATGTGGACCGCCGCCGCACCCACGGTAGCCCCTGGTTTAGAGAGAGAAAATTCATAATTTTCCCCGAAGCATTCTTCCAGGGCTCACTGGCCTGTTGGGAGCCGGGAATGTCAGGTACCTTCAAGGCAGGCATGAATGCCGCCCTCAAAATGGGAAAGCAGGGCTAGTTCCAGCAGGCCCCCATTTTCATGGGCACACTCAGCATACATACCTGTGGCTTCTAAGGAGTCCCAAGAGACACCGGTTACCCTGCGTTTCCTTCCCTGAATCAACTTATCGAAGTAGGGAATCCCGCATCCGGCGAACTGTCTCAACCGAGGAATGCCGTAGCTGCTCCTCTGGGCCTGGGGCTGCCTGCAGTGCCGCAGAAGGAACAGGACTTGAAGTGCAGTAAGAACCCAAGCCGCCGTCCTCTAGGACGCCCGGTGACTTCAGTCAGGAGGTCCTGGATGAAACGCGAAGACGAGGGCTCCTCTGAGGGCAGCTCCGATTAGGGCACCGCGTAAGACCTCCGCGCCACGTGGGACGTGACAGAACGGCGTTCGCGAACGTGTGCGAGTGCCAAGGAAACTAAGCTGCTCCGATGGAGAGGGCAGTGCGTTTCCCTACGCTCGGCCTGCACACAGGGGGCTCTGAAGGGTTACGGGCCTGGATGTTGCTTAGCAGACCCAGGTGCACCTGGGGGTACTCAGTGTTCCTGCCGGGAGCAGGGTGCCCCGGCTAGCCTCCCAGGTGTCCAGAAAGCTGTGCTGCCGTTAAAGGCATGCAGAGCAGAGGCCACCGCCTCCTGGAAGCTGCAGCACGCCTCCGCTTCTGCATGGCGAATCAGGGCCTTATTTCCAGGCATGGGTTCATGCTGGGTGTGCCGGTAGCGACACAGCGTGCTAAGATGCTGACTTTCTCCTCGAGCAGAGTGACTTCAGGTACGAGGGCGGGCCTCGCAGTGTTCCAAGCGCAGTGTTCTCTCATGGCAACTCACACAAGGGCCATGACAGACTCTTCCTGGGTACATCGCACTCACCAGCCATGTTGTCCCGAGGGCGTTCGAGGGCTCTGGAGATGTAGCGCTCCTCAAGGAACGCGCAGTGTGTTGCTGCCCAGCACTCGGCAGGCACAGAGGTCCTCTGGGGGATCAACCAATGGACCTCGACGTTGCTCCGCCGGCCCACAGGTGTCTGGAGGCACTCAGTGACCTCGGAGGGAAAACGATGCACACCCGTGGGGCCTAGGAGTCCCCGGACGCGTACTTCCTTTAAAATAAAGCACATAAGCGACTGAGAAGTTGTGGAAACAGCTGCATGCCTCCCTTTCTGCACGGCTACTCAGGGCCTAACCTGGAGGCGAGTTCTCACTTCGAGGTTCCCTTTCGCTCTAGAGCCTGTCATGCGGACTGAGCTTCGGCCACAGAAGCCCCTGGTTTAGAGAGAGCAAACTCATAATTTTTCCCGAAGCATTCTTCCAGGGCTCACTGGCCTGTCGGGAGCCGGGAATGTCAGGTAGCTTCAAGGCAGGCATGAATGCCGCCCTCAAAATGGAAAAGCAGGGCTAGTTCCAGCAGGCCCCCGTTTTCATGGGCACACTAAGCGTACAACCCTATGGCTTCTAACGAGTCCCAAGAGACACCGGTTACCCTGCGTTTCCTTCCCTGAATTAATATATCGAAGTAGGGAGTCCCGCATCCGGCGAACTGTCTCAACCGAGGAACGCCGTAGCTGCTCCTCTGGGCCTGGGGCTGCCTGCAGTGCCGCAGAAGGAACAGGACATGACGTGCAGTAAGAACCCAAGCCGCCGTCCTCTAGGACGCCCGGTGACTTCAGTCAGGAGGTCCTGGATGGAAGGCGAAGACGACGGCTCCTCTGAGGGCAGCTGCGATTAGGGCACCGCGTAAGACCTCTGCGCCACGTGGGACGTGCTAGAATGGTGTTCGCGAACGTGTGCGAGTGCAGAGGAAACTAAGCTTCTCCGATGGAGAGGGCAGTGCGTTTCCCTACGCTCGGCCTGCACACAGGGGTCTCTGAAGGGCTACGGGCCTGGATGTTGCTTAGCAGACCCAGGTGCACCTGGGGGTACTCAGTGTTCCTGCTGGGAGCAGGGTGCCCCGGCTAGCCTCCCAGGTGTCCAGAAAGCTGTGCTGCCGTTAAAGGCATGCAGAGCAGAGGCCACCGCCTCCTGGAAGCTGCAGCACGCCTCCGCTTCTGCACGGCGAATCAGGGCCTTACTTCCAGGCATGGGTTCATGCTGGGTGTGCCGGTAGCGACACAGCGTGCTAAGATGCTGACTTTCTCCTCGAGCAGAGTGACTTCAGGTACGAGGGCGGGCGTCGCAGTGTTCCAAGCACAGTGTTCTCTCATGGCAGCTCACACAAGGGCCATGACTGAGTCTTCCTGGGCACTTCGCACTCACCAGCCATGTTTTCCCGAGGGCGTTCGAGGGCTCTGGATATGTAGCGCTCCTCAAGGAACGCGCGGTGTGTTGCTGCCTAGCACTCGGCAGGCACAGAGGTCCTCCGGGGGATCAACCAATGGACCTCGACGTTGCTCCGCCGGCCCACAGGTGTCTGGAGGCACTCAGTGACCTCGGAGGGAAAACGATGCACACCCGTGTGGCCTAGGAGTCCCCGGACGCGTACTTCCTTTAAAATAAAGGACATAAGCGACTGAGAACTCGTGGAAACAGCTGCATGCCTCCCTTTCTGCACGGCTACTCAGGGCCTAAGCTGGAGGCGAGTTCTCACGTCGAGGTTCCCTTTCGCTCTAGAGCCTGTCATGCGGACCGAGCTGCGGCCACGGAAGCCCCTGGTTTAGAGAGAGCAAACTCATAATTTTACCCGAAGCATTCTTCCAGGGCTCACTGGCCTGTCGGGAGCTGGGAATGTCAGGTAGCTTCAAGGCAGGCATGAATGCCGCCCTCAAAATGGGAAAGCAGGGCTTGTTCCAGCAGGCCCCCATTTTCATGGGCACACTCAGCGTACATCCCTATGGCTTCTAACGAGTCCCAAGAGACACCGGTTACCCTGCGTTTCCTTCCCTGAATCAACTTATCGAAGTAGGGAGTCCCGCATCTGGCGAACTGTCTCAACCGAGGAACGCCGTAGCTGCTCCTCTGGGCCTGGGGCTGCCTGCAGTGCCGCAGAAGGAACAGGACTTGAAGTGCAGTAAGAACCCAAGCCCCCGTCCTCTAGGAGGCCAGGTGACTTCAGTCAGGCGGTCCTGGATGGAACGCGAAGACGAGGGCTCCTCTGAGGGCAGCTCCGATTAAGGCACCGCGTAAGAACTGCGCGCGACGTGGGACGTGCCCGAACGGCGTTCGCGAACGTGTGCAAGTGCCGAGGAAACTACGCTGCTCCGAAGGAGATGGCAGTGCGTTTCCCTACGCTCGGCCTGCACACAGGGGGCTCTGAAGGGCTACGGGCCTGGATGTTGCTTAGCAGACCCAGGTGCACCTGGGGGTACTCAGTGTTCCTGCTGGGAGCAGGGTGCCCTGGCTAGCCTCAGTGTTCTCTCATGGCAGCTCACACAAGGGCCATGACTGAGTCTTCCTGGGTACTTTGCACTCACCAGCCATGTTGTCCCGAGGGCGTTCGAGGGCTCTGGAGATGTAGCGCTCCTCAAGGAACGCGCAGTGTGTTGCTGCCCAGCACTCAGCAGGCCCAGAGGTCCTCCGGAGGATCAACCAATGGACCTCGACATTGCTCCGCCGCCCCACAGGTGTCTGGAGGCACTCAGTGACCTCGGAGGGAAAACGATGCACACCCGTGGGGCCTAGGAGTCCCCGGACGCGTACTTCCTTTAAAATAAAGCACATAAGCGACTGAGAACTCGTGGAAACAGCTGCATGCCTCCCTTTCTGCACGGCTACTCAGGGCTTAACCTGGAGGCGAGTTCTCACGTCGAGGTTCACTTTCGCTCTAGAGCCTGTCATGCGGACCGAGCTGCGGCTACGGAAGCACCTGGTTTAGAGAGAGCAAACTCATAATTTTACCCGAAGCATTCTTCCAGGGCTCACTGACCTGTCGGGAGCCGGGAATGTCAGGTAGCTTCAAGGCAGGCATGAATGCCGCCCTCAAAACGGGAAAGCAGGGCTAGTTCCAGCAGGCCCCCATTTTCATGGGCACACTCAGCATACATCCCTGTGGCTTCTAAGGTCTCCCAAGAGACACCGGTTACCCTGTGTTTCCTTCCCTGAATCAACTTATCGAAGTAGGAAGTCCCGCATCCGGCGAACTGTCTCAAACGAGGAACGCCGTAGCTGCTCCTCTGTGCCTGGGTCTGCCTGCAGTGCCGCAGAAGGAACAGGACTTAAAGTGCAGTAAGAACCCAAGCCGCCGTCCTCTAGGAGGCACGGTGACTTCAGTCAGGAGGTCCTGGATGGAACGCGAAGACGAGGGCTCCTCTGAGGGCAGGTCCAATTAGGGCACCGCGTAAGACCTCCGCGCCACGTGGGACGTGCCAGCACGGTGTTCGCGAACGTGTGCGAGTGCGGAGGACACTAAGCTGCTCCGATGGAGAGGGCAGTGCGTTTCCCTATGATCGGCCTGCACACAGGGGGCTCTGAAGGGCTACGGGCCTGGATGTTGCTTAGCAGACCCAGGTGCACCTGGGGGTACTCAGTGTTCCTGCTGGGAGCAGGGTGCCCCGGCTAGCCTCCCAGGTGTCCAGAAAGCTGTGCTGCCGTTAAAGGCATGCAGAGCAGAGGCCACCGCCTCCTGGAAGCTGCAGCACGCCTCCGCTTCTGCACGGCGAATCAGGGCCTTCCTTCCAGGCATGGGTTCATGCTGGGTGTGCCGGTAGCGACACAACGTGCTAAGATGCTGACTTTCTCCTCGAGCAGAGTGAGTTCAGGTATGGGGAGGGCCTCGCAGTGTTCCAAGCACAGTGTTCTCTCATGGCAGCTCACACAAGGGCCATGACAGAGTCTTCCTGGGTACTTCGCACTCACCAGCCATGTTGTCCCGAGGGCGTTCGAGGGCTCTGGAGATGTAGCGCTCCTCAAGGAACGCGCAGTGTGTTGCTGCCCAGCACTCGGCAGGCACAGAGGTCTTCCGGGGGATCAACCAATGGACCTCGACATTTCTCCGACGTCCCACAGGTGTCTGGAGGCACTCAGTGACCTCGGAGGGAAAACGATGCACACCCGTGGGGCCTAGGAGTCCCCGGATGCATACTTCCTTTAAAATAAAGCACATAAGCGACTGAGAAGTTGTGGAAACAGCTGCATGCCTCCCTTTCTGCACGGCTACTCTGGGCCTAACCTGGAGGCGAGTTCTCACTTCGAGGTTCCCTTTCGCTCTATAGCCTGTCATGCGGACTGAGCTGCGGCCACGGAAGCCCCTGGTTTAGAGAGAGCAAACTCATAATTTTCCCCGAAGCATTCTTCCAGGGCTCACTGGCCTGTCGGGAGCCGGGAATGTCAGGTAGCTTCAAGGCAGGCATGAATGCCGACCTCAAAATGGAAAAGCAGGGCTAGTTCCAGCAGGCGCCCGTTTTCATGGGCACACTCAGCGTACATCCCTATGGCTTCTAATGAGTCCCAAGAGACACCGGTTACACTGCGTTTCCTTCCCTGAATTAACTTATCGAAGTAGGGAGTCCCGCATCCGGCGAACTGTCTTAACCGAGGAACGCCGTAGCTGCTCCTCTGGGCCTGGGGCTGCCTGCAGTGCCGCAGAAGGAACAGGACTTAAAGTGCAGTAAGAACCCAAGCCGCCGTCCTCTAGGAGGCCCGGTAACTTCAGTCAGGAGGTCCTGGATGGAACGCAAAGACGACGGCTCCTCTGAGAGCAGCTCCGACTAGGGCACCGCATAAGACCTCCGCGCCACGTGGGACGTGTCAGAACGGTGTTCACGAACGTGTGCGAGTGCAGAGGAAACTAAGGCGCTCCAATGGAGAGGGCAGTGCGTTTCCCTATGCTCGGCCTGCACACAGGGGTCTCTGAAGGGCTACGGGCCTGGATGTTGCTTAGCAGACCCAGGTGCACCTGGGGGTACTCAGTGTTCCTGCTGGGAGCAGGGTGCCCTGGCTAGCCTCAGTGTTCTCTCATGGCAGCTCACACAAGGGCCATGACTGAGTCTTCCTGGGTACTTCGCACTCACCAGCCATGTTGTCCCGAGGGCGTTCGAGGGCTCTGGATATGTACCGCTCCTCAAGGAACGCGCAGTGTGTTGCTGCCCAGCACTCGGTAGGCACAGAGGTCCTCCGGGGCATCAACCAATGGACCTCGACATTGCTCCGCCAGCCCACAGGTGTCTGGAGGCACTCAGTGACCTCGGAGGGAAAACGATGCACACCCGTGGGGCCTAGGAGTCCCCGGACGCGTACTTCCTTTAAAATAAAGGACATAAGCGACTGAGAACTCGTGGAAACAGCTGCATGCCTCCCTTTCTGCACGGCTACTCAGGACCTAACCTTGAGGCGAGTTCTCACTTCGAGGTTCCTTTTCGCTCTAGAGCCTGTCATGTGGACCGCCGCCGCACCCACGGTAGCCCCTGGTTTAGAGAGAGAAAATTCATAATTTTTCCCGAAGCATTCTTCCAGGGCCACTGGCCTGTCGGGAGCCGGGAATGTCAGGTACCTTCAAGGCAGGCATGAATGCCGCCCTCAAAATGGGAAAGCAGGGCTAGTTCCAGCAGGCCCCCATTTTCATGGGCACACTCAGAATACATACCTGTGGCTTCTAAGGAGTCCCAAGAGACACCGGTTACCCTGCGTTTCCTTCCCTGAATCAACTTATCGAAGTAGGGAATCCCGCATCCAGCGAACTGTCTCAACCGAGGAACGCCGTAGTTGCTCCTCTGGGCCTGGGGCTGCCTGCAGTGCCGCAGTAGGAACAGGACTTAAAGTGCAGTAAGAACCCAAGCCACCATCCTCTAGGAGGCACGGTGACTTCAGTCAGGAGGTCCTGGATGAAACGCGAAGACGAGGGCTCCTCTGAGGGCAGGTCCGACTAGGGCACCGCGTAAGACCTCCGCGCCACATGGGACGTGCCAGAACGGCGTTCGCGAACGTGTGCGAGTGCCAAGGAAACTAAGCTGCTCCGATGGAGAGGGCAGTGCGTTTCCCTACGCTCGGCCTGCACACAGGGGGCTCTGAAGGGCTACGGGCCTGGATGTTGCTTAGCAGACCCAGGTGCACCTGGGGGTACTCAGTGTTCCTGCTGGGAGCAGGGTGCCCCAGCTAGCCTCCCAGGTGTCCAGAAAGCTGTGCTGCCGTTAAAGGCATGCAGAGCAGAGGCCACCGCCTCCTGGAAGCTGCAGCACACCTCCGCTTCTGCACGGCGAATCAGGGCCTTCCTTCCAGGCATGGGTTCATGCTGGGTGTGCCGGTAGCGACACAGCGTGGTAAGATGCTGACTTTCTACACGAGCAGAGTGACTTCAGGTACGAGGGCGGGCCTCGCAGTGTTCCAAGCGCAGTGTTCTCTCATGGCAACTCACACAAGGGCCATGACAGAGTCTTCCTGGGTACTTCGCACTCACCAGCCATGTTGTCCCGAGGGCGTTCGAGGGCTCTGGAAATGTAGCGCTCCTCAAGGAACGCGCACTGTGTTGCTGCCCAGCACTCGGCAGGCACAGAGGTCCTCCGGGGGATCAACCAATGGACCTCGATGTTGCTCCGCCGGCCCACAGGTGTCTGGAGGCACTCAGTGACCTCGGAGGGAAAACGATGCACACCCGTGGGGCCTAGGAGTCCCCGGACGCGTACTTCCTTTAAAATAAAGCACATAAGCGACTGAGAAGTTGTGGAAACAGCTGCATGCCTCCTTTTCTGCACGGCTACTCAGGGCCTAACCTGGAGGCGAGTTCTCACTTCGAGGTTCCCTTTCGCTCTAGAGCCTGTCATGCGGACTGAGCTGCGGCCACAGAAGCCCCTGGTTTAGAGAGAGCAAACTCATAATTTTACCCGAAGCATTCTTCAAGGCTCACTGGCCTGTCGGGAGCCGGCAATGTCAGGTAGCTTCAAGGCAGGCATGAATGCCGCCCTCAAAATGGAAAAGCAGGGCTAGTTCCAGCAGGCCCCCGTTTTCATGGGCACACTAAGCGTACAACCCTATGGCTTCTAACGAGTCCCAAGAGACACCGGTTACCCTGCGTTTCCTTCCCTGAATTAACATATCGAAGTAGGGAGTCCCGCATCCGGCGAATGTCTCAACCGAGGAACGCCGTAGCTGCTCCTCTGGGCCTGGGGCTGCCTGCAGTGCCGCAGAAGGAACAGGACTTGAAGTGCAGTAAGAACCCAAGCCGCCGTCCTCTAGGACGCCCGGTGACTTCAGTCAGGAGGTCCTGGATGGAAGGCGAAGACGACGGCTCCTCTGAGGGCAGCTGCGATTAGGGCACCGCGTAAGACCTCTGAGCCACGTGGGACGTGCCAGAACGGTGTTCGCGAACGTGTGCGAGTGCGGAGGAAACTAAGCTGCTCCGATGGAGAGGGCAGTGCGTTTCCCTACGCTCGCCCTGCACACAGGGGGCTCTGAAGGGCTACGGGCCTGGATGTTGCTTAGCAGACCCAGGTGCACCTGGGGGTACTCAGTGTTCCTGCTGGGAGCAGGGTGCCCCAGCTAGCATCACAGGTGTCCAGAAAGCTGTGCTGCCGTTAAAGGCATGCAGAGCAGAGGCCACCGCCTCCTGGAAGCTGCAGTACGCCTCCACTTCTGCACGGCGAATCAAGGCCTTACTTCCAGGCATGGGTTCATGCTGGGTGTGCCGGTAGCAACACAGCGTGGTAAGATGCTGACTTTCTCCTCGAGCAGAGTGACTTCAGGTACGGGGCGGGCCTCGCAGTGTTCCAAGCACAGTGTTCTCTCATGGCAGCTAACACAAGGGCCATGACAGAGTCTTCCTGGGCACTTCACACTCACCAGCCATGTTGTCCCGAGGGCGTTCGAGGGCTCTGGAGTTGTAGCGCTCCTCAAGGAACGCGCAGTGTGTTGCTGCCCAGCACTCGGCAGGCACAGAGGTCCTCTGGGGGATCAACCAATGGACCTCGACGTTGCTCCGCCGGCCCACAGGTGTCTGGAGGCACTCAGTGACCTCGGAGGGAAAACGATGCACACCCGTGGGGCCTAGGAGTCCCCGGACGTGTACTTCCTTTAAAATAAAGCACATAAGCGACTGAGAAGTTGTGGAAACAGCTGCATGCCTCCCTTTCTGCACGGCTACTCAGGGCCTAACCTTGAGGCGAGTTCTCACTTCGAGGTTCCTTTTCGCTCTAGAGCCTGTCATGTGGACCGCCGCCGCACCCACGGTAGCCCCTGGTTTAGAGAGAGAAAATTCATAATTTTCCCCAAAGCATTCTTCCAGGGCTCACTGGCCTGTCGGGAGCCGGGAATGTCAGGTACCTTCAAGGCAGGCATGAATGCCGCCCTCAAAATGGGAAAGCAGGGCTAGTTCCAGCAGGCCCCCATTTTCATGGGCACACTCAGCATACATACCTGTGGCTATTAAGGAGTCCCAAGAGACACTGGTTACCCTGCGTTTCCTTCCCTGAATCAACTTATCGAAGTAGGGAATCCCGCATCCAGCAAACTGTCTCAACCGAGGAACGCCGTAGCTGCTCCTCTGGGCCTGGTGCTGCCTGCAGTGCCGCAGTAGGAACAGGACTTAAAGTGCAGTAAGAACCCAAGCCAACATCCTCTAGGAGGCACGGTGACTTCAGTCAGGAGGTCCTGGATGAAACGCGAAGACGAGGGCTCCTCTGAGGGCAGGTCCGACTAGGGCACCGCGTAAGACCTCCGCGCCACGTGGGACGTGCCAGAACGGCGTTCGCGAACGTGTGCGAGTGCCAAGGAAACTAAGCTGCTCCGATGGAGAGGGCAGTGCGTTTCCCTACGCTCGGCCTGCACACAGGGGTCTCTGAAGGGTTACGGGCCTGGATGTTGCTTAGCAGACCCAGGTGCACCTGGATGTACTCAGTGTTCCTGCTGGGAGCAGGGTGCCCCAGCTAGCCTCCTAGGTGTCCAGAAATCTGTGCTGCCGTTAAAGGCATGCAGAGCAGAGGCCACCGCCTCCTGGAAGCTGAAGCACACCTCCGCTTCTGCATGGCGAATCAGGGCCTTCCTTCCAGGCATGGGTTCATGCTGGGTGTGCCGGTAGCGACACAGCGTGCTAAGATGCTGACTTTCTACACGAGCAGAGTGACTTCAGGTACGAGGGCGGGCCTCGCAGTGTTCCAAGCGCAGTGTTCTCTCATGGCAACTCACACAAGGGCCATGACAGAGTCTTCCTGGGTACTTCGCACTCACCAGCCATGTTGTCCCGAGGGCGTTCGAGGGCTCTGGAGATGTAGCGCTCCTCAAGGAACGCGCAGTGTGTTGCTGCCCAGCACTCGGCAGGCACAGAGGTCCTCCGGGGGATCAACCAATGGACCTCGACGTTGCTCCGCCGGCCCACAGGTGTCTGGAGGCACTCAGTGACCTCGGAGGGAAAACGAGGCACACCCGTGGGGCCTAGGAGTCCCCGGACGCGTACTTCCTTTAAAATAAAGCACATAAGCGACTGAGAAGTTGTGGAAACAGCTGCATGCCTCCCTTTCTGCACGGCTACTCAGGGCCTAACCTGGAGGCGAGTTCTCACTTCGAGGTTCCCTTTCGCTCTAGAGCCTGTCATGCGGACTGAGCTGCGGCCACAGAAGCCCCTGGATTAGAGAGAGCAAACTCATAATTTTACCCGAAGCATTCTTCCAGGGCTCACTGGTCTGTCGGGAGCCGGCAATGTCAGGTAGCTTCAAGGCAGGCATGAATGCCGCCCTCAAAATGGAAAAGCAGGGCTAGTTCCAGCAGGCCCCCGTTTTCATGGGCACACTAAGCGTACAACCCTATGGCTTCTAACGAGTCCCAAGAGACACCGGTTACCCTGCGTTTCCTTCCCTGAATTAACATATCGAAGTAGGGAGTCCCGCATCCGGCGAATGTCTCAACCGAGGAACGCCGTAGCTGCTCCTCCTGGCCTGGGGCTGCCTGCAGTGCCGCAGAAGGAACAGGACTTGAAGTGCAGTAAGAACCCAAGCCGCCGTCCTCTAGGACGCCCGGTGACTTCAGTCAGGAGGTCCTGGATGGAAGGCGAAGACGACGGCTCCTCTGAGGGCAGCTGCGATTAGGGCACCGCGTAAGACCTCTGCGCCACGTGGGACGTGCCAGAACGGTGTTCGCGAACGTGTGCGAGTGCGGAGGAAACTAAGCTGCTCCGATGGAGAGGGCAGTGCGTTTCCCTACGCTCGCCCTGCACACAGGGGGCTCTGAAGGGCTACGGGCCTGGATGTTGCTTAGCAGACCCAGGTGCACCTGGGGGTACTCAGTGTTCCTGCTGGGAGCAGGGTGCCCCGGCTAGCCTCCCAGGTGTCCAGAAAGCTGTGCTGCCGTTAAAGGCATGCAGAGCAGAGGCCACCGCCTCCTGGAAGCTGCAGCACACCTCCACTTCTGCACGGCGAATCAGGGCCTTACTTCCAGGCATGGGTTCATGCTGGGTGTGCCGGTAGCGACACAGCGTGGTAAGATGCTGACTTTCTCCTCGAGCAGAGTGACTTCAGGTACGGGGCGGGCCTCGCAGTGTTCCAAGCACAGTGTTCTCTCATGGCAGCTCACACAAGGGCCATGACAGAGTCTTCCTGGGCACTTCACACTCACCAGCCATGTTGTCCCGAGGGCGTTCGAGGGCTCTGGAGTTGTAGCGCTCCTCAAGGAACGCGCAGTGTGTTGCTGCCCAGCACTCGGCAGGCACAGAGGTCCTCTGGGGGATCAACCAATGGACCTCGACGTTGCTCCGCCGGCCCACAGGTGTCTGGAGGCACTCAGTGACCTCGGAGGGAAAACGATGCACACCCGTGGGGCCTAGGAGTCCCCGGACGTGTACTTCCTTTAAAATAAAGCACATAAGCGACTGAGAAGTTGTGGAAAAAGCTGCATGCCTCCCTTTCTGCACGGCTACTCAGGGCCTAACCTTGAGGCGAGTTCTCACTTCGAGGTTCCTTTTCGCTCTAGAGCCTGTCATGTGGACCGCCGCCGCACCCACGGTAGCCCCTGGTTTAGAGAGAGAAAATTCATAATTTTCCCCAAAGCATTCTTCCAGGGCTCACTGGCCTGTCGGGAGCCGGGAATGTCAGGTACCTTCAAGGCAGGCATGAATGCCGCCCTCAAAATGGGAAAGCAGGTCTAGTTCCAGCAAGCCCCCATTTTCATGGGCACACTCAGCATACATACCTGTGGCTTCTAAGGAGTCCCAAGAGACACCGGTTACCCTGCGTTTCCTTCCCTGAATCAACTTATCGAAGTAGGGAATCCCGCATCCAGCGAACTGTCTCAACCGAGGAACGCTGTAGCTGCTCCTCTGGGCCTGGGGCTGCCTGCAGTGCCGCAGTAGGAACAGGACTTAAAGTGCAGTAAGAACCCAAGCCACCATCCTCTAGGAGGCACGGTGACTTCAGTCAGGAGGTCCTGGATGAAACGCGAAGATGAGGGCTCCTCTGAGGGCAGGTCCGACTAGGGCACCGTGTAAGACCTCCGCGCCACGTGGGACGTGCCAGAACGGCGTTCGCGAACGTGTGCGAGTGCCAAGGAAACTAAGCTGCTCCGATGGAGAGGTCAGTGCGTTTCCCTACGCTCGGCCTGCACACAGGGGGCTCTGAAGGGTTACGGGCCTGGATGTTGCTTAGCAGACCCAGATGCACCTGGGGGTACTCAGTGTTCCTGCTGGGAGCAGGGTGCCCCGGCTAGCCTCCCAGGTGTCCAGAAAGCTGTGCTGCCGTTAAAGGCATGCAGAGCAGAGGCCACCGCCTCCTGGAAGCTGCAGCACACCTCCGCTTCTGCACGGCGAATCAGGGCCTTCCTTCCAGGCATGGGTTCATGCTGGGTGTGCCGGTAGCGACACAGCGTGCTAAGATGCTGACTTTCTACACGAGCAGAGTGACTTCAGGTACGAGGGCGGGCCTCGCAGTGTTCCAAGCGCAGTGTTCTCTCATGGCAACTCACACAAGGGCCATGACAGAGTCTTCCTGGGTACTTCGCACTCACCAGCCATGTTGTCCCGAGGGCGTTCGAGGACTCTGGAGATGTAGTGCTCCTCAAGGAACGCACAGTGTGTTGCTGCCCAGCACTCGGCAGGCACAGAGGTCCTCCGGGGGATCAACCAATGGACCTCGACGTTGCTCCGCCGGCCCACAGGTGTCTGGAGGCACTCAGTGACCTCGGAGGGAAAACGATGCACACCCGTGGGGCCTAGGAGTCCCCGGACGCGTACTTCCTTTAAAATAAAGCACATAAGCGACTGAGAAGTTGTGGAAACAGCTGCATGCCTCCCTTTCTGCACGGCTACTCAGGGCCTAACCTGGAGGCGAGTTCTCACTTCGAGGTTCCCTTTCGCTCTAGAGCCTGTCATGCGGACTGAGCTGCGGCCACAGAAGCCCCTGGTTTAGAGAGAGCAAACTCATAATTTTACCTGAAGCATTCTTCCAGGGCTCACTGGCCTGTCGGGAGCCGGCAATGTCAGGTAGCTTCAAGGCAGGCATGAATGCCGCCCTCAAAATGGAAAAGCAGGGCTAGTTCCAGCAGGCCCCCGTTTTCATGGGCACACTAAGCGTACAACCCTATGGCTTCTAACGAGTCCCAAGAGACACCGGTTACCCTGCGTTTCCTTCCCTGAATTAACATATCGAAGTAGGGAGTCCCGCATCCGGCGAATGTCTCAACCGAGGAACGCCGTAGCTGCTCCTCTGGGCCTGGGGCTGCCTGCAGTGCCGCAGAAGGAACAGGACTTGAAGTGCAGTAAGAACCCAAGCCGCCGTCCTCTAGGACGCCAGGTGACTTCAGTCAGGAGGTCCTGGATGGAAGGCGAAGACGACGGCTCCTCTGAGGGCAGCTGCGATTAGGGCACCACGTAAGACCTCTGCGCCACGTGGGACGTGCCAGAACGGTGTTCGCGAACGTGTGCGAGTGCGGAGGAAACTAAGCTGCTCCGATGGAGAGGGCAGTGCGTTTCCCTATGCTCGCCCTGCACACAGGGGGCTCTGAAGGGCTACGGGCCTGGATGTTGCTTAGCAGACCCAGGTGCACCTGGGGGTACTCAGTGTTCCTGCTGGGAGCAGGGTGCCCCGGCTAGCCTCCCAGGTGTCCAGAAAGCTGTGCTGCCGTTAAAGGCATGCAGAGCAGAGGCCACCGCCTCCTGGAAGCTGCAGCACGCCTCCACTTCTGCACGGCGAATCAGGGCCTTACTTCCAGGCATGGGTTCATGCTGGGTGTGCCGGTAGCGACACAGCGTGGTAAGATGCTGACTTTCTCCTCGAGCAGAGTGACTTCAGGTACGGGGCGGGCCTCGCAGTGTTCCAAGCACAGTGTTCTCTCATGGCAGCTCACACAAGGGCCATGACAGAGTCTTCCTGGGCACTTCACACTCACCAGCCATGTTGTCCCGAGGGCGTTCGAGGGCTCTGGAGTTGTAGCGCTCCTCAAGGAACGCGCAGTGTGTTGCTGCCCAGCACTCGGCAGGCACAGAGGTCCTCCGGGGGATCAACCAATGGACCTCGACGTTGCTCCGCCGGCCCACAGGTGTCTGGAGGCACTCAGTGACCTCGGAGGGAAAACTATGCACACCCGTGGGGCCTAGGAGTCCCCTGACGTGTACTTCCTTTAAAATAAAGCACATAAGCGACTGAGAAGTTGTGGAAACAGCTGCATGCCTCCCTTTCTGCACGGCTACTCAGGGCCTAACCTTGAGGCGAGTTCTCACTTCGAGGTTCCTTTTCGCTCTAGAGCCTGTCATGTGGACCGCCGCCGCACCCACGGTAGCCCCTGGTTTAGAGAGAGAAAATTCATAATTTTCCCCGAAGCATTCTTCCAGGGCTCACTGGCCTGTCGGGAGCCGGGAATGTCAGGTACCTTCAAGGCAGGCATGAATGCCGCCCTCAAAATGGGAAAGCAGGGCTAGTTCCAGCAGGCCCCCATTTTCATGGGCACACTCAGCGTACATACCTGTGGCTTCTAAGGAGTCCCAAGAGACACCGGGTACCCTGCGTTTCCTTCCCTGAATCAACATATCGAAGTAGGGAATCCCGCATCCAGCGAACTGTCTCAACCGAGGAACGCCGTAGCTGCTCCTCTGGGCCTGGGGCTGCCTGCAGTGCCGCAGTAGGAACAGGACTTAAAGTGCAGTAAGAACCCAAGCCACCATCCTCTAGGAGGCACGGTGACTTCAGTCAGGAGGTCCTGGATGAAACGCGAAGACGAGGGCTCCTCTGAGGGCAGGTCCGACTAGGGCACCGCGTAAGACCTCCGCGCCACGTGGGACGTGCCAGAACGGTGTTCGCGAACGTGTGCGAGTGCCAAGGAAACTAAGCTGCTCCGATGGAGAGGGCAGTGCGTTTCCCTACGCTCGGCCTGCATACAGGGGGCTCTGAAGTGTTACGGGCCTGGATGTTGCTTAGCAGACCCAGGTGCACCTGGGGGTACTCAGTGTTCCTGCTGGGAGCAGGGTGCCCCGGCTAGCCTCCTAGGTGTCCAGAAAGCGGTGCTGCCGTTAAAGGCATGCAGAGCAGAGGCCACCGCCTCCTGGAAGCTGCAGCACACCTCCGCTTCTGCACGGCGAATCAGGGCCTTCCTTCCAGGCATGGGTTCATGCTGGGTGTGCCGGTAGCGACACAGCGTGCTAAGATGCTGACTTTCTACACGAGCAGAGTGACTTCAGGTACGAGGGCGGGCCTCGCAGTGTTCCAAGCGCAGTGTTCTCTCATGGCAACTCACACAAGGGCCATGACAGAGTCTTCCTGGGTACTTCGCACTCACCAGTCATGTTGTCCCGAGGGCGTTCGAGGGCTCTGGAGATGTAGCGCTCCTCAAGGAACGTGCAGTGTGTTGCTGCCCAGCACTCGGCAGGCACAGAGGTCCTCCGGGGGATCAACCAATGGACCTCGACGTTGCTCCGCCGGCCCACAGGTGTCTGGAGGCATTCAGTGACCTCGGAGGGAAAACGATGCACACCGTGGGGCCTAGAAGTCCCCGGACGCGTACTTCCTTTAAAATAAAGCACATAAGCGACTGAGAAGTTGTGGAAACAGCTGCATGCCTCCCTTTCTGCACGGCTACTCAGGGCCTAACCTGGAGGCGAGTTCTCACTTCGAGGTTCCCTTTCGCTCTAGAGCCTGTCATGCGGACTGAGCTGCGGCCACAGAAGCCCCTGGTTTAGAGAGAGCAAACTCATAATTTTCCCCGAAGCATTCTTCCAGGGCGCACTGGCCTGTCGGGAGCCGGGAATGTCAGGTAGCTTCAAGGCAGGCATGAATGCCGCCCTCAAAATGGAAAAGCAGGGCTAGTTCCAGCAGGCCCCCGTTTTCATGGGCACACTAAGCGTACAACCCTATGGCTTCTAACGAGTCCCAAGAGACAACGGTTACCCTGCGTTTCCTTCCCTGAATTAACATATCGAAGTAGGGAGTCCCGCATCTGGCGAATGTCTCAACCGAGGAACGCCGTAGCTGCTCCTCTGGGCCTGGGGCTGCCTGCAGTGCCGCAGAAGGAACAGGACTTGAAGTGCAGTAAGAACCCAAGCCGCCGTCCTCTAGGACGACCGGTGACTTCAGTCAGGAGGTCCTGGATGGAAGGCGAAGACGACGGCTCCTCTGAGGGCAGCTGCGATTAGGGCACCGCGTAAGACCTCTGCGCCACGTGGGACGTGCCAGAACGGTGTTCGCGAACGTGTGCGAGTGCGGAGGAAACTAAGCTGCTCCGATGGAGAGGGCAGTGCGTTTCCCTACGCTCGCCCTGCACACAGGGGGCTCTGAAGGTCTACGGGCCTGGATGTTGCTTAGCAGACCCAGGTGCACCTGGGGGTACTCAGTGTTCCTGCTGGGAGCAGGGTGCCCCGGCTAGCCTCCCAGGTGTCCAGAAAGCTGTGCTGCCGTTAAAGGCATGCAGAGCAGAGGCCACCGCCTCCTGGAAGCTGCAGCACGCCTCCACTTCTGCACGGCGAATCAGGGCCTTACTTCCAGGCATGGGTTCATGCTGGGTGTGCCGGTAGCGACACAGCGTGGTAAGATGCTGACTTTCTCCTCGAGCAGAGTGACTTCAGGTACGGGGCGGGCCTCGCAGTGTTCCAAGCACAGTGTTCTCTCATGGCAGCTCACACAAGGGCCATGACAGAGTCTTCCTGGGCACTTCACACTCACCAGCCATGTTGTCCCGAGGACGTTCGAGGGCTCTGGAGTTGTAGCGCTCCTCAAGGAACGCGCAGTGTGTTGCTGCCCAGCACTCGGCAGGCACAGAGGTCCTCTGGGGGATCAACCAATGGACCTCGATGTTGCTCCGCCGGCCCACAGGTGTCTGGAGGCACTCAGTGACCTCGGAGGGAAAACGATGCACACCCGTGGGGCCTAGGAGTCCCCGGACGTGTACTTCCTTTAAAATAAAGCACATAAGCGACTGAGAAGTTGTGGAAACAGCTGCATGCCTCCCTTTCTGCACGGCTACTCAGGGCCTAACCTGGAGGCGAGTTCTAACGTCGCGGTTCCCTTTCGCTCTAGAGCCTGTCATGCGGACCGCAGCCGCGGCCACGGAAGCCCCTGGTTTAGAGAGAGCAAACCCATAATTTTACCCGAAGCATTCTTCCAGGGCTCACTGGCCTGTCGGGAGCCGGCAATGTCAGGTAGCTTCAAGGCAGGCATGAATGCCGCCCTCAAAATGGAAAAGCAGGGCTAGTTCCAGCAGGCGCCCGTTTTCATGGGCACACTCAGCGTACAACCCAATGGCTTCTAACGAGTCCCAATAGACACCGGTTACCCTGCGTTTCCTTCCCTGAATTAACTTAACGAAGTAGGGAGTCCAGCCTCCGGCGAACTGTCTCAACCGAGGAACGCCGTAGCTGCTCCTCTGGGCCTGGGTCTGCCTGCAGTGCCGCAGAAGGAACAGGACTTAAAGTGCAGTAAGAACCCAAGCCGCCGTCCTCTAGGAGACACGGTGACTTCAGTCAGGAGGTCCTGGATGAAACGCGAAGACGAGGGCCCCTCTGAGGGCAGGTCCGACTAGGGCACCGCGTAAGACCTCCGCGCCACGTGGGACGTGCCAGAACGGCGTTCGCGAACGTGTGCGAGTGCCAAGGAAACTAAGCTGCTCCGATGGAGAGGGCAGTGCGTTTCCCTACGCTCGGCCTGCACACAGGGGGCTCTGAAGGGTTACGGGCCTGGATGTTGCTTAGCAGACCCAGGTGCACCTGGGGGTACTCAGTGTTCCTGCTGGGAGCAGGGTGCCCCAGCTAGCCTCCTAGGTGTGCAGAAAGCTGTGCTGCCGTTAAAGGCATGCAGAGCAGAGGCCACCGCCTCCTGGAAGCTGCAGCACACCTCCGCTTCTGCACGGCGAATCAGGGCCTTCCTTCCAGGCATGGGTTCATGCTGGGTGTGCCGGTAGCGACACAGCGTGCTAAGATGCTGACTTTCTACACGAGCAGAGTGACTTCAGGTACGAGGGCGGGCCTCGCAGTGTTCCAAGCGCAGTGTTCTCTCATGGCAACTCACACAAGGGCCATGACAGAGTCTTCCTGGGTACTTCGCACTCACCAGCCATGTTGTCCCGAGGGCGTTCGAGGGCTCTGGAGATGTAGCGCTTCTCAAGGAACGCGCAGTGTGTTGCTGCCCAGCACTCGGCAGGCACAGAGGTCCTCCGGGGGATCAACCAATGGACCTCGACGTTGCTCCGCCGGCCCACAGGTGTCTGGAGGCACTCAGTGACCTCGGAGGGAAAACGATGCACACCCGTGGGGCTTAGGAGTCCCCGGACGCGTACTTCCTTTAAAATAAAGCACATAAGCGACTGAGAAGTTGTGGAAACAGCTGCATGCCTCCCTTTCTGCACGGCTACTCAGGGCCTAACCTGGAGGCGAGTTCTCACTTCGAGGTTCCCTTTCGCTCTAGAGCCTGTCATGCGGACTGAGCTGCGGCCACAGAATCCCCTGGTTTAGAGAGAGCAAACTCATAATTTTCCCCGAAGCATTCTTCCAGGGCGCACTGGCCTGTTGGGAGCCGGGAATATCAGGAAGCTTCAAGGCAGGCATGAATGCCGCCCTCAAAATGGAAAAGCAGGGCTAGTTCCAGCAGGCCCCCGTTTTCATGGGCACACTACGCGTACAACCCGATGGCTTCTAACGAGTCCCAAGAGACACCGGTTACCCTGCGTTTCCTTCCCTGAATTAACATATCGAAGTAGGGAGTCCCGCATCCGGCGAATGTCTCAACCGAGGAACGCCGTAGCTGCTCCTCTGGGCCTGGGGCTGCCTGCAGTGCCGCAGAAGGAACAGGACTTGAAGTGCAGTAAGAACCCAAGCCGCCGTCCTCTAGGACGCCCGGTGACTTCAGTCAGGAGGTCCTGGATGGAAGGCGAAGACGACGGCTCCTCTGAGGGCAGCTGCGATTAGGGCACCGCGTAAGACCTCCGCGCCACGTGGGACGTGCCAGAACGGTGTTCGCGAACGTGTGCGAGTGCGGAGGAAACTAAGCTGCTCCGATGGAGAGGGCAGTGCGTTTCCCTACGCTCGCCCTGCACACAGGGGGCTCTGAAGGGCTACGGGCCTGGATGTTGCTTAGCAGACCCAGGTGCACCTGGGGGTACTCAGTGTTCCTGCTGGGAGCAGGGTGCCCCAGCTAGCCTCCCAGGTGTCCAGAAAGCTGTGCTGCCGTTAAAGGCATGCAGAGCAGAGGCCAGCGCCTCCTGGAAGCTGCAGCACGCCTCCACTTCTGCACGGCGAATCAGGGCCTTACTTCCAGGCATGGGTTCATGCTGGGTGTGCCGGTAGCGACACAGCGTGGTAAGATGCTGACTTTCTCCTCGAGCAGAGTGACTTCAGGTACGGGGCGGGCCTCGCAGTGTTCCAAGCACAGTGTTCTCTCATGGCAGCTCACACAAGGGCCATGACAGAGTCTTCCTGGGCACTTCACACTCACCAGCCATGTTGTCCCGAGGGCGTTCGAGGGCTCTGGAGTTGTAGCGCTCCTCAAGGAACGCGCAGTGTGTTGCTGCCCAGCACTCGGCAGGCACAGAGGTCCTCTGGGGGATCAACCAATGGACCTCGACGTTGCTCCGCCGGCCCACAGGTGTCTGGAGGCACTCAGTGACCTCGGAGGGAAAACGATGCACACCCGTGGGGCCTAGAAGTCCCCGGATGCGTACTTCCTTTTAAATAAAGGACATAAGCGACTGGGAACTCGTGGAAAGAGCTGCAAGCCTCCCTTTTTGCACGGCTACTCAGGACCTAACCTGGAGGCGAGTTCTCACGTCGCGGGTCCCTTTCGCTCTAGAGCCTGTCATGCGGACCGAAGCCGTGGCCACGGAAGCCCCTGGTTTAGAGAGAGCAAACTCATAATTTTCCCCAAAGCATTCTTCCAGGGCTCACTGGCCTGTCGGGAGCTGGGAATGTCAGGTACCTTCAAGGCAGGCATGAATGCCGCCCTCAAAATGGGAAAGCAGGGCTTGTTCCACCAGGCCCCCGTTATCATGGGCACACTCAGCTTACATCCCTGTGGCTTATAAGGACTCCCAAGAGACACCGGTTACCCTGCGTTTCCCTCCCTGAATCAACTTATCGAAGTAGGGAATCCCGCATCCGGCGAACTGTCTCAACCGAGGAACGCCGTAGCTGCTCCTCTGGGCCTGGGGATGCCTGCAGTGCCGCAGAAGGAACAGGACTTGAAGTGCATTAAGAACCCAAGCCGCCGTCCTCTAGGAGGCACGGTGACTTCAGTCAGGAGGTCCTGGATGGAACGCGAAGACGAGGTCTCCTCTGAGGGCAGGTCCGATTAGGGCACCACGTAAGACCTCCGCGCCACGTGGGACGTGCCAGAACGGTGTTCGCGAACGTGTGCGAGTGCGGAGGAAACTAAGCTGCTCCGAAGGAGAGGGCAGTGCGTTTCCCTACGCTCGGCCTGCACACAGGGGGCTCTGAAGGGCTACGGGCCTGGATGTTGCTTCGCAGACCCAGGTGCACCTGGGGGTACTCAGTGTTCCTGCTGGGCGCAGGGCGCCCCGGCTAGCCTCCCAGGTATCCAGAAAGCTGTGCTGCCGTTAAAGGCATGCAGAGCAGAGGCCACCGCCTCCTGGAAGCAGCAGCACGCCTCCGCTTCTGCACGGCGAATCAGGGCCTTACTTCCAGGCATGGGTTCATGCTGGGTGTGCCGGTAGCGACACAGCGTGCTAAGATGCTGACTTTCTCCTCGAGCAGAGTGACTTAAGGTACGAGGGCGGGCCTCGCAGTGTTCCAAGCGCAGTGTTCTCTCATGGCAACTCACACAAGGGCCATGACAGAGTCTTCCTGGGCACTTCGCACTCACCAGCCATGTTGTCCCGAGGGCATTTGAGGGCTCTGGAGATGTAGCGCTCATCAAGGAATGCGCAGTGTGTTGCTGCCCAGCACTCGGCAGGCACAGAGGTCCTCCGGGGGATCAACCAATGGACCTCGACGTTGCTCCGCAGGCCCACAGGTGTCTGGAGGCACTCAGTGACCTCGGAGGGAAAACGATGCACACCCGTGGGGCCTAGAAGTCCCCGGACGCATACTTCCTTTAAAATAAAGGACATAAGCGACTGGGAACTCGTGGAAAGAGCTGCAAGCCTCCCTTTTTGCACGGCTACTCAGGGCCTAACCTGGAGACGAGTTCTCACGTCGCGGTTCCCTTTCACTCTAGAGCCTGTCATGCGGACCGAAGCCGTGGCCACGGAAGCCCCTGGTTTAGAGAGAGCAAACTCATAATTTTCCCCGAAGCATTCTTCCAGGGCTCACTGGCCTGTCGGGAGCTGGGAATGTCAGGTACCTTCAAGGCAGGCATGAATGCCGCCCTCAAAATGGGAAAGCAGGGCTTGTTCCAGCAGGCCCCCGTTATCATGGGCACACTCAGCATACATCCCTGTGGCTTATAAGGACTCCCAAGAGACACCGGTTACCCTGCGTTTCCTTCCCTGAATCAACTTATCGAAGTAGGGAGTCCCGCATCCGGCGAACTGTCTCAACCGAGGAACGCCGTAGCTGCTCCTCTGGGCCTGGGGCTGCCTGCAGTGCCGCAGAAGGAACAGGACTTGAAGTGCAGTAAGAACCCAAGCCGCCGTCCTCTAGGACGCCCGGTGACTTCAGTCAGGAGGTCCTGGATGGAAGGCGAAGACGACGGCTCCTCTGAGGGCAGCTGCGATTAGGGCACCGCGTAAGACCTCTGCGCCACGTGGGACGTGCCAGAACGGTGTTCGCGAACGTGTGCGAGTGCGGAGGAAACTAAGCTGCTCCGATGGAGAGGGCAGTGCGTTTCCCTACGCTCGGCCTGCACACAGGGTTCTCTGAAGGGCTACGGGCCTGGATGTTGCTTAGCAGACCCAGGTGCACCTGGGGGTACTCAGTGTTCCTGCTGGGAGCAGGGTGCCCCGGCTAGCCTCCCAGGTTTCCAGAAAGCTGTGCTGCCGTTAAAGGCATGCAGAGCAGAGGCCACTGCCTCCTGGAAGCTGCAGCACGCCTCCACTTCTGCACGGCGAATCAGGGCCTTCCTTCCAGGCATGGGTTCATGCTGGGTGTGCCGGTAGCGACACAGCGTGGTAAGATGCTGACTTTCTCCTCGAGCAGAGTGACTTCAGGTACGGGGTGGGCCTCGCAGTGTTCCAAGCACAGTGTTCTCTCATGGCAGCTCACACAAGGGCCATGACAGAGTCTTCCTGGGCACTTCACACTCACCAGCCATGTTGTCCCGAGGGCGTTCGAGGGCTCTGGAGTTGTAGCGCTCCTCAAGGAACGCGCAGTGTGTTGCTGCCCAGCACTCGGCAGGCACAGAGGTCCTCTGGGGGATCAACCAATGGACCTCGACGTTGCTCCGCCGGCCCACAGGTGTCTGGAGGCACTCAGTGACCTCGGAGGGAAAACGATGCACACCCGTGGGGCCTAGGAGTCCCCGGACGTGTACTTCCTTTAAAATAAAGCACATAAGCGACTGAGAAGTTGTGGAAACAGCTGCATGCCTCCCTTTCTGCACGGCTACTCAGGGCCTAACCTGGAGGCGAGTTCTAACGTCGCGGTTCCCTTTCGCTCTAGAGCCTGTCATGCGGACCGCAGCCGCGGCCACGGAAGCCCCTGGTTTAGAGAGAGCAAACCCAAAATTTTACCCGAAGAATTCTTCCAGGGCTCACTGGCCTGTCGGGAGCCGGCAATGTCAGGTAGCTTCAAGGCAGGCATGAATGCCGCCCTCAAAATGGAAAAGCAGGGCTAGTTCCAGCAGGCGCCCGTTTTCATGGGCACACTCAGCGTACAACCCTATGGCTTCTAACGAGTCCCAAGAGACACCGGTTACCCTGCGTTTCCTTCCCTGAATTAACTTAACGAAGTAGGGAGTCCCGCCTCCGACGAACTGTCTCAACCGAGGAACGCCGTAGCTGCTCCTCTGGGCCTGGGGCTGCCTGCAGTGCCGCAGAAGGAACAGGACTTGAAGTGCAGTAAGAACCCAAGCCGCCGTCCTCTAGGACGCCCGGTGACTTCAGTCAGGAGGTCCTGGATGGAACGCGAAGACGACGGCTCCTCTGAGGGCAGCTGCGATTAGGGCACCGCGTAAGACCTCCGCGCCACGTGGGACGTGCCAGAACGGTGTTCGCGAACGTGTGCGAGTGCGGAGGAAACTAAGCTGCTCCGAAGGAGAGGGCAGTGCGTTTCCCTACGCTCGGCCTGCTCACAGGGGGCTCTGATGGGCTACGGGCCTGGATGTTGCTTAGCAGACCCAGGTGCACCTGGGGGTACTCAGTGTTCCTGCTGGGAGCAGGGTGCCCCGGCTAGCCTCCTAGGTGTCGAGAAAGCTGTGCTGCCGTTAAAGGCATGCAGAGCAGAGGCCACCGCCTCCTGGAAGCTGCAGCACACCTCCGCTTCTGCACGGCGAATCAGGGCCTTCCTTCCAGGCATGGGTTCATGCTGGGTGTGCCGGTAGCGACACAGCGTGCTAAGATGCTGACTTTCTACACGAGCAGAGTGACTTCAGGTACGAGGGCGGGCCTCGCAGTGTTCCAAGCGCAGTGTTCTCTCATGGCAACTCACACAAGGGCCATGACAGAGTCTTCCTGGGTACTTCGCACTCACCAGCCATGTTGTCCCGAGGGCGTTCGAGGGCTCTGGAGATGTAGCGCTCCTCAAGGAACGCGCAGTGTGTTGCTGCCCAGCACTCGGCAGGCACAGAGGTCCTCTGGGGGATCAACCAATGGACCTCGACGTTGCTCCGCCGGCCCACAGGTGTCTGGAGGCACTCAGTGACCTCGGAGGGAAAACGATGCACACCCGTGGGGCCTAGGAGTCCCCGGACGCGTACTTCCTTTAAAATAAAGCACATAAGCGACTGAGAAGTTGTGGAAACAGCTGCATGCCTCCCTTTCTGCACGGCTACTCAGGGCCTAACCTGGAGGCGAGTTCTCACTTCGAGGTTCCCTTTCGCTCTAGAGCCTGTCATGCGGACTGAGCTGCGGCCACGGAAGCCCCTGGTTTAGAGAGAGCAAACTCATAATTTTCCCCGAAGCATTCTTCCAGGGCTCACTGGCCTGTCGGGAGCCGGCAATGTCAGGTAGCTTCAAGGCAGGCATGAATGCCGCCCTCAAAATGGAAAAGCAGGGCTAGTTCCAGCAGGCGCCCATTTTCACGGGCACACACAGCGTACAACCCTATGGCTTCTAACGAGTCCCAAGAGACACCGGTTACCCTGCGTTTCCTTCCCTGAATTAACATATCGAAGTAGGGAGTCCCGCATCCGGCGAATGTCTCAACCGAGGAACGCCGTAGCTGCTCCTCTGGGCCTGGGTCTGCCTGCAGTGCCGCAGAAGGAAAAGGACTTGAAGTGCAGTAAGAACCCAAGCCGCCGTCCTCTAGGACGCCCGGTGACTTCAGTCAGGAGGTCCTGGATGGAAGGCGAAGACGACGGCTCCTCTGAGGGCAGCTGCGATTAGGGCACCGCGTAAGACCTCCGCGCCACGTGGGACGTGCCAGAACGGTGTTCGCGAACGTGTGCGAGTGCGGAGGAAACTAAGCTGCTCCGATGGAGAGGGCAGTGCGTTTCCCTACGCTCGCCCTGCACACAGGGGGCTCTGAAGGGCTACGGGCCTGGATGTTGCTTAGCAGACCCAGGTGCACCTGGGGGTACTCAGTGTTCCTGCTGGGAGCAGGGTGCCCCGGCTAGCCTCCCAGGTGTCCAGAAAGCTGTGCTGCCGTTAAAGGCATGCAGAGCAGAGGCCACCGCCTCCTGGAAGCTGCAGCACGCCTCCACTTCTGCACGGCGAATCAGGGCCTTACTTCCAGGCATGGGTTCATGCTGGGTGTGCCGGTAGCGACACAGCATGGTAAGATGCTGACTTTCTCCTCGAGCAGAGTGACTTCAGGTACGGGGCGGGCCTCGCAGTGTTCCAAGCACAGTGTTCTCTCATGGCAGCTCACACAAGGGCCATGACAGAGTCTTCCTGGGCACTTCACACTCACCAGCCATGTTGTCCCGAGGGCGTTCGAGGGCTCTGGAGTTGTAGCGCTCCTCAAGGAACGCGCAGTGTGTTGTTGCCCAGCACTCGGCAGGCACAGAGGTCCTCTGGGGGATCAACCAATGGACCTCGACGTTGCTCCGCCGGCCCACAGGTGTCTGGAGGCACTCAGTGACCTCGGAGGGAAAACGATGCACACCCGTGGGGCCTAGAAGTCCCCGGACGCGTACTTCCTTTTAAATAAAGGACATAAGCGACTGGGAACTCGTGGAAAGAGCTGCAAGCCTCCCTTTTTGCACGGCTACTCAGGGCCTAACCTGGAGGCGAGTTCTCACGTCGCGGGTCCCTTTCGCTCTAGAGCCTGTCATGCGGACCGAAGCCGTGGCCACGGAAGCCCCTGGTTTAGAGAGAGCAAACTCATAATTTTCCCCGAAGCATTCGTCCAGGGCTCACTGGCCTGTCGGGAGCTGGGAATGTCAGGTACCTTCAAGGCAGGCATGAATGCCGCCCTCAAAATGGGAAAGCAGGGCTTGTTCCAGCAGGCCCCCGTTATCATGGGCACACTCAGCGTATATCCCTGTGGCTTATAAGGACTCCAAAGAGACACCGGTTACCCTGCGTTTCCCTCCCTGAATCAACTTATCGAAGTAGGGAATCCCGCATCCGGCGAACTGTCTCAACCGAGGAACGCCGTAGCTGCTCCTCTGGGCCTGGGGATGCCTGCAGTGCCGCAGAAGGAACAGGACTTGAAGTGCATTAAGAACCCAAGCCGCCGTCCTCTAGGAGGCACGGTGACTTCAGTCAGGAGGTCCTGGATGGAACGCGAAGACGAGGTCTCCTCTGAGGGCAGGTCCGATTAGGGCACCGCGTAAGACCTCCGCGCCACGTGGGACGTGCCAGAACGGTGTTCGCGAACGTGTGCGAGTGCGGAGGAAACTAAGCTGCTCCGAAGGAGAGGGCAGTGCGTTTCCCTACGCTCGGCCTGCACACAGGGGGCTCTGAAGGGCTACGGGCCTGGATGTTGCTTCGCAGACCCAGGTGCACCTGGGGGTACTCAGTGTTCCTGCTGGGCGCAGGGCGCCCCGGCTAGCCTCCCAGGTGTCCAGAAAGCTGTGCTGCCATTAAAGGCATGCAGAGCAGAGGCCACCGCCTCCTGGAAGCAGCAGCACGCCTCCGCTTCTGCACGGCGAATCAGGGCCTTACTTCCAGGCATGGGTTCATGCTGGGTGTGCCGGTAGCGACACAGCGTGCTAAGATGCTGACTTTCTCCTCGAGCAGAGTGACTTCAGGTACGAGGGCGAGCCTCGCAGTGTTCCAAGCGCAGTGTTCTCTCATGGCAACTCACACAAGGGCCATGACAGAGTCTTCCTGGGCACTTCGCACTCACCAGCCATGTTGTCCCGAGGGCATTTGAGGGCTCTGGAGATGTAGCGCTCATCAAGGAATGCGCAGTGTGTTGCTGCCCAGCACTTGGCAGGCACAGAGGTCCTCCGGGGGATCAACCAATGGACCTTGACGTTGCTCCGCCGGCCCACATGTGTCTGGAGGCACTCAGTGACCTCGGAGGGAAAACGATGCACACCCGTGGGGCCTAGAAGTCCCCGGACGCGTACTTCCTTTAAAATAAAGGACATAAGCGACTGGGAACTCGTGGAAAGATCTGCAAGCCTCCCTTTTTGCACAGCTACTCAGGGCCTAACCTGGAGACGAGTTCTCACGTCGCGGTTCCCTTTCGCTCTAGAGCCTGTCATGCGGACCGAAGCCGTGGCCACGGAAGCCCCTGGTTTAGAGAGAGCAAACTCATAATTTTCCCCGAAGCATTCTTCCAGGGCTCACTGGCCTGTCGGGAGCTGGGAATGTCAGGTACCTTCAAGGCAGGCATGAATGCCGCCCTCAAAATGGGAAAGCAGAGCTTGTTCCAGCAGGCCCCCGTTATCATGGGCACACTCAGCATACATCCCTGTGGCTTATAAGGACTCCCAAGAGACACCGGTTACCCTGCGTTTCCTTCCCTGAATCAACTTATCGAAGTAGGGAGTCCCGCATCCGGCGAACTGTCTCAACCGAGGAACGCCGTAGCTGCTCCTCTGGGCCTGGGGCTGCCTGCAGTGCCGCAGAAGGAACAGGACTTGAAGTGCAGTAAGAACCCAAGCCGCCGTCCTCTAGGACGCCCGGTGACTTCAGTCAGGAGGTCCTGGATGGAAGGCGAAGACGACGGCTCCTCTGAGGGCAGCTGCGATTAGGGCACCGCGTAATACCTCTGCGCCACGTGGGACGTGCCAGAACGGTGTTCGCGAACGTGTGCGAGTGCGGAGGAAACTAAGCTGCTCCGATGGAGAGGGCAGTGCGTTTCCCTATGCTCGGCCTGCACACAGGGTTCTCTGAAGGGCTACGGGCCTGGATGTTGCTTAGCAGACCCAGGTGCACCTGGGGGTACTCAGTGTTCCTGCTGGGAGCAGGGTGCCCCGGCTAGCCTTCCAGGTGTCCAGAAAGCTGTGCTGCCGTTAAAGGCATGCAGAGCAGAGGCCACCGCCTCCTGGAAGCTGCAGCACGCCTCCACTTCTGCACGGCGAATCAGGGCCTTACTTCCAGGCATGGGTTCATGCTGGGTGTGCCGGTAGCGACACAGCGTGGTAAGATGCTGACTTTCTCCTCGAGCAGAGTGACTTCAGGTACGGGGTGGGCCTCGCAGTGTTCCAAGCACAGTGTTCTCTCATGGCAGCTCACACAAGGGCCATGACAGAGTCTTCCTGGGCACTTCACACTCACCAGCCATGTTGTCCCGAGGGCGTTCGAGGGCTCTGGAGTTGTAGCGCTCCTCAAGGAACGCTCACTGTGTTGCTGCCCAGCACTCGGCAGGCACAGAGGTCCTCTGGGGGATCAACCAATGGACCTCGACGTTGCTCCGCCAGCCCACAGGTGTCTGGAGGCACTCAGTGACCTCGGAGGGAAAACGATGCACACCCGTGGGGCCTAGGAGTCCCCGGACGTGTACTTCCTTTAAAATAAAGCACATAAGCGACTGAGAAGTTGTGGAAACAGCTGCATGCCTCCCTTTCTGCACGGCTACTCAGGGCCTAACCTGGAGGCGAGTTCTAACGTCGCGGTTCCCTTTCGCTCTAGAGCCTGTCATGCGGACCGCAGCCGCGGCCACGGAAGCCCCTGGTTTAGAGAGAGCAAACCCATAATTTTACCCGAAGCATTCTTCCAGGGCTCACTGGCCTGTCGGGAGCCGGCAATGTCAGGTAGCTTCAAGGCAGGCATGAATGCCGCCCTCAAAATGGAAAAGCAGGGCTAGTTCCAGCAGGCGCCCGTTTTCATGGGCACACTCAGCGTACAACCCTATGGCTTCTAACGAGTCCCAAGAGACACCGGTTACCCTGCGTTTCCTTCCCTGAATTAACTTAACGAAGTAGGGAGTCCCGCCTCCGGTGAACTGTCTCAACCGAGGAACGCCGTATCTGCTCCTCTGGGCCTGGGGCTGCCTGCAGTGCCGCAGAAGGAACAGGACTTGAAGTGCAGTAAGAACCCAAGCCGCCGTCCTCTAGGACGCCCGGTGACTTCAGTCAGGAGGTCCTGGATGGAACGCGAAGACGACGGCTCCTCTGAGGGCAGCTGCGATTAGGGCACCGCGTAAGACCTCCGCGCCACGTGGGACGTGCCAGAACGGTGTTCACGAACTTGTGCGAGTGCGGAGGAAACTAAGCTGCTCCGAAGGAGAGGGCAGTGCGTTTCCCTACGCTTGGCCTGCTCACAGGGGGCTCTGATGGGCTACGGGCCTGGATGTTGCTTAGCAGACCCAGGTGCACCTGGGGGTACTCAGTGTTCCTGCTGGGAGCAGGGTGCCCCGGCTAGCCTCCTAGGTGTCGAGAAAGCTGTGCTGCCATTAAAGGCATGCAGAGCAGAGGCCACCGCCTCCTGGAAGCTGCAGCACACCTCCGCTTCTGCACGGCGAATCAGGGCCTTCCTTCGAGGCATGGGTTCATGCTGGGTGTGCCGGTAGCGACACAGCGTGCTAAGATGCTGACTTTCTACACGAGCAGAGTGACTTCAGGTACGAGGGCGGGCCTCGCAGTGTTCCAAGCGCAGTGTTCTCTCATGGCAGCTCACACAAGGGCCATGACAGAGTCTTCCTGGGTACTTCGCACTCACCAGCCATGTTGTCCCGAGGGCGTTCGAGGGCTCTGGAGATGTAGCGCTCCTCAAGGAACGCGCAGTGTGTTGCTGCCCAGCACTCGGCAGGCACAGAGGTCCTCTGGGGGATCAACCAATGGACCTCGACGTTGCTCCGCCGGCCCACAGGTGTCTGGAGGCACTCAGTGACCTCGGAGGGAAAACGATGCACACCCGTGGGGCCTAGGAGTCCCCGGACGCGTACTTCCTTTAAAATAAAGCACATAAGCGACTGAGAAGTTGTGGAAACAGCTGCATGCCTCCCTTTCTGCACGGCTACTCAGGGCCTAACCTGGAGGCGAGTTCTCACTTCGAGGTTCCCTTTCGCTCTAGAGCCTGTCATGCGGACTGAGCTGCGGCCACAGAAGCCCCTGGTTTAGAGAGAGCAAACTCATAATTTTACCCGAAGCATTCTTCCAGGGCTCACTGGCCTGTCGGGAGCTGGGAATGTCAGGTACCTTCAAGGCAGGCATGAATGCCGCCCTCAAAATGGGAAAGCAGGGCTTGTTCCAGCAGGCCCCCGTTATCATGGGCACACTCAGCGTACATCCCTGTGGCTTATAAGGACTCCCAAGAGACACCGGTTACCCTGCGTTTCCCTCCCTGAATCAACTTATCGAAGTAGGGAATCCCGCATCCGGCGAACTGTCTCAACCGAGGAACGCCGTAGCTGCTCCTCTGGGCCTGGGGATGCCTGCAGTGCCGCAGAAGGAACAGGACTTGAAGTGCATTAAGAACCCAAGCCGCCGTCCTCTAGGAGGCACGGTGACTTCAGTCAGGAGGTCCTGGATGGAACGCGAAGACGAGGTCTCCTCTGAGGGCAGGTCCGATTAGGGCACCGCGTAAGACCTCCGCGCCACGTGGGACGTGCCAGAACGGTGTTCGCGAACGTGTGCGAGTGCGGAGGAAACTAAGCTGCTCCGAAGGAGAGGGCAGTGCGTTTCCCTACGCTCGGCCTGCACACAGGGGGCTCTGAAAGGCTACGGGCCTGGATGTTGCTTCGCAGACCCAGGTGCACCTGGGGGTACTCAGTGTTCCTGCTGGGCGCAGGGCGCCCCGGCTAGCCTCCCAGGTGTCCAGAAAGCTGTGCTGCCATTAAAGGCATGCAGAGCAGAGGCCACCGCCTCCTGGAAGCAGCAGCACGCCTCCGCTTCTGCACGGCGAATCAGGGCCTTACTTCCAGGCATGGGTTCATGCTGGGTGTGCCGGTAGCGACACAGCGTGCTAAGATGCTGACTTTCTCCTCGAGCAGAGTGACTTCAGGTACGAGGGCGAGCCTCGCAGTGTTCCAAGCGCAGTGTTCTCTCATGGCAACTCACACAAGGGCCATGACAGAGTCTTCCTGGGCACTTCGCACTCACCAGCCATGTTGTCCCGAGGGCATTTGAGGGCTCTGGAGATGTAGCGCTCATCAAGGAATGCGCAGTGTGTTGCTGCCCAGCACTTGGCAGGCACAGAGGTCCTCCGGGGGATCAACCAATGGACCTCGACGTTGCTCCGCCGGCCCACAGGTGTCTGGAGGCACTCAGTGACCTCGGAGGGAAAACGATGCACACCCGTGGGGCCTAGAAGTCCCCGGACGCGTACTTCCTTTAAAATAAAGGACATAAGCGACTGGGAACTCGTGGAAAGATCTGCAAGCCTCCCTTTTTGCACAGCTACTCAGGGCCTAACCTGGAGACGAGTTCTCACGTCGCGGTTCCCTTTCGCTCTAGAGCCTGTCATGCGGACCGAAGCCGTGGCCACGGAAGGCCCTGGTTTAGAGAGAGCAAACTCATAATTTTCCCCGAAGCATTCTTCCAGGGCTCACTGGCCTGTCGGGAGCTGGGAATGTCAGGTACCTTCAAGGCAGGCATGAATGCCGCCCTCAAAATGGGAAAGCAGGGCTTGTTCCAGCAGGCCCCCGTTATCATGGGCACACTCAGCATACATCCCTGTGGCTTATAAGGACTCCCAAGAGACACCGGTTACCCTGCGTTTCCTTCCCTGAATCAACTTATCGAAGTAGGGAGTCCCGCATCCGGCGAACTGTCTCAACCGAGGAACGCCGTAGCTGCTCCTCTGGGCCTGGGGATGCCTGCAGTGCCGCAGAAGGAACAGGACTTGAAGTGCATTAAGAACCCAAGCCGCCGTCCTCTAGGAGGCACGGTGACTTCAGTCAGGAGGTCCTGGATGGAACGCGAAGACGAGGTCTCCTCTGAGGGCAGGTCCGATTAGGGCACCGCGTAAGACCTCCGCGCCACGTGGGACGTGACAGAACGGCGTTCGCGAACGTGTGCGAGTTCCAAGGAAACTAAGCTGCTCCGATGGAGAGGGCAGTGCGTTTCCCTACGCTCGGCCTGCACACAGGGGGCTCTGAAGGGTTACGGGCCTGGATGTTGCTTAGCAGACCCAGGTGCACCTGGGGGTACTCAGTGTTCCTGCTGGGAGCAGGGTGACCCAGCTAGCCTCCCAGGTGTCCAGAAAGCTGTGCTGCCGTTAAAGGCATGCAGAGCAGAGGCCACCGCCTCCTGGAAGCTGCAGCACACCTCCGCTTCTGCACGGCGAATCAGGGCCTTCCTTCCAGGCATGGGTTCATGCTGGGTGTGCCGGTAGCGACACAGCGTGCTAAGATGCTGACTTTCTACACGAGCAGAGTGACTTCAGGTACGAGGGCGGGCCTCGCAGTGTTCCAAGCGCAGTGTTCTCTCATGGCAACTCACACAAGGGCCATGACAGAGTCTTCCTGGGTACTTCGCACTCACCAGCCATGTTGTCCCGAGGGCGTTCGAGGGCTCTGGAGATGTAGCGCTCCTCAAGGAACGCGCAGTGTGTTGCTGCCCAGCACTCGGCAGGCACAGAGGTCCTCCGGGGGATCAACCAATGGACCTCGACGTTGCTCCGCCGGCCCACAGGTGTCTGGAGGCACTCAGTGACCTCGGAGGGAAAACGATGCACACCCGTGGGGCCTAGGAGTCCCCGGACGCGTACTTCCTTTAAAATAAAGCACATATGCGACTGAGAAGTTGTGGAAACAGCTGCATGCCTCCCTTTCTGCACGGCTACTCAGGGCCTAACCTGGAGGCGAGTTCTCACTTCGAGGTTCCGTTTCGCTCTAGAGCCTGTCATGCGGACTGAGCTGCGGCCACAGAAGCCCCTGGTTTAGAGAGAGCAAACTCATAATTTTCCCCGAAGCATTCTTCCAGGGCTCACTGGCCTGTCGGGAGCCGGGAATGTCAGGTAGCTTCAAGGCAGGCATGAATGCCGCCCTCAAAATGGAAAAGCAGGGCTAGTTCCAGCAGGCCCCCGTTTTCATGGGCACACTAAGCGTACAACCCTATGGCTTCTAACGAGTCCCAAGAGACACCGGTTACCCTGCGTTTCCTTCCCTGAATTAACATATCGAAGAAGGGAGTCCCGCATCCGGCGAACTGTCTCAACCGAGGAACGCCGTAGCTGCTCCTCTGGGCCTGGGGCTGCCTGCAGTGCCGCAGAAGGAACAGGACTTGAAGTGCAGTAAGAACCCAAGCCGCCGTCCTCTAGGACGCCCGGTGACTTCAGTCAGGAGGTCCTGGATGGAAGGCGAAGACGACGGCTCCTCTGAGGGCAGCTGCGATTAGGGCACCGCGTAAGACCTCTGCGCCACGTGGGACGTGCCAGAACGGTGTTCGCGAACGTGAGCGAGTGCGGAGGAAACTAAGCTGCTCCGATGGAGAGGGCAGTGTGTTTCCCTACGCTCGGCCTGCACACAGGGGTCTCTGAAGGGCTACGGGCCTGGATGTTGCTTAGCAGACCCAGGTGCACCTGGGGGTACTCAGTGTTCCTGCTGGGAGCAGGGTGTCCCGGCTAGCCTCCCAGGTGTCCAGAAAGCTGTGCTGCCGTTAAAGGCATGCAGAGCAGAGGCCACCGCCTCCTGGAAGCTGCAGCACGCCTCCGCTTCTGCACGGCGAATCAGGGCCTTACTTCCAGGCATGTGTTCATGCTGTGTGTGCCGGTAGCGACACAGCGTGCTAAGATGCTGACTTTCTCCTCGAGCAGAGTGACTTCAGGTACGAGGGCGGGCCTCGCAGTGTTCCAAGCACAGTGTTCTCTCATGGCAGCTCACACAAGGGCCATGACTGAGTCTTCCTGGGCACTTCGCACTCACCAGCCATGTTTTCCCGAGGGCGTTCGAGGGCTCTGGATATGTAGCGCTCCTCAAGGAACGCGCAGTGTGTTGCTGCCCAGCACTCGGCAGGCACAGAGGTCCTCCGGGGGATCAGCCAATGGACCTCGACATTGCTCCGCCGGCCCACAGGTGTCTGGAGGCACTCAGTGACCTCGGAGGGAAAACGATGCACACCCGTGGGGCCTAGGAGTCCCCAGACGCGTACTTCCTTTAAAATAAAGGACATAAGCGACTGAGAACTCGTGGAAACAGCTGCATGCCTCCCTTTCTGCACGGCTACTTAGGACCTATCCTGGAGGCGAGTTCTCACGTCACGGTTCCCTTTCGCTCTAGAGCCTGTCATGCGGATCGCCGCCGCGGCCACGGAAGCCCCTGGTTTAGAGAGAGCAAACTCATAATTTTCCCCGAAGCATTCTTCCAGGGCTCACTGGCCTGTCGGGAGCTGGGAATGTCAGGTAGCTTCAAGGCAGGCATGAATGCCACCCTCAAAATGGGAAAGCAGGGCTTGTTCCAGCAGGCCCCCGTTATCATGGGCACACTGAGCGTACATCCCTGTGGCTTCTAACGAGTCCCAAGAGACACCGGTTACCCTGCGTTTCCTTCCCTGAATCAACTTATCGAAGTAGGGAGTCCCGCATCCGGCGAACTGTCTCAACCGAGGAACGCCGTACCTGCTCCTCTGGGCCTGGGGAAGCCTGCAGTGCCGCAGAAGGAACAGGACTTAAAGTGCAGTAATAACCCAAGCCGCCGTCCTCTAGGAGGCACGGTGACTTCAGTCAGGAGGTCCTGGATGGAACGCGAAGACAAGGGCTCCTCTGAGGGCACCGCGTAAGACCTCCGCGCCACGTGGGACATGCCAGAACGGCGTTCGCGAACGTGTGCGTGTGCCGAGGAAACTAAGCTGCTCCGAAGGAGAGGGCAGTGCATTTCCCTACGCTCGGCCTGCACACACGGGGCTCTGAAGGGCTACGGGCCTGGATGTTGCTTAGCAGACCCAGGTGCACCTGGGGGTACTCAGTGTTCCTGCTGGGAGCAGGGTGCCCCGGCTAGCCTCCCAGGTGTCCAGAAAGCTGTGCTGCCGTTAAAGGCATGCAGAGCAGAGGCCACCGCCTCCTGGAAGCTGCAGCACGCCTCCGCTTCTGCATGGCGAATCAGGGCCTTATTTCCAGGCATGGATTCATGCTGGGTGTGCCGGTAGCGACACAGCGTGCTAAGATGCTGACTTTCTCCTCGAGCAGAGTGACTTCAGGTACGAGGGTGGGCCTCGCAGTGTTCCAAGCACAGTGTTCTCTCATGGCAGCTCACACAAGGGCCATGACTGAGTCTTCCTGGGTACTTCGCACTCACCAGCCATGTTGTCCCGAGGGCGTTCGAGGGCTCTGGATATGTAGCGCTCCTCAAGGAACGCGCAGTGTGTTGCTGCACAGCACTCGGCAGGCACAGAGGTCCTCCGGGGCATCAACCAATGGACCTCGACATTGCTCCGCCGGCCCACAGGTGTCTGGAGGCACTCAGTGACCTCGGAGGGAAAACGATGCACACCCGTGGGGCCTAGGAGTCCCCGGACGCGTACTTCCTTTAAAATAAAGGACATAAGCGACTGAGAACTCGTGGAAACAGCTGCATGCCTCCCTTTCTGCACGGCTACTCAGGGCCTAAGCTGGAGGCGAGTTCTCACGTCGAGGTTCCCTTTCGCTCTAGAGCCTGTCATGCGGACCGAGCTGCGGCCACGGAAGCCCCTGGTTTAGAGAGAGCAAACTCATAATTTTCCCCGAAGCATTCTTCCAGGGCTCACTGGCCTGTCGGGAGCCGGTAATGTCAGGTAGCTTCAAGGCAGGCATGAATGCCGCCCTCAAAATGGAAAAGCAGGGCTAGTTCCAGCAGGCCCCCGTTTTCATGGGCACACTAAGCGTACAACCCTATGGCTTCTAACGAGTCCCAAGAGACACCGGTTACCCTGCGTTTCCTTCCCTGAATTAACATATCGAAGTAGGGAGTCCCGCATCCGGCGAACTGACTCATCCGAGGAACGCCGTAGCTGCTCCTCTGGGCCTGGGGCTGCCTGCAGTGCCGCAGAAGGAACAGGACTTGAAGTGCAGTAAGAACCCAAGCCGCCGTCCTCTAGGACGCCCGGTGACTTCAGTCAGGAGGTCCTGGATGGAAGGCGAAGACGACGGCTCCTCTGAGGGCAGCTGCGATTAGGGCACCGCGTAAGACCTCTGCGCCACGTGGGACGTGCCAGAACGGTGTTCGCGAACGTGTGCGAGTGCGGAGGAAACTAAGCTGCTCCGATGGAGAGGGCAGTGCATTTCCCTACGCTCGGCCTGCACACAGGGGTCTCTGAAGGGCTACGGGCCTGGATGTTGCTTAGCAGACCCAGGTGCACCTGGGGGTACTCAGTGTTCCTGCTGGGAGCAGGGTGCCCCGGCTAGCCTCCCAGGTGTCCAGAAAGCTGTGCTGCCGTTAAAGGCATGCAGAGCAGAGGCCACCACCTCCTGGAAGCTGCAGCACGCCTCCGCTTCTGCACGGCGAATCAGGGCCTTACTTCCAGGCATGGGTTCATGCTGGGTGTGCCGGTAGCGACACAGCGTGCTAAGATGCTGACTTTCTCCTCGAGCAGAGTGACTTCAGGTACGAGGGCGGGCCTCGCAGTGTTCCAAGCACAGTGTTCTCTCATGGCAGCTCACACAAGGGCCATGACTGAGTCTTCTTGGGCACTTCGCACTCACCAGCCATGTTTTCCCGAGGGCGTTCGAGGGCACTGGATATGTAGCGCTCCTCAAGGAACGCGCAGTGTGTTGCTGCCCAGCACTCGGCAGGCACAGAGGTCCTCCGGGGGATCAACCAATGGACCTCGACATTGCTCCGCCGGCCCACAGGTGTCTGGAGGCACTCAGTGACCTCGGAGGGAAAACGATGCACACCCGTGGGGCCTAGGAGTCCCCGGACGCGTACTTCCTTTAAAATAAAGGACATAAGCGACTGAGAACTCGTGGAAACAGCTGCATGCCTCCCTTTCTGCACGGCTACTCAGGGCCTAAGCTGGAGGCGAGTTCTCACGTCGAGGTTCCCTTTCGCTCTAGAGCCTGTCATGCGGACCGAGCTGCGGCCAAGGAAGCCCCTGGTTTAGAGAGAGCAAACTCATAATTTTACCCGAAGCATTCTTCCAGAGCTCACTGGCCTGTCGGGAGCTGGGAATGTCAGGTAGCTTCAAGGCAGGCATGAATGCCGCCCTCAAAATGGGAAAGCAGGGCTTGTTCCAGCAGGCCCCCATTTTCATGGGCACACTCAGCGTACATCCCTATGGCTTCTAACGAGTCCCAAGAGACACCGGTTACCCTGCGTTTCCTTCCCTGAATCAACTTATCGAAGTAGGGAGTCCCGCATCCGGCGAACTGTCTCAACCGAGGAACGCCGTAGCTGCTCCTCTGGGCCTGGGGAAGCCTGCAGTGCCGCAGAAGGAACAGGACTTAAAGTGCAGTAAGAACCCAAGCCGCCGTCCTCTAGGAGGCACGGTGACTTCAGTCAGGAGGTCCTGGATGAAACGCGAAGACGAGGGCTCCTCTGAGGGCAGGTCCGATTAGGGCACCGCGTAAGACCTCCGCGCCACGTGGGACGTGCCAGAACGGTGTTCGCGAACGTGTGCGAGTGCCGAGGAAACTATTCTGCTCCGAAGGAGAGGGCAGTGCGTTTCCCTACGCTCGGCCTGCACACAGGGGTCTCTGAAGGGCTACGGGCCTGGATGTTGCTTAGCAGACCCAGGTGCACCTGGGGGTACTCAGTGTTCCTGCTGGGAGCAGGGTGCCCCGGCTAGCCTCCCAGGTGTCCAGAAAGCTGTGCTGCCGTTAAAGGCATGCAGAGCAGAGGCCACCGCCTCCTGGAAGCTGCAGCACGCCTCCGCTTCTGCATGGCGAATCAGGGCCTTATTTCCAGGCATGGGTTCATGCTGGGTGTGCCGGTAGCGACACAGCGTGCTAAGATGCTGACTTTCTCCTCGAGCAGAGTGACTTCAGGTACGAGGGCGGGCCTCGCAGTGTTCCAAGCACAGTGTTCTCTCATGGCAGCTCACACAAGGGCCATGACTGAGTCTTCCTGGGTACTTCGCACTCACCAGCCATGTTGTCCCGAGGGCGTTCGAGGGCTCTGGATTTGTACCGCTCCTCAAGGAACGCGCAGTGTGTTGCTGCCCAGCACTCGGCAGGCACAGAGGTCCTCCGGGGCATCAACCAATGGACCTCGACATTGCTCCGCCGGCCCACAGGTGTCTGGAGGCACTCAGTGACCTCGGAGGGAAAACGATGCACACCTGTGGGGCCAAGGAGTCCCCAGACGCGTACTTCCTTTAAAATAAAGGACATAAGCGACTGAGAACTCGTGGAAACAACTGCATGCCTCCCTTTCTGCACGGCTACTTAGGACCTATCCTGGAGGCGAGTTCTCACGTCACGGTTCCCTTTCGCTCTAGAGCCTGTCATGCGGACCGCCGCCCTGGCCACGGAAGACCCTGGTTTAGAGACAGCAAACTCATAATTTTCCCCGAAGCATTCTTCCAGGGCTCACTGGCCTGTCGGGAGCTGGGAATGTCAGGTACCTTCAAGGCAGGCATGAAGGCCGCCCTCAAAATGGGAAAGCAGGGCTTGTTCCAGCAGGCCCCCATTTTCATGGGCACACTCAGCGTACATCCCTATGGCTTCTAACGAGTCCCAAGAGACACCGGTTACCCTGCGTTTCCTTCCCTGAATCAACATATCGAAGTAGGGAGTCCCGCATCCGGCGAATGTCTCAACCGAGGAACGCCGTAGCTGCTCCCCTGGGCCTGGGGCTGCCTGCAGTGCCGCAGAAGGAACAGGACTTAAAGTGCAGTAAGAACCCAAGCCGCCGTCCTCTAGGAGGCACGGTGACTTCAGTCAGGAGGTCCTGGATGAAACGCGAAGACGAGGGCTCCTCTGAGGGCAGGTCCGATTAGGGCACCGCGTAAGACCTCCACGCCACGTGGGACGTGCCAGAACGGTGTTCGCGAACGTGTGCGAGTGCCGAGGAAACTAAGCTGCTCCAAAGGAGAGGGCAGTGCGTTTCCCTACGCTCGGCCTGCACACAGGGGACTCTGAAGGGCTACGGGCCTGGATGTTGCTTAGCAGACCCAGGTGCACCTGGGGGTACTCAGTGTTCCTGCTGGGAGCAGGGTGCCCCGGCTAGCCTCCCAGGTGTCCAGAAAGCTGTGCTGCCGTTAAAGGCATGCAGAGCAGAGGCCACCGCCTCCTGGAAGCTGCAGCACGCCTCCGCTTCTGCATGGCGAATCAGGGCCTTATTTCCAGTCATGGGTTCATGCTGGGTGTGCCGGTAGCGACACAGCGTGCTAAGATGCTGACTTTCTCCTCGAGCAGAGTGACTTCAGGTACGAGGGCGGGCCTCGCAGTGTTCCAAGCACAGTGTTCTCTCATGGCAGCTCACACAAGGGCCATGACTGAGTCTTCCTGGGTACTTCGCACTCACCAGCCATGTTGTCCCGAGGGCGTTCGAGGGCTCTGGATATGTACCGCTCCTCAAGGAACGCGCAGTGTGTTGCTGCCCAGCACTCGGCAGGCACAGAGGTCCTCCGGGGCATCAACCAATGGACCTCGACATTGCTCCGCCGGCCCACAGGTGTCTGGAGGCACTCAGTGACCTCGGAGGGAAAACGATGCACACCCGTGGGGCCTAGGAGTCCCCAGACACGTACTTCCTTTAAAATAAAGGACATAAGCGACTGAGAACTCGTGGAAACAGCTGCATGCCTCCCTTTCTGCACGGCTACTCAGGGCCTAAGCTGGAGGCGAGTTCTCACGTCGAGGTTCCCTTTCGCTCTAGAGCCTGTCATGCGGACCGCCGCCGCCACCACGGAAGACCCTGGTTTAGAGAGAGCAAACTCATAATTTTCCCCGAAGCATTCTTCCAGGGCTCACTGGCCTGTCGGGAGCTGGGAATGTCAGGTAGCTTTAAGGCAGGCATGAATGACACCCTCAAAATGGGAAAGCAGGGCTTGTTCCAGCAGGCCCCCGTTATCATGGGCACACTGAGCGTACATCCCTGTGGCTTCTAACGAGTCCCAAGAGACACCGGTTACCCTGCGTTTCCTTCCCTGAATCAACTTATGGAAGTAGGGACTCCCGCATCTGGCGAACTGTCTCAACCGAGGAACGCCGTAGCTGCTCCTCTGGGCCTGGGGAAGCCTGCAGTGCCGCAGAAGGAACAGGACTTAAAGTGCAGTAAGAACCCAAGCCGCCGTCCTCTAGGAGGCACGGTGACTTCAGTCAGGAGGTCCTGGATGGAACGCGAAGACAAGGGCTCCTCTGAGGGCACCGCGTAAGACCTCCGCGCCACGTGGGACATGCCAGAACGGCGTTCGCGAACGTGTGCGTGTGCCGAGGAAACTAAGCTGCTCCGAAGGAGAGGGCAGTGCATTTCCCTACGCTCGGCCTGCACACACGGGGCTCTGAAGGGCTACGGGCCTGGATGTTGCTTAGCAGACCCAGGTGCACCTGGGGGTACTCAGTGTTCCTGCTGGGAGCAGGGTGTCCCGGCTAGCCTCCCAGGTGTCCAGAAAGCTGTGCTGCCGTTAAAGGCATGCAGAGCAGAGGCCACCGCCTCCTGGAAGCTGCAGCACGCCTCCGCTTCTGCATGGCGAATCAGGGCCTTATTTCCAGGCATGGGTTCATGCTGGGTGTGCCGGTAGCGACACAGCGTGCTAAGATGCTGACTTTCTCCTCGAGCAGAGTGACTTCAGGTACGAGGGCGGGCCTCGCAGTGTTCCAAGCACAGTGTTCTCTCATGGCAGCTCACACAAGGGCCATGACTGAGTCTTCCTGGGTACTTCGCACTCACCAGCCATGTTGTCCCGAGGGCGTTCGAGGGCTCTGGATATGTAGCGCTCCTCAAGGAACGCGCAGTGTGTTGCTGCCCAGCACTCGGCAGGCACAGAGGTCCTCCGGGGCATCAACCAATGGACCTCGACATTGCTCCGCCGGCCCACAGGTGTCTGGAGGCACTCAGTGACCTCGGAGGGAAAACGATGCACACCCGTGGGGCCTAGGAGTCCCCGGACGCGTACTTCCTTTAAAATAAAGGACATAAGCGACTGAGAACTCGTGGAAACAGCTGCATGCCTCCCTTTCTGCACGGCTACTCAGGGCCTAAGCTGGAGGCGAGTTCTCACGTCGAGGTTCCCTTTCGCTCTAGAGCCTGTCATGCGGACCGCCGCCGCCACCACGGAAGACCCTGGTTTAGAGAGAGCAAACTCATAATTTTACCCGAAGCATTCTTCCAGGGCTCACTGGCCTGTCGGGAGCTGGGAATGTCAGGTAGCTTCAAGGCAGGCATGAATGCCGCCCTCAAAATGGGAAAGCAGGGCTTGTTCCAGCAGGTCCCCATTTTCATGGGCACACGCAGCGTACATCCCTATGGCTTCTAACGAGTCCCAAGAGACACCGGTTACCCTGCGTTTCCTTCCCTGAATCAACTTATCGAAGTAGGGAGTCCCGCATCCAGCGAACTGTCTCAACCGAGGAACGCCGTAGCTGCTCCCCTGGGCCTGGGGCTGCCTGCAGTGCCGCAGAAGGAACAGGACTTAAAGTGCAGTAAGAACCCAAGCCGTCGTCCTCTAGGAGGCACGGTGACTTCAGTCAGGAGGTCCTGGATGAAACGCGAAGACGAGGGCTCCTCTGAGGGCAGTTCCGATTAGGGCACCGCGTAAGACCTCCGCGCCACGTGGGACGTGCCAGAACGGTGTTCGCGAACGTGTGCGAGTGCCGAGGAGACTAAGCTGCTCCGAAGGAGAGGGCAGTGCGTTTCCCTACGCTCGGCCTGCACACAGGGGGCTCTGAAGGGCTATGGGCCTGGATGTTGCTTAGCAGACCCAGGTGCACCTGGGGGTACTCAGTGTTCCTGCTGGGAGCAGGGTGCCCCGGCTAGCCTCCCAGGTGTCCAGAAAGCTGTGCTGCCGTTAAAGGCATGCAGAGCAGAGGCCACCGCCTCCTGGAAGCTACAGAACGCCTCTGCTTCTGCATGGCGAATCAGGGCCTTATTTCCAGGCATGGGTTCATGCTGGGTGTGCCGGTAGCGACACAGCGTGCTAAGATGCTGACTTTCTCCTCGAGCAGAGTGACTTCAGGTACGAGGGCGGGCCTCGCAGTGTTCCAAGCACAGTGTTCTCTCATGGCAGCTCACACAAGGGCCATGACTGAGTCTTCCTGGGTACTTCGCACTCACCAGCCATGTTGTCCCGAGGGCGTTCGAGGGCTCTGGATATGTACCGCTCCTCAAGGAACGCGCAGTGTGTTGCTGCCCAGCACTCGGCAGACACAGAGGTCCTCCGCGGGATCAACCAATGGACCTCGACGTTGCTCCGCCGGCCCACAGGTGTCTGGAGGCACTCAGTGACCTCGGAGGGAAAACGATGCACACCCGTGGGGCCTAGGAGTCCCCGGACGCGTACTTCCTTTAAAATAAAGCACATAAGCGACTGAGAAGTTGTGGAAACAGCTGCATGCCTCCCTTTCTGCACGGCTACTCAGGGCCTAACCTGGAGGCGAGTTCTCACTTCGAGGTTCCCTTTCGCTCTAGAGCCTGTCATGCGGACTGAGCTGCGGCCACAGAAGCCCCTGGTTTAGAGAGAGCAAACTCATAATTTTACCCGAAGCATTCTTCCAGGGCTCACTGGCCTGTCGGGAGCTGGGAATGTCAGGTACCTTCAAGGCAGGCATGAATGCCGCCCTCAAAATGGGAAAGCAGGGCTTGTTCCAGCAGGCCCCCGTTATCATGGGCACACTCAGCGTACATCCCTGTGGCTTATAAGGACTCCCAAGAGACACCGGTTACCCTGCGTTTCCCTCCCTGAATCAACTTATCGAAGTAGGGAATCCCGCATCCGGCGAACTGTCTCAACCGAGGAACGCCGTAGCTGCTCCTCTGGGCCTGGGGATGCCTGCAGTGCCGCAGAAGGAACAGGACTTGAAGTGCATTAAGAACCCAAGCCGCCGTCCTCTAGGAGGCACGGTGACTTCAGTCAGGAGGTCCTGGATGGAACGCGAAGACGAGGTCTCCTCTGAGGGCAGGTCCGATTAGGGCACCGCGTAAGACCTCCGCGCCACGTGGGACGTGCCAGAACGGTGTTCGCGAACGTGTGCGAGTGCGGAGGAAACTAAGCTGCTCCGAAGGAGAGGGCAGTGCGTTTCCCTACGCTCGGCCTGCACACAGGGGGCTCTGAAGGGCTACGGGCCTGGATGTTGCTTCGCAGACCCAGGTGCACCTGGGGGTACTCAGTGTTCCTGCTGGGCGCAGGGCGCCCCGGCTAGCCTCCCAGGTGTCCAGAAAGCTGTGCTGCCATTAAAGGCATGCAGAGCAGAGGCCACCGCCTCCTGGAAGCAGCAGCACGCCTCCGCTTCTGCACGGCGAATCAGGGCCTTACTTCCAGGCATGGGTTCATGCTGGGTGTGCCGGTAGCGACACAGCGTGCTAAGATGCTGACTTTCTCCTCGAGCAGAGTGACTTCAGGTACGAGGGCGAGCCTCGCAGTGTTCCAAGCGCAGTGTTCTCTCATGGCAACTCACACAAGGGCCATGACAGAGTCTTCCTGGGCACTTCGCACTCACCAGCCATGTTGTCCCGAGGGCATTTGAGGGCTCTGGAGATGTAGCGCTCATCAAGGAATGCGCAGTGTGTTGCTGCCCAGCACTTGGCAGGCACAGAGGTCCTCCGGGGGATCAACCAATGGACCTCGACGTTGCTCCGCCGGCCCACAGGTGTCTGGAGGCACTCAGTGACCTCGGAGGGAAAACGATGCACACCCGTGGGGCCTAGAAGTCCCCGGACGCGTACTTCCTTTAAAATAAAGGACATAAGCGACTGGGAACTCGTGGAAAGATCTGCAAGCCTCCCTTTTTGCACAGCTACTCAGGGCCTAACCTGGAGACGAGTTCTCACGTCGCGGTTCCCTTTCGCTCTAGAGCCTGTCATGCGGACCGAAGCCGTGGCCACGGAAGCCCCTGGTTTAGAGAGAGCAAACTCATAATTTTCCCCGAAGCATTCTTCCAGGGCTCACTGGCCTGTCGGGAGCTGGGAATGTCAGGTACCTTCAAGGCAGGCATGAATGCCGCCCTCAAAATGGGAAAGCAGGGCTTGTTCCAGCAGGCCTCCGTTATCATGGTCACACTCAGCGTACATCCCTGTGGCTTATAAGGACTCCCAAGAGACACCGGTTACCCTGCGTTTCCCTCCCTGAATCAACTTATCGAAGTAGGGAATCCCGCATCCGGCGAACTGTCTCAACCGAGGAACGCCGTAGCTGCTCCTCTGGGCCTGGGGATGCCTGCAGTGCCGCAGAAGGAACAGGACTTGAAGTGCTTTAAGAACCCAAGCCGCCGTCCTCTAGGAGGCATGGTGACTTCAGTCAGGAGGTCCTGGATGGAACGCGAAGACGAGGTCTCCTCTGAGGGCAGGTCCGATTAGGGCACCGCGTAAGACCTCCGCGCCACGTGGGACGTGCCAGAACGGTGTTCGCGAACGTGTGCGAGTGCGGAGGAAACTAAGCTGCTCCGAAGGAGAGGGCAGTGCGTTTCCCTACGCTCGGCCTGCACACAGGGGGCTCTGAAAGGCTACGGGCCTGGATGTTGCTTCGCAGACCCAGGTGCACCTGGGGGTACTCAGTGTTCCTGCTGGGCGCAGGGCGCCCCGGCTAGCCTCCCAGGTGTCCAGAAAGCTGTGCTGCCATTAAAGGCATGCAGAGCAGAGGCCACCGCCTCCTGGAAGCAGCAGCACGCCTCCGCTTCTGCACGGCGAATCAGGGCCTTACTTCCAGGCATGGGTTCATGCTGGGTGTGCCGGTAGCGACACAGCGTGCTAAGATGCTGACTTTCTCCTCGAGCAGAGTGACTTCAGGTACGAGGGCGAGCCTCGCAGTGTTCCAAGCGCAGTGTTCTCTCATGGCAACTCACACAAGGGCCATGACAGAGTCTTCCTGGGCACTTCGCACTCACCAGCCATGTTGTCCCGAGGGCATTTGAGGGCTCTGGAGATGTAGCGCTCATCAAGGAATGCGCAGTGTGTTGCTGCCCAGCACTTGGCAGGCACAGAGGTCCTCCGGGGGATCAACCAATGGACCTCGACGTTGCTCCGCCGGCCCACAGGTGTCTGGAGGCACTCAGTGACCTCGGAGGGAAAACGATGCACACCCGTGGGGCCTAGAAGTCCCCGGACGCGTACTTCCTTTAAAATAAAGGACATAAGCGACTGGGAACTCGTGGAAAGATCTGCAAGCCTCCCTTTTTGCACAGCTACTCAGGGCCTAACCTGGAGACGAGTTCTCACGTCGCGGTTCCCTTTCGCTCTAGAGCCTGTCATGCGGACCGAAGCCGTGGCCACGGAAGCCCCTGGTTTAGAGAGAGCAAACTCATAATTTTCCCCGAAGCATTCTTCCAGGGCTCACTGGCCTGTCGGGAGCTGGGAATGTCAGGTACCTTCAAGGCAGGCATGAATGCCGCCCTCAAAATGGGAAAGCAGGGCTTGTTCCAGCAGGCCCCCGTTATCATGGGCACACTCAGCATACATCCCTGTGGCTTATAAGGACTCCCAAGAGACACCGGTTACCCTGCGTTTCCTTCCCTGAATCAACTTATCGAAGTAGGGAGTCCCGCATCCGGCGAACTGTCTCAACCGAGGAACGCCGTAGCTGCTCCTCTGGGCCTGGGGAAGCCTGCAGTGCCGCAGAAGGAACAGGACTTGAAGTGCATTAAGAACCCAAGCCGCCGTCCTCTAGGAGGCACGGTGACTTCAGTCAGGAGGTCCTGGATGGAACGCGAAGACGAGGTCTCCTCTGAGGGCAGGTCCGATTAGGGCACCGCGTAAGACCTCCGCGCCACATGGGACGTGACAGAACGGCGTTCGCGAACGTGTGCGAGTTCCAAGGACACTAAGCTGCTCCGATGGAGAGGGCAGTGCGTTTCCCTACGCTCGGCCTGCACACAGGGGGCTCTGAAGGGTTACGGGCCTGGATGTTGCTTAGCAGACCCAGGTGCACCTGGGGGTACTCAGTGTTCCTGCTGGGAGCAGGGTGACCCAGCTAGCCTCCCAGGTGTCCAGAAAGCTGTGCTGCCGTTAAAGGCATGCAGAGCAGAGGCCACCGCCTCCTGGAAGCTGCAGCACACCTCCGCTTCTGCACGGCGAATCAGGGCCTTCCTTCCAGGCATGGGTTCATGCTGGGTGTGCCGGTAGCGACACAGCGTGCTAAGATGCTGACTTTCTACACGAGCAGAGTGACTTCAGGTACGAGGGCGGGCCTCGCAGTGTTCCAAGCGCAGTGTTCTCTCATGGCAACTCACACAAGGGCCATGACAGAGTCTTCCTGGGTACTTCGCACTCACCAGCCATGTTGTCCCGAGGGCGTTCGAGGGCTCTGGAGATGTAGCACTCCTCAAGGAACGCGCAGTGTGTTGCTGCCCAGCACTCGGCAGGCACAGAGGTCCTCCGGGGGATCAACCAATGGACCTCGACGTTGCTCCGCCGGCCCACAGGTGTCTGGAGGCACTCAGTGACCTCGGAGGGAAAACGATGCACACCCGTGGGGCCTAGGAGTCCCCGGACGCGTACTTCCTTTAAAATAAAGCACATAAGCGACTGAGAAGTTGTGGAAACAGCTGCATGCCTCCCTTTCTGCACGGCTACTCAGGGCCTAACCTGGAGGCGAGTTCTCACTTCGAGGTTCCGTTTCGCTCTAGAGCCTGTCATGCGGACTGAGCTGCGGCCACAGAAGCCCCTGGTTTAGAGAGAGCAAACTCATAATTTTCCCCGAAGCATTCTTCCAGGGCTCACTGGCCTGTCGGGAGCCGGGAATGTCAGGTAGCTTCAAGGCAGGCATGAATGCCGCCCTCAAAATGGAAAAGCAGGGCTAGTTCCAGCAGGCCCCCGTTTTCATGGGCACACTAAGCGTACAACCCTATGGCTTCTAACGAGTCCCAAGAGACACCGGTTACCCTGCGTTTCCTTCCCTGAATTAACATATCGAAGAAGGGAGTCCCGCATCCGGCGAACTGTCTCAACCGAGGAACGCCGTAGCTGCTCCTCTGGGCCTGGGGCTGCCTGCAGTGCCGCAGAAGGAACAGGACTTGAAGTGCAGTAAGAACCCAAGCCGCCGTCCTCTAGGACGCCCGGTGACTTCAGTCAGGAGGTCCTGGATGGAAGGCGAAGACGACGGCTCCTCTGAGGGCAGCTGCGATTAGGGCACCGCGTAAGACCTCTGCGCCACGTGGGACGTGCCAGAACGGTGTTCGCGAACGTGAGCGAGTGCGGAGGAAACTAAGCTGCTCCGATGGAGAGGGCAGTGTGTTTCCCTACGCTCGGCCTGCACACAGGGGTCTCTGAAGGGCTACGGGCCTGGATGTTGCTTAGCAGACCCAGGTGCACCTGGGGGTACTCAGTGTTCCTGCTGGGAGCAGGGTGTCCCGGCTAGCCTCCCAGGTGTCCAGAAAGCTGTGCTGCCGTTAAAGGCATGCAGAGCAGAGGCCACCGCCTCCTGGAAGCTGCAGCACGCCTCCGCTTCTGCACGGCGAATCAGGGCCTTACTTCCAGGCATGTGTTCATGCTGTGTGTGCCGGTAGCGACACAGCGTGCTAAGATGCTGACTTTCTCCTCGAGCAGAGTGACTTCAGGTACGAGGGCGGGCCTCGCAGTGTTCCAAGCACAGTGTTCTCTCATGGCAGCTCACACAAGGGCCATGACTGAGTCTTCCTGGGCACTTCGCACTCACCAGCCATGTTTTCCCGAGGGCGTTCGAGGGCTCTGGATATGTAGCGCTCCTCAAGGAACGCGCAGTGTGTTGCTGCCCAGCACTCGGCAGGCACAGAGGTCCTCCGGGGGATCAACCAATGGACCTCGACATTGCTCCGCCGGCCCACAGGTGTCTGGAGGCACTCAGTGACCTCGGAGGGAAAACGATGCACACCCGTGGGGCCTAGGAGTCCCCAGACGCGTACTTCCTTTAAAATAAAGGACATAAGCGACTGAGAACTCGTGGAAACAGCTGCATGCCTCCCTTTCTGCACGGCTACTTAGGACCTATCCTGGAGGCGAGTTCTCACGTCACGGTTCCCTTTCGCTCTAGAGCCTGTCATGCGGATCGCCGCCGCGGCCACGGAAGCCCCTGGTTTAGAGAGAGCAAACTCATAATTTTCCCCGAAGCATTCTTCCAGGGCTCACTGGCCTGTCGGGAGCTGGGAATGTCAGGTAGCTTCAAGGCAGGCATGAATGCCACCCTCAAAATGGGAAAGCAGGGCTTGTTCCAGCAGGCCCCCGTTATCATGGGCACACTGAGCGTACATCCCTGTGGCTTCTAACGAGTCCCAAGAGACACCGGTTACCCTGCGTTTCCTTCCCTGAATCAACTTATCGAAGTAGGGAGTCCCGCATCCGGCGAACTGTCTCAACCGAGGAACGCCGTACCTGCTCCTCTGGGCCTGGGGAAGCCTGCAGTGCCGCAGAAGGAACAGGACTTAAAGTGCAGTAAGAACCCAAGCCGCCGTCCTCTAGGAGGCACGGTGACTTCAGTCAGGAGGTCCTGGATGGAACGCGAAGACAAGGGCTCCTCTGAGGGCACCGCGTAAGACCTCCGCGCCACGTGGGACATGCCAGAACGGCGTTCGCGAACGTGTGCGTGTGCCGAGGAAACTAAGCTGCTCCGAAGGAGAGGGCAGTGCATTTCCCTACGCTCGGCCTGCACACACGGGGCTCTGAAGGGCTACGGGCCTGGATGTTGCTTAGCAGACCCAGGTGCACCTGGGGGTACTCAGTGTTCCTGCTGGGAGCAGGGTGCCCCGGCTAGCCTCCCAGGTGTCCAGAAAGCTGTGCTGCCGTTAAAGGCATGCAGAGCAGAGGCCACCGCCTCCTGGAAGCTGCAGCACGCCTCCGCTTCTGCATGGCGAATCAGGGCCTTATTTCCAGGCATGGATTCATGCTGGGTGTGCCGGTAGCGACACAGCGTGCTAAGATGCTGACTTTCTCCTCGAGCAGAGTGACTTCAGGTACGAGGGTGGGCCTCGCAGTGTTCCAAGCACAGTGTTCTCTCATGGCAGCTCACACAAGGGCCATGACTGAGTCTTCCTGGGTACTTCGCACTCACCAGCCATGTTGTCCCGAGGGCGTTCGAGGGCTCTGGATATGTAGCGCTCCTCAAGGAACGCGCAGTGTGTTGCTGCACAGCACTCGGCAGGCACAGAGGTCCTACGGGGCATCAACCAATGGACCTCGACATTGCTCCGCCGGCCCACAGGTGTCTGGAGGCACTCAGTGACCTCGGAGGGAAAACGATGCACACCCGTGGGGCCTAGGAGTCCCCGGACGCGTACTTCCTTTAAAATAAAGGACATAAGCGACTGAGAACTCGTGGAAACAGCTGCATGCCTCCCTTTCTGCACGGCTACTCAGGGCCTAAGCTGGAGGCGAGTTCTCACGGCGAGGTTCCCTTTCGCTCTAGAGCCTGTCATGCGGACCGAGCTGCGGCCACGGAAGCCCCTGGTTTAGAGAGAGCAAACTCATAATTTTCCCCGAAGCATTCTTCCAGGGCTCACTGGCCTGTCGGGAGCCGGTAATGTCAGGTAGCTTCAAGGCAGGCATGAATGCCGCCCTCAAAATGGAAAAGCAGGGCTAGTTCCAGCAGGCCCCCGTTTTCATGGGCACACTAAGCGTACAACCCTATGGCTTCTAACGAGTCCCAAGAGACACCGGTTACCCTGCGTTTCCTTCCCTGAATTAACATATCGAAGTAGGGAGTCCCGCATCCGGCGAACTGACTCATCCGAGGAACGCCGTAGCTGCTCCTCTGGGCCTGGGGCTGCCTGCAGTGCCGCAGAAGGAACAGGACTTGAAGTGCAGTAAGAACCCAAGCCGCCGTCCTCTAGGACGCCCGGTGACTTCAGTCAGGAGGTCCTGGATGGAAGGCGAAGACGACGGCTCCTCTGAGGGCAGCTGCGATTAGGGCACCGCGTAAGACCTCTGCGCCACGTGGGACGTGCCAGAACGGTGTTCGCGAACGTGTGCGAGTGCGGAGGAAACTAAGCTGCTCCGATGGAGAGGGCAGTGCATTTCCCTACGCTCGGCCTGCACACAGGGGTCTCTGAAGGGCTACGGGCCTGGATGTTGCTTAGCAGACCCAGGTGCACCTGGGGGTACTCAGTGTTCCTGCTGGGAGCAGGGTGCCCCGGCTAGCCTCCCAGGTGTCCAGAAAGCTGTGCTGCCGTTAAAGGCATGCAGAGCAGAGGCCACCACCTCCTGGAAGCTGCAGCACACCTCCGCTTCTGCACGGCGAATCAGGGCCTTACTTCCAGGCATGGGTTCATGCTGGGTGTGCCGGTAGCGACACAGCGTGCTAAGATGCTGACTTTCTCCTCGAGCAGAGTGACTTCAGGTACGAGGGCGGGCCTCGCAGTGTTCCAAGCACAGTGTTCTCTCATGGCAGCTCACACAAGGGCCATGACTGAGTCTTCTTGGGCACTTCGCACTCACCAGCCATGTTTTCCCGAGGGCGTTCGAGGGCACTGGATATGTAGCGCTCCTCAAGGAACGCGCAGTGTGTTGCTGCCCAGCACTCGGCAGGCACAGAGGTCCTCCGGGGGATCAACCAATGGACCTCGACATTGCTCCGCCGGCCCACAGGTGTCTGCAGGCACTCAGTGACCTCGGAGGGAAAACGATGCACACCCGTGGGGCCTAGGAGTCCCCGGACGCGTACTTCCTTTAAAATAAAGGACATAAGCGACTGAGAACTCGTGGAAACAGCTGCATGCCTCCCTTTCTGCACGGCTACTCAGGGCCTAAGCTGGAGGCGAGTTCTCACGTCGAGGTTCCCTTTCGCTCTAGAGCCTGTCATGCGGACCGAGCTGCGGCCAAGGAAGCCCCTGGTTTAGAGAGAGCAAACTCATAATTTTACCCGAAGCATTCTTCCAGAGCTCACTGGCCTGTCGGGAGCTGGGAATGTCAGGTAGCTTCAAGGCAGGCATGAATGCCGCCCTCAAAATGGGAAAGCAGGGCTTGTTCCAGCAGGCCCCCATTTTCATCGGCACACTCAGCGTACATCCCTATGGCTTCTAACGAGTCCCAAGAGACACCGGTTACCCTGCGTTTCCTTCCCTGAATCAACTTATGGAAGTAGGGACTCCCGCATCTGGCGAACTGTCTCAACCGAGGAACGCCGTAGCTGCTCCTCTGGGCCTGGGGAAGCCTGCAGTGCCGCAGAAGGAACAGGACTTAAAGTGCAGTAAGAACCCAAGCCGCCGTCCTCTAGGAGGCACGGTGACTTCAGTCAGGAGGTCCTGGATGGAACGCGAAGACAAGGGCTCCTCTGAGGGCACCGCGTAAGACCTCCGCGCCACGTGGGACATGCCAGAACGGCGTTCGCGAACGTGTGCGTGTGCCGAGGAAACTAAGCTGCTCCGAAGGAGAGGGCAGTGCATTTCCCTACGCTCGGCCTGCACACACGGGGCTCTGAAGGGCTACGGGCCTGGATGTTGCTTAGCAGACCCAGGTGCACCTGGGGGTACTCAGTGTTCCTGCTGGGAGCAGGGTGTCCCGGCTAGCCTCCCAGGTGTCCAGAAAGCTGTGCTGCCGTTAAAGGCATGCAGAGCAGAGGCCACCGCCTCCTGGAAGCTGCAGCACGCCTCCGCTTCTGCATGGCGAATCAGGGCCTTATTTCCAGGCATGGGTTCATGCTGGGTGTGCCGGTAGCGACACAGCGTGCTAAGATGCTGACTTTCTCCTCGAGCAGAGTGACTTCAGGTACGAGGGCGGGCCTCGCAGTGTTCCAAGCACAGTGTTCTCTCATGGCAGCTCACACAAGGGCCATGACTGAGTCTTCCTGGGTACTTCGCACTCACCAGCCATGTTGTCCCGAGGGCGTTCGAGGGCTCTGGATATGTAGCGCTCCTCAAGGAACGCGCAGTGTGTTGCTGCCCAGCACTCGGCAGGCACAGAGGTCCTCCGGGGCATCAACCAATGGACCTCGACATTGCTCCGCCGGCCCACAGGTGTCTGGAGGCACTCAGTGACCTCGGAGGGAAAACGATGCACACCCGTGGGGCCTAGGAGTCCCCGGACGCGTACTTCCTTTAAAATAAAGGACATAAGCGACTGAGAACTCGTGGAAACAGCTGCATGCCTCCCTTTCTGCACGGCTACTCAGGGCCTAAGCTGGAGGCGAGTTCTCACGTCGAGGTTCCCTTTCGCTCTAGAGCCTGTCATGCGGACCGCCGCCGCCACCACGGAAGACCCTGGTTTAGAGAGAGCAAACTCATAATTTTACCCGAAGCATTCTTCCAGGGCTCACTGGCCTGTCGGGAGCTGGGAATGTCAGGTAGCTTCAAGGCAGGCATGAATGCCGCCCTCAAAATGGGAAAGCAGGGCTTGTTCCAGCAGGTCCCCATTTTCATGGGCACACGCAGCGTACATCCCTATGGCTTCTAACGAGTCCCAAGAGACACCGGTTACCCTGCGTTTCCTTCCCTGAATCAACTTATCGAAGTAGGGAGTCCCGCATCCAGCGAACTGTCTCAACCGAGGAACGCCGTAGCTGCTCCCCTGGGCCTGGGGCTGCCTGCAGTGCCGCAGAAGGAACAGGACTTAAAGTGCAGTAAGAACCCAAGCCGTCGTCCTCTAGGAGGCACGGTGACTTCAGTCAGGAGGTCCTGGATGAAACGCGAAGACGAGGGCTCCTCTGAGGGCAGTTCCGATTAGGGCACCGCGTAAGACCTCCGCGCCACGTGGGACGTGCCAGAACGGTGTTCGCGAACGTGTGCGAGTGCCGAGGAGACTAAGCTGCTCCGAAGGAGAGGGCAGTGCGTTTCCCTACGCTCGGCCTGCACACAGGGGGCTCTGAAGGGCTATGGGCCTGGATGTTGCTTAGCAGACCCAGGTGCACCTGGGGGTACTCAGTGTTCCTGCTGGGAGCAGGGTGCCCCGGCTAGCCTCCCAGGTGTCCAGAAAGCTGTGCTGCCGTTAAAGGCATGCAGAGCAGAGGCCACCGCCTCCTGGAAGCTGCAGAACGCCTCTGCTTCTGCATGGCGAATCAGGGCCTTATTTCCAGGCATGGGTTCATGCTGGGTGTGCCGGTAGCGACACAGCGTGCTAAGATGCTGACTTTCTCCTCGAGCAGAGTGACTTCAGGTACGAGGGCGGGCCTCGCAGTGTTCCAAGCACAGTGTTCTCTCATGGCAGCTCACACAAGGGCCATGACTGAGTCTTCCTGGGTACTTCGCACTCACCAGCCATGTTGTCCCGAGGGCGTTCGAGGGCTCTGGATATGTACCGCTCCTCAAGGAACACGCAGTGTGTTGCTGCCCAGCACTCGGCAGACACAGAGGTCCTCCGCGGGATCAACCAATGGACCTCGACGTTGCTCCGCCGGCCCACAGGTGTCTGGAGGCACTCAGTGACCTCGGAGGGAAAACGATGCACACCCGTGGGGCCTAGGAGTCCCCGGACGCGTACTTCCTTTAAAATAAAGCACATAAGCGACTGAGAAGTTGTGGAAACAGCTGCATGCCTCCCTTTCTGCACGGCTACTCAGGGCCTAACCTGGAGGCGAGTTCTCACTTCGAGGTTCCCTTTCGCTCTAGAGCCTGTCATGTGGACTGAGCTGTGGCCACAGAAGCCCCTGGTTTAGAGAGAGCAAACTCATAATTTTCCCCGAAGCATTCTTCCAGGGCTCACTGGCCTGTCGGGAGCCGGGAATGTCAGGTAGCTTCAAGGCAGGCATGAATGCCGCCCTCAAAATGGAAAAGCAGGGCTAGTTCCAGCAGGCCCCCGTTTTCATGGGCACACTAAGCGTACAACCCTATGGCTTCTAACGAGTCCCAAGAGACACCGGTTACCCTGCGTTTCCTTCCCTGAATTAACATATCGAAGTAGGGAGTCCCGCATCCGGCGAACTGTCTCAACCGAGGAACGCCGTAGCTGCTCCTCTGGGCCTGGGGCTGCCTGCAGTGCCGCAGAAGGAACAGGACTTGAAGTGCAGTAAGAACCCAAGCCGCCGTCCTCTAGGACGCCCGGTGACTTCAGTCAGGAGGTCCTGGATGGAAGGCGAAGACGACGGCTCCTCTGAGGGCAGCTGCGATTAGGGCACCGCGTAAGACCTCTGCGCCACGTGGGACGTGCCAGAACGGTGTTCGCGAACGTGTGCAAGTGCGGAGGAAACTAAGCTGCTCCGATGGAGAGGGCAGTGCGTTTCCCTACGCTCGGCCTGCACACAGGGGTCTCTGAAGGGCTACGGGCCTGGATGTTGCTTAGCAGACCCAGGTGCACCTGGGGGTACTCAGTGTTCCTGCTGGGAGCAGGGTGCCCCGGCTAGCCTCCCAGGTGTCCAGAAAGCTGTGCTGTCGTTAAAGGCATGCAGAGCAGAGGCCACCGCCTCCTGGAAGCTGCAGCACGCCTCCGCTTCTGCATGGCGAATCAGGGCCTTACTTCCAGGCATGGGTTCATGCTGGGTGTGCCGGTAGCGACACAGCGTGCTAAGATGCTGACTTTCTCCTCGAGCAGAGTGACTTCAGGTACGAGGGCGGGCCTCGCAGTGTTCCAAGCACAGTGTTCTCTCATGGCATCTCACACAAGGGCCATGACTGAGTCTTCCTGGGCACTTCGCACTCACCAGCCATGTTGTCCCGAGGGCGTTCGAGGGCTCTGGATATGTACCGCTCCTCAAGGAACGCGCAGTGTGTTGCTGCCCAGCACTCGGCAGGCACAGAGGTCCTCCGGGGGATCAACCAATGGACCTCGACATTGCTCCGCCGGCCCACAGGTGTCTGGAGGCACTCAGTGACCTCGGAAGGAAAACGATGCACACCCGTGGGGCCTAGGAGTCCCCGGACACGTACTTCCTTTAAAATAAAGGACATAAGCGACTGAGAACTCGTGGAAACAGCTGCATGCCTCCCTTTCTGCACGGCTACTCAGGGCCTAAGCTGGAGGCGAGTTCTCACGTCGAGGTTCCCTTTCACTCTAGAGCCTGTCATGCAGACCGAGCTGCGGCCACGGAAGCCCCTGGTTTAGAGAGAGCAAACTCATAATTTTACCCGAAGCATTCTTCCAGGGCTCACTGGCCTGTCGGGAGCTGGGAATGTCAGGTAGCTTCAAGGCAGGCATGAATGCCGCCCTCAAAATGGGAAAGCAGGGCTTGTTCCAGCAGGCCCCCGTTATCATGGGCACACTGAGCGTACATCCCTGTGGCTTCTAACGAGTCCCAAGAGACACCGGTTACCCTGCGTTTCCTTCCCTGAATCAACTTATGGAAGTAGGGACTCCCGCATCTGGCGAACTGTCTCAACCGAGGAACGCCGTAGCTGCTCCTCTGGGCCTGGGGAAGCCTGCAGTGCCGCAGAAGGAACAGGACTTAAAGTGCAGTAAGAACCCAAGCCGCCGTCCTCTAGGAGGCACGGTGACTTCAGTCAGGAGGTCCTGGATGGAACGCGAAGACAAGGGCTCCTCTGAGGGCACCGCGTAAGACCTCCGCGCCACGTGGGACATGCCAGAACGGCGTTCGCGAACGTGTGCGTGTGCCGAGGAAACTAAGCTGCTCCGAAGGAGAGGGCAGTGCATTTCCCTACGCTCGGCCTGCACACACGGGGCTCTGAAGGGCTACGGGCCTGGATGTTGCTTAGCAGACCCAGGTGCACCTGGGGGTACTCAGTGTTCCTGCTGGGAGCAGGGTGTCCCGGCTAGCCTCCCAGGTGTCCAGAAAGCTGTGCTGCCGTTAAAGGCATGCAGAGCAGAGGCCACCGCCTCCTGGAAGCTGCAGCACGCCTCCGCTTCTGCATGGCGAATCAGGGCCTTATTTCCAGGCATGGGTTCATGCTGGGTGTGCCGGTAGCGACACAGCGTGCTAAGATGCTGACTTTCTCCTCGAGCAGAGTGACTTCAGGTACGAGGGCGGGCCTCGCAGTGTTCCAAGCACAGTGTTCTCTCATGGCAGCTCACACAAGGGCCATGACTGAGTCTTCCTGGGTACTTCGCACTCACCAGCCATGTTGTCCCGAGGGCGTTCGAGGGCTCTGGATATGTAGCGCTCCTCAAGGAACGCGCAGTGTGTTGCTGCCCAGCACTCGGCAGGCACAGAGGTCCTCCGGGGCATCAACCAATGGACCTCGACATTGCTCCGCCGGCCCACAGGTGTCTGGAGGCACTCAGTGACCTCGGAGGGAAAACGATGCACACCCGTGGGGCCTAGGAGTCCCCGGACGCGTACTTCCTTTAAAATAAAGGACATAAGCGACTGAGAACTCGTGGAAACAGCTGCATGCCTCCCTTTCTGCACGGCTACTCAGGGCCTAAGCTGGAGGCGAGTTCTCACGTCGAGGTTCCCTTTCGCTCTAGAGCCTGTCATGCGGACCGCCGCCGCCACCACGGAAGCCCCTGGTTTAGAGAGAGCAAACTCATAATTTTACCCGAAGCATTCTTCCAGGGCTCACTGGCCTGTCGGGAGCTGGGAATGTCAGGTAGCTTCAAGGCAGGCATGAATGCCGCCCTCAAAATGGGAAAGCAGGGCTTGTTCCAGCAGGTCCCCATTTTCATGGGCACACGCAGCGTACATCCCTATGGCTTCTAACGAGTCCCAAGAGACACCGGTTACCCTGCGTTTCCTTCCCTGAATCAACTTATCGAAGTAGGGAGTCCCGCATCCAGCGAACTGTCTCAACCGAGGAACGCCGTAGCTGCTCCCCTGGGCCTGGGGCTGCCTGCAGTGCCGCAGAAGGAATAGGACTTAAAGTGCAGTAAGAACCCAAGCCGTCGTCCTCTAGGAGGCACGGTGACTTCAGTCAGGAGGTCCTGGATGAAACGCGAAGACGAGGGCTCCTCTGAGGGCAGTTCCGATTAGGGCACCGCGTAAGACCTCCGCGCCACGTGGGACGTGCCAGAACGGTGTTCGCGAACGTGTGCGAGTGCCGAGGAGACTAAGCTGCTCCGAAGGAGAGGGCAGTGCGTTTCCCTACGCTCGGCCTGCACACAGGGGGCTCTGAAGGGCTATGGGCCTGGATGTTGCTTAGCAGACCCAGGTGCACCTGGGGGTACTCAGTGTTCCTGCTGGGAGCAGGGTGCCCCGGCTAGCCTCCCAGGTGTCCAGAAAGCTGTGCTGCCGTTAAAGGCATGCAGAGCAGAGGCCACCGCCTCCTGGAAGCTGCAGAACGCCTCTGCTTCTGCATGGCGAATCAGGGCCTTATTTCCAGGCATGGGTTCATGCTGGGTGTGCCGGTAGCGACACAGCGTGCTAAGATGCTGACTTTCTCCTCGAGCAGAGTGACTTCAGGTACGAGGGCGGGCCTCGCAGTGTTCCAAGCACAGTGTTCTCTCATGGCAGCTCACACAAGGGCCATGACTGAGTCTTCCTGGGTACTTCGCACTCACCAGCCATGTTGTCCCGAGGGCGTTCGAGGGCTCTGGATATGTACCGCTCCTCAAGGAACGCGCAGTGTGTTGCTGCCCAGCACTCGGCAGACACAGAGGTCCTCCGCGGGATCAACCAATGGACCTCGACGTTGCTCCGCCGGCCCACAGGTGTCTGGAGGCACTCAGTGACCTCGGAGGGAAAACGATGCACACCCGTGGGGCCTAGGAGTCCCCGGACGCGTACTTCCTTTAAAATAAAGCACATAAGCGACTGAGAAGTTGTGGAAACAGCTGCATGCCTCCCTTTCTGCACGGCTACTCAGGGCCTAACCTGGAGGCGAGTTCTCACTTCGAGGTTCCCTTTCGCTCTAGAGCCTGTCATGTGGACTGAGCTGTGGCCACAGAAGCCCCTGGTTTAGAGAGAGCAAACTCATAATTTTCCCCGAAGCATTCTTCCAGGGCTCACTGGCCTGTCGGGAGCCGGGAATGTCAGGTAGCTTCAAGGCAGGCATGAATGCCGCCCTCAAAATGGAAAAGCAGGGCTAGTTCCAGCAGGCCCCCGTTTTCATGGGCACACTAAGCGTACAACCCTATGGCTTCTAACGAGTCCCAAGAGACACCGGTTACCCTGCGTTTCCTTCCCTGAATTAACATATCGAAGTAGGGAGTCCCGCATCCGGCGAACTGTCTCAACCGAGGAACGCCGTAGCTGCTCCTCTGGGCCTGGGGCTGCCTGCAGTGCCGCAGAAGGAACAGGACTTGAAGTGCAGTAAGAACCCAAGCCGCCGTCCTCTAGGACGCCCGGTGACTTCAGTCAGGAGGTCCTGGATGGAAGGCGAAGACGACGGCTCCTCTGAGGGCAGCTGCGATTAGGGCACCGCGTAAGACCTCTGCGCCACGTGGGACGTGCCAGAACGGTGTTCGCGAACGTGTGCAAGTGCGGAGGAAACTAAGCTGCTCCGATGGAGAGGGCAGTGCGTTTCCCTACGCTCGGCCTGCACACAGGGGTCTCTGAAGGGCTACGGGCCTGGATGTTGCTTAGCAGACCCAGGTGCACCTGGGGGTACTCAGTGTTCCTGCTGGGAGCAGGGTGCCCCGGCTAGCCTCCCAGGTGTCCAGAAAGCTGTGCTGTCGTTAAAGGCATGCAGAGCAGAGGCCACCGCCTCCTGGAAGCTGCAGCACGCCTCCGCTTCTGCATGGCGAATCAGGGCCTTACTTCCAGGCATGGGTTCATGCTGGGTGTGCCGGTAGCGACACAGCGTGCTAAGATGCTGACTTTCTCCTCGAGCAGAGTGACTTCAGGTACGAGGGCGGGCCTCGCAGTGTTCCAAGCACAGTGTTCTCTCATGGCATCTCACACAAGGGCCATGACTGAGTCTTCCTGGGCACTTCGCACTCACCAGCCATGTTGTCCCGAGGGCGTTCGAGGGCTCTGGATATGTACCGCTCCTCAAGGAACGCGCAGTGTGTTGCTGCCCAGCACTCGGCAGGCACAGAGGTCCTCCGGGGGATCAACCAATGGACCTCGACATTGCTCCGCCGGCCCACAGGTGTCTGGAGGCACTCAGTGACCTCGGAAGGAAAACGATGCACACCCGTGGGGCCTAGGAGTCCCCGGACACGTACTTCCTTTAAAATAAAGGACATAAGCGACTGAGAACTCGTGGAAACAGCTGCATGCCTCCCTTTCTGCACGGCTACTCAGGGCCTAAGCTGGAGGCGAGTTCTCACGTCGAGGTTCCCTTTCGCTCTAGAGCCTGTCATGCAGACCGAGCTGCGGCCACGGAAGCCCCTGGTTTAGAGAGAGCAAACTCATAATTTTACCCGAAGCATTCTTCCAGGGCTCACTGGCCTGTCGGGAGCTGGGAATGTCAGGTAGCTTCAAGGCAGGCATGAATGCCGCCCTCAAAATGGGAAAGCGGGGCTTGTTCCAGCAGGCCCCCATTTTCATGGGCACACTCAGCGTACATCCCTATGGCTTCTAACGAGTCCCAAGAGACACCGGTTACCCTGCGTTTCCTTCCCTGAATCAACTTATCGAAGTAGGGAGTCCCGCATCCGGCGAACTGTCTCAACCGAGGAACACCGTAGCTGCTCCCCTGGGCCTGGGGCTGCCTGCAGTGCCGCAGAAGGAACAGGACTTAAAGTGCAGTAAGAACCCAAGCCGCCGTCCTCCAGGAGGCACGGTGACTTCAGTCAGGAGGTCCTGGATGGAACGCGAAGACGAGGGCTCCTCTGAGGGCAGGTCCGATTAGGGCACCGCGTAAGACCTCCGCGCCACGTGGGACGTGCCAGAACGGTGTTCGCGAACGTGTGCGAGTGCCGAGGAAACTAAGCTGCTCCAAAGGAGAGGGCAGTGCGTTTCCCTACGCTCGGCCTGCACACAGGGGGCTCTGAAGGGCTACGGGCCTGGATGTTGCTTAGCAGACCCAGGTGCACCTGGGGGTACTCAGTGTTCCTGCTGGGAGCAGGGTGCCCCGGCTAGCCTCCCAGGTGTCCAGAAAGCTGTGCTGCCATTAAAGGCATGCAGAGCAGAGGCCACCGCCTCCTGGAAGCGGCAGCATGCCTCCGCTTCTGCATGGCGAATCAGGGCCTTATTTCCAGGCATGGGTTCATGCTGGGTGTGCCGGTAGCGACACAGCGTGCTAAGATGCTGACTTTCTCCTCGAGCAGAGTGACTTCAGGTACGAGGGCGGGCCTCGCAGTGTTCCAAGCACAGTGTTCTCTCATGGCAGCTCACACAAGGGCCATGACTGAGTCTTCCTGGGTACTTCGCACTCACCAGCCATGTTGTCCCGAGGGCGTTCGAGGGCTCTGGAGATGTAGCGCTCCTCAAGGAACGCGCAGTGTGTTGCTGCCCAGCACTCGGCAGGCACAGAGGTCCTCCTGGGGATCAACCAATGGACCTCGACGTTGCTCCGCCGGCCCACAGGTGTCTGGAGGCACTCAGTGACCTCGGAGGGAAAACGATGCACACCCGTGGGGCCTAGGAGTCCCCGGACGCGTACTTCCTTTAAAATGAAGCACATAAGCGACTGAGAAGTTGTGGAAACAGCTGCATGCCTCCCTTTCTGCACGGCTACTCAGGGCCTAACCTGGAGGCGAGTTCTCACTTCGAGGTTCCCTTTCGCTCTAGAGCCTGTCATGCAGACCGAGCTGCGGCCACGGAAGCCCCTGGTTTAGAGAGAGCAAACTCATAATTTTACCCGAAGCATTCTTCCAGGGCTCACTGGCCTGTCGGGAGCTGGGAATGTCAGGTAGCTTCAAGGCAGGCATGAATGCCACCCTCAAAATGGGAAAGCAGGGCTTGTTCCAGCAGGCCCCCGTTATCATGGGCACACTGAGCGTACATCCCTGTGGCTTCTAACGAGTCCCAAGAGACACCGGTTACCCTGCGTTTCCTTCCCTGAATCAACTTATCGAAGTACGGAGTCCCGCATCCGGCGAACTGTCTCAACCGAGGAACGCCGTAGCTGCTCCTCTGGGCCTGGGGAAGCCTGCAGTGCCGCAGAAGGAACAAGACTTAAAGTGCAGTAAAAACCCAAGCCGCCGTCCTCTAGGAGGCATGGTGACTTCAGTCAGGAGGTCCTGGATGGAACGCGAAGACAAGGGCTCCTCTGAGGGCACCGCGTAAGACCTCCGCGCCACGTGGGACATGCCAGAACGGCGTTCGCGAACGTGTGCGTGTGCCGAGGAAACTAAGCTGCTCCGAAGGAGAGGGCAGTGCGTTTCCCTACGCTCGGCCTGCACACAGGGGGCTCTGAAGGGCTACGGGCCTGGATGTTGCTTAGCAGACCCAGGTGCACCTGGGGGTACTCAGTGTTCCTGCTGGGAGCAGGGTGCCCCGGCTAGCCTCCCAGGTGTCCAGAAAGCTGTGCTGCCGTTAAAGGCATGCAGAGCAGAGGCCACCACCTCCTGGAAGCTGCAGCACGCCTCCGCTTCTGCATGGCGAATCAGGGCCTTATTTCCAGGCATGGGTTCATGCTGGGTGTGCCGGTAGCGACACAGCGTGCTAAGATGCTGACTTTCTCCTCGAGCAGAGTGACTTCAGGTACGAGGGCGGGCCTCGCAGTGTTCCAAGCACAGTGTTCTCTCATGGCAGCTCACACAAGGGCCATGACTGAGTCTTCCTGGGTACTTCGCACTCACCAGCCATGTTGTCCCGAGGGCGTTCGAGGGCTCTGGATTTGTACCGCTCCTCAAGGAACGCGCAGTGTGTTGCTGCCCAGCACTCGGCAGGCACAGAGGTCCTCCGGGGCATCAACCAATGGACCTCGACATTGCTCCGCCGGCCCACAGGTGTCTGGAGGCACTCAGTGACCTCGGAGGGAAAACGATGCACACCTGTGGGGCCTAGGAGTCCCCAGACGCGTACTTCCTTTAAAATAAAGGACATAAGCGACTGAGAACTCGTGGAAACAGCTGCATGCCTCCCTTTCTGCACGGCTACTTAGGACCTATCCTGGAGGCGAGTTCTCACGTCACGGTTCCCTTTCGCTCTAGAGCCTGTCATGCAGACCGCCGCCCTGGCCACGGAAGACCCTGGTTTAGAGACAGCAAACTCATAATTTTCCCCGAAGCATTCTTCCAGGGCTCACTGGCCTGTCGGGAGCTGGGAATGTCAGGTACCTTCAAGGCAGGCATGAAGGCCGCCCTCAAAATGGGAAAGCAGGGCTTGTTCCAGCAGGCCCCCATTTTCATGGGCACACTCAGCGTACATCCCTATGGCTTCTAACGAGTCCCAAGAGACACCGGTTACCCTGCGTTTCCTTCCCTGAATCAACATATCGAAGTAGGGAGTCCCGCATCCGGCGAATGTCTCAACCGAGGAACGCCGTAGCTGCTCCCCTGGGCCTGGGGCTGCCTGCAGTGCCGCAGAAGGAACAGGACTTAAAGTGCAGTAAGAACCCAAGCCGCCGTCCTCTAGGAGGCACGGTGACTTCAGTCAGGAGGTCCTGGATGAAACGCGAAGACGAGGGCTCCTCTGAGGGCAGGTCCGATTAGGGCACCGCGTAAGACCTCCACGCCACGTGGGACGTGCCAGAACGGTGTTCGCGAACGTGTGCGAGTGCCGAGGAAACTAAGCTGCTCCAAAGGAGAGGGCAGTGCGTTTCCCTACGCTCGGCCTGCACACAGGGGACTCTGAAGGGCTACGGGCCTGGATGTTGCTTAGCAGACCCAGGTGCACCTGGGGGTACTCAGTGTTCCTGCTGGGAGCAGGGTGCCCCGGCTAGCCTCCCAGGTGTCCAGAAAGCTGTGCTGCCGTTAAAGGCATGCAGAGCAGAGGCCACTGCCTCCTGGAAGCTGCAGCACGCCTCCGCTTCTGCATGGCGAATCAGGGCCTTATTTCCAGTCATGGGTTCATGCTGGGTGTGCCGGTAGCGACACAGCGTGCTAAGATGCTGACTTTCTCCTCGAGCAGAGTGACTTCAGGTACGAGGGCGGGCCTCGCAGTGTTCCAAGCACAGTGTTCTCTCATGGCAGCTCACACAAGGGCCATGACTGAGTCTTCCTGGGTACTTCGCACTCACCAGCCATGTTGTCCCGAGGGCGTTCGAGGGCTCTGGATATGTACCGCTCCTCAAGGAACGCGCAGTGTGTTGCTGCCCAGCACTCGGCAGGCACAGAGGTCCTCCGGGGCATCAACCAATGGACCTCGACATTGCTCCGCCGGCCCACAGGTGTCTGGAGGCACTCAGTGACCTCGGAGGGAAAACGATGCACACCCGTGGGGCCTAGGAGTCCCCAGACACGTACTTCCTTTAAAATAAAGGACATAAGCGACTGAGAACTCGTGGAAACAGCTGCATGCCTCCCTTTCTGCACGGCTACTCAGGGCCTAAGCTGGAGGCGAGTTCTCACGTCGAGGTTCCCTTTCGCTCTAGAGCCTGTCATGCGGACCGCCGCCGCCACCACGGAAGACCCTGGTTTAGAGAGAGCAAACTCATAATTTTCCCCGAAGCATTCTTCCAGGGCTCACTGGCCTGTCGGGAGCTGGGAATGTCAGGTAGCTTTAAGGCAGGCATGAATGACACCCTCAAAATGGGAAAGCAGGGCTTGTTCCAGCAGGCCCCCGTTATCATGGGCACACTGAGCGTACATCCCTGTGGCTTCTAACGAGTCCCAAGAGACACCGGTTACCCTGCGTTTCCTTCCCTGAATCAACTTATCGAAGTAGGGACTCCCGCATCTGGCGAACTGTCTCAACCGAGGAACGCCGTAGCTGCTCCTCTGGGCCTGGGGAAGCCTGCAGTGCCGCAGAAGGAACAGGACTTAAAGTGCAGTAAGAACCCAAGCCGCCGTCCTCTAGGAGGCACGGTGACTTCAGTCAGGAGGTCCTGGATGGAACGCGAAGACAAGGGCTCCTCTGAGGGCACCGCGTAAGACCTCCGCGCCACGTGGGACATGCCAGAACGGCGTTCGCGAACGTGTGCGTGTGCCGAGGAAACTAAGCTGCTCCGAAGGAGAGGGCAGTGCATTTCCCTACGCTCGGCCTGCACACACGGGGCTCTGAAGGGCTACGGGCCTGGATGTTGCTTAGCAGACCCAGGTGCACCTGGGGGTACTCAGTGTTCCTGCTGGGAGCAGGGTGTCCCGGCTAGCCTCCCAGGTGTCCAGAAAGCTGTGCTGCCGTTAAAGGCATGCAGAGCAGAGGCCACCGCCTCCTGGAAGCTGCAGCACGCCTCCGCTTCTGCATGGCGAATCAGGGCCTTATTTCCAGGCATGGGTTCATGCTGGGTGTGCCGGTAGCGACACAGCGTGCTAAGATGCTGACTTTCTCCTCGAGCAGAGTGACTTCAGGTACGAGGGCGGGCCTCGCAGTGTTCCAAGCACAGTGTTCTCTCATGGCAGCTCACACAAGGGCCATGACTGAGTCTTCCTGGGTACTTCGCACTCACCAGCCATGTTGTCCCGAGGGCGTTCGAGGGCTCTGGATATGTAGCGCTCCTCAAGGAACGCGCAGTGTGTTGCTGCCCAGCACTCGGCAGGCACAGAGGTCCTCCGGGGCATCAACCAATGGACCTCGACATTGCTCCGCCGGCCCACAGGTGTCTGGAGGCACTCAGTGACCTCGGAGGGAAAACGATGCACACCCGTGGGGCCTAGGAGTCCCCGGACGCGTACTTCCTTTAAAATAAAGGACATAAGCGACTGAGAACTCGTGGAAACAGCTGCATGCCTCCCTTTCTGCACGGCTACTCAGGGCCTAAGCTGGAGGCGAGTTCTCACGTCGAGGTTCCCTTTCGCTCTAGAGCCTGTCATGCGGACCGCCGCCGCCACCACGGAAGACCCTGGTTTAGAGAGAGCAAACTCATAATTTTACCCGAAGCATTCTTCCAGGGCTCACTGGCCTGTCGGGAGCTGGGAATGTCAGGTAGCTTCAAGGCAGGCATGAATGCCGCCCTCAAAATGGGAAAGCAGGGCTTGTTCCAGCAGGTCCCCATTTTCATGGGCACACTCAGCGTACATCCCTATGGCTTCTAACGAGTCCCAAGAGACACCGGTTACCCTGCGTTTCCTTCCCTGAATCAACTTATCGAAGTAGGGAGTCCCGCATCCAGCGAACTGTCTCAACCGAGGAACGCCGTAGCTGCTCCCCTGGGCCTGGGGCTGCCTGCAGTGCCGCAGAAGGAACAGGACTTAAAGTGCAGTAAGAACCCAAGCCGTCGTCCTCTAGGAGGCACGGTGACTTCAGTCAGGAGGTCCTGGATGAAACGCGAAGACGAGGGCTCCTCTGAGGGCAGTTCCGATTAGGGCACCGCGTAAGACCTCCGCGCCACGTGGGACGTGCCAGAACGGTGTTCGCGAACGTGTGCGAGTGCCGAGGAGACTAAGCTGCTCCGAAGGAGAGGGCAGTGCGTTTCCCTACGCTCGGCCTGCACACAGGGGGCTCTGAAGGGCTACGGGCCTGGATGTTGCTTAGCAGACCCAGGTGCACCTGGGGGTACTCAGTGTTCCTGCTGGGAGCAGGGTGCCCCGGCTAGCCTCCCAGGTGTCCAGAAAGCTGTGCTGCCGTTAAAGGCATGCAGAGCAGAGGCCACCGCCTCCTGGAAGCTGCAGAACGCCTCCGCTTCTGCATGGCGAATCAGGGCCTTATTTCCAGGCATGGGTTCATGCTGGGTGTGCCGGTAGCGACACAGCGTGCTAAGATGCTGACTTTCTCCTCGAGCAGAGTGACTTCAGGTACGAGGGCGGGCCTCGCAGTGTTCCAAGTGCAGTGTTCTCTCATGGCAACTCACACAAGGGCCATGACAGAGTCTTCCTGGGTACTTCGCACTCACCAGCCATGTTGTCCCGAGGGCGTTCGAGGGCTCTGGAGATGTAGCGCTCCTCAAGGAACGCGCAGTGTGTTGCTGCCCAGCACTCGGCAGGCACAGAGGTCCTCCGGGGGATCAACCAATGGACCTCGACGTTGCTCCGCCGGCCCACAGGTGTCTGGAGGCACTCAGTGACCTCGGAGGGAAAACGATGCACACCCGTGGGGCCTAGGAGTCCCCGGACGCGTACTTTCTTTAAAATAAAGGACATAAGCGACTGAGAAGTTGTGGAAACAGCTGCATGCCTCCCTTTCTGCACGGCTACTCAGGGCCTAACCTGGAGGCGAGTTCTCACTTCGAGGTTCCCTTTCGCTCTAGAGCCTGTCATGCGGACTGAGCTGCGGCCACAGAAGCCCCTGGTTTAGAGAGAGCAAACTCATAATTTTCCCCGAAGCATTCTTCCAGGGCTCACTGGCCTGTCGGGAGCCGGGAATGTCAGGTAGCTTCAAGGCAGGCATGAATGCCGCCCTCAAAATGGAAAAGCAGGGCTAGTTCCAGCAGGCCCCCGTTTTCATGGGCACACTAAGCGTACAACCCTATGGCTTCTAACGAGTCCCAAGAGAAACCGGTTACCCTGCGTTTCCTTCCCTGAATTAACATATCGAAGTAGGGAGTCCCGCATCCGGCGAACTGTGTCAACCGAGGAACGCCGTACATGCTCCTCTGGGCCTGGGCCTGCCTGCAGTGCCGCAGAAGGAACAGGACTTGAAGTGCAGTAAGAACCCAAGCCGCCGTCCTCTAGGACGCCCGGTGACTTCAGTCAGGAGGTCCTGGATGGAAGGGGAAGACGACGGTTCCTCTGAGGGCAGCTGCGATTAGGGCACCGCGTAAGACCTCTGCGCCACGTGGGACGTGCCAGAACGGTGTTCGCGAACGTGTGCGAGTGCAGAGGAAACTAAGCTGCTCCGATGGAGAGGGCAGTGCGTTTCCCTTCGCTCGGCCTGCACACAAGGGTCTCTGAAGGGCTACGGGCCTGGATGTTGCTTAGCAGACCCAGGTGCACCTGGGGGTACTCAGTGTTCCTGCTGGGAGCAGGGTGCCCCGGCTAGCCTCCCAGGTGTCCAGAAAGCTGTGCTGTCGTTAAAGGCATGCAGAGCAGAGGCCACCGCCTCCTGGAAGCTGCAGCACGCCTCCGCTTCTGCACGGCGAATCAGGGCCTTACTTCCAGGCATGGGTTCATGCTGAGTGTGCCGGTAGCGACACAGCGTGCTAAGATGCTGACTTTCTCCTCGAGCAGAGTGACTTCAGGTACGAGGACGGGCCTCGCAGTGTTCCAAGCACAGTGTTCTCTCATGGCATCTCACACAAGGGCCATGACTGAGTCTTCCTGGGTACTTCGCACTCACCAGCCATGTTGTCCCGAGGGCGTTCGAGGGCTCTGGAGATGTAGCGCTCCTCAAGGAACGCGCAGTGTGTTGCTGCCCAGCACTCGGCAGGCACAGAGGTCCTCCGGGGGATCAACCAATGGACCTCGACGTTGCTCCGCCGGCCCACAGGTGTCTGGAGGCACTCAGTGACCTCGGAGGGAAAACGATGCACACCCGTGGGGCCTAGGAGTCCCCGGACGCGTACTTCCTTTAAAATAAAGCACATAAGCAACTGAGAAGTTGTGGAAACAGCTGCATGCCTCCCTTTCTGCACGGCTACTCAGGGCCTAACCTGGAGGCGAGTTCTCACTTCGAGGTTCCCTTTCGCTCTAGAGCCTGTCATGCAGACCGAGCTGCGGCCACGGAAGCCCCTGGTTTAGAGAGAGCAAACTCATTATTTTACCTGAAGCATTCTTCCAGGGCTCACTGGCCTGTCGGGAGCTGGGAATGTCAGGTAGCTTCAAGGCAGGCATGAATGCCACCCTCAAAATGGGAAAGCAGGGCTTGTTCCAGCAGGCCCCCGTTATCATGGGCACACTCAGCGTACATCCCTGTGGCTTCTAACGAGTCCCAAGAGACACCGGTTACCCTGCGTTTCCTTCCCTGAATCAACTTATCGAAGTAGGGAGTCCCGCATCCGGCGAACTGTCTCAACCGAGGAACGCCGTAGCTGCTCCTCTGGGCCTGGGGAAGCCTGCAGTGCCGCAGAAGGAACAGGACTTAAAGTGCAGTAAAAACCCAAGCCGCCGTCCTCTAGGAGGCACGGTGACTTCAGTCAGGAGGTCCTGGATGGAACGCGAAGACAAGGGCTCCTCTGAGGGCACCGCGTAAGACCTCCGCGCCACGTGGGACATGCCAGAACGGCGTTCGCGAACGTGTGCGTGTGCCGAGGAAACTAAGCTGCTCCGAAGGAGAGGGCAGTGCATTTCCCTACGCTCGGCCTGCACACAGGGGGCTCTGAAGGGCTACGGGCCTGGATGTTGCTTAGCAGACCCAGGTGCACCTGGGGGTACTCAGTGTTCCTGCTGGGAGCAGGGTGCCCCGGCTAGCCTCCCAGGTGTCCAGAAAGCTGTGCTGCCGTTAAAGGCATGCAGAGCAGAGGCCACCGCCTCCTGGAAGCTGCAGCACGCCTCCGCTTCTGCATGGCGAATCAGGGCCTTATTTCCAGGCATGGGTTCAAGCTGGGTGTGCCGGTAGCGACACAGCGTGCTAAGATGCTGACTTTCTCCTCGAGCAGAGTGACTTCAGGTACGAGGGTGGGCCTCGCAGTGTTCCAAGCACAGTGTTCTCTCATGGCAGCTCACACAAGGGCCATGACTGAGTCTTCCTGGGTACTTCGCACTCACCAGCCATGTTGTCCCGAGGGCGTTCGAGGGCTCTGGATATGTAGCGCTCCTCAAGGAACGCGCAGTGTGTTGCTGCCCAGCACTCGGCAGGCACAGAGGTCCTCCGGGGCATCAACCAATGGACCTCGACATTGCTCCGCCGGCCCACAGGTGTCTGGAGGCACTCAGTGACCTCGGAGGGAAAACGATGCACACCCGTGGGGCCTAGGAGTCCCCAGACGCGTACATCCTTTAAAATAAAGGACATAAGCGACTGAGAACTCGTGGAAACAGCTGCATGCCTCCCTTTCTGCACGGCTACTCAGGGCCTAAGCTGGAGGCGAGTTCTCACGTCGAGGTTCCCTTTCGCTCTAGAGCCTGTCATGCGGACCGAGCTGCGGCCACGGAAGCCCCTGGTTTAGAGAGAGCAAACTCATAATTTTACCCGAAGCATTCTTCCAGGGCTCACTGGCCTGTCGGGAGGTGGGAATGTCAGGTAGCTTCAAGGCAGGCATGAATGCCGCCCTCAAAATGGGAAAGCAGGGCTTGTTCCAGCAGGCCCCCATTTTCATGGGCACACTCAGCGTACATCCCTATGGCTTCTAACGAGTCCCAAGAGACACCGGTTAACCTGCGTTTCCTTCCCTGAATCAACTTATCGAAGTAGGGAGTCCCGCATCCGGCGAACTGTCTCAACCGAGGAACGCCGTAGCTGCTCCCCTGGGCCTGGGGCTGCCTGCAGTGCCGCAGAAGGAACAGGACTTAAAGTGCAGTAAGAACCCAAGCCGCCGTCCTCTAGGAGGCACGGTGACTTCAGTCAGGAGGTCCTGGATGAAACGCGAAGACGAGGGCTCCTCTGAGGGCAGGTCCGATTAGGGCACCGCGTAAGACCTCCGCGCCACGTGGGACGTGCCAGAACGGTGTTCGCGAACGTGTGCGAGTGCCGAGGAAACTAAGCTGCTCCGAAGGAGAGGGCAGTGCGTTTCCCTACGCTCGGCCTGCACACAGGGGGCTCTGAAGGGCTACGGGCCTGGATGTTGCTTAGCAGACCCAGGTGCACCTGGGGGTACTCAGTGTTCCTGCTGGGAGCAGGGTGCCCCGGCTAGCCTCCCAGGTGTCCAGAAAGCTGTGCTGCCGTTAAAGGCATGCAGAGCAGAGGCCACCGCCTCCTGGAAGCTGCAGCATGCCTCCGCTTCTGCATGGCGAATCAGAGCCTTATTTCCAGGCATGGGTTCATGCTGGGTGTGCCGGTAGCGACACAGCGTGCTAAGATGCTGACTTTCTCCTCGAGCAGAGTGACTTCAGGTACGAGGGTGGGCCTCGCAGTGTTCCAAGCACAGTGTTCTCTCATGGCAGCTCACACAAGGGCCATGACTGAGTCTTCCTGGGTACTTCGCACTCACCAGCCATGTTGTCCCGAGGGCGTTCGAGGGCTCTGGATATGTAGCGCTCCTCAAGGAACGCGCAGTGTGTTGCTGCCCAGCACTCGGCAGGCACAGAGGTCCTCCGGGGCATCAACCAATGGACCTCGACATTGCTCCGCCGGCCCACAGGTTTCTGGAGGCACTCAGTGACCTCGGAGGGAAAACGATGCACACCCGTGGGGCCTAGGAGTCCCCGGACGCGTACTTCCTTTAAAATAAAGGACATAAGCGACTGAGAACTCGTGGAAACAGCTGCATGCCTCCCTTTCTGCACGGCTACTCAGGGCCTAAGCTGGAGGCGAGTTCTCACGTCGCGGTTCCCTTTCGCTCTAGAGCCTGTCATGCGGACCGAAGCCGTGGCCACGGAAGCCCCTGGTTTAGAGAGAGCAAACTCATAATTTTCCCCGAAGCATTCTTCCAGGGCTCACTGGCCTGTCGGGAGCTGGGAATGTCAGGTACCTTCAAGGCAGGCATGAATGCCACCCTCAAAATGGGAAAGCAGGACTAGTTCCAGCAGGCCCCCGTTATCATGGGCACACTCAGCGTACATCCCTGTGGCTTCTAACGAGTCCCAAGAGACACCGGTTACCCTGCGTTTCCTTCCCTGAATCAACTTATCGAAGTAGGGAGTCCCGCATCCGGCGAACTGTCTCAACCGAGGAACGCCGTAGCTGCTCCCCTGGGCCTGGGGCTGCCTGCAGTGCCGCAGAAGGAACAGGACTTAAAGTGCAGTAAGAACCCAAGCCGCCGTCCTCTAGGAGGCACGGTGACTTCAGTCAGGAGGTCCTGGATGGAACGCGAAGACGAGGGCTCCTCTGAGGGCAGGTCCGATTAGGGCACCGCGTAAGACCTCCGCGCCACGTGGGACGTGCCAGAACGGTGTTCGCGAACGTGTGCGAGTGCGGAGGAAACTAAGCTGCTCCGATGGAGAGGGCAGTGCGTTTCCCTACGCTCGGCCTGCACACAGGGGGTTCTGAAGGGTTACGGGCCTGGATGTTGCTTAGCAGACCCAGGTGCACCTGGGGGTACTCAGTTTTCCTGCTGAGAGCAGGGTGCCCCGGCTAGCCTCCCAGGTTTCCAGAAAGCTGTGCTGCCATTAAAGGCAGGCAGAGCAGAGGCCACTGCCTCCTGGAAGGTGCAGCACACCTCCGCTTCTGCACGGTGAATCAGGGCCTTCCTTCCAGGCATGGGTTCATGCTGGGTGTGCCGGTAGCGACACAGCGTGCTAAGATGCTGACTTTCTCCTCGAGCAGAGTGACTTCAGGTACGAGGGCGGGCCTCGCAGTGTTCCAAGCACAGTGTTCTCTCATGGCAGCTCACACAAGGGCCATGACTGAGTCTTCCTGGGTACTTCGCACTCACCAGCCATGTTGTCCCGAGGGCGTTCGAGGGCTCTGGATATGTACCGCTCCTCAAGGAACGCGCAGTGTGTTGCTGCCCAGCACTCGGCAGGCACAGAGGTCCTCCGGGGCATCAACCAATGGACCTCGACATTGCTCCGCCGGCCCACAGGTGTCTGGAGGCACTCAGTGACCTCGGAGGGAAAACGATGCACACCCGTGGGGCCTAGGAGTCCCCAGACACGTACTTCCTTTAAAATAAAGGACATAAGCGACTGAGAACTCGTGGAAACAGCTGCATGCCTCCCTTTCTGCACGGCTACTCAGGGCCTAAGCTGGAGGCGAGTTCTCACGTCGAGGTTCCCTTTCGCTCTAGAGCCTGTCATGCGGACCGCCGCCGCCACCACGGAAGACCCTGGTTTAGAGAGAGCAAACTCATAATTTTCCCCGAAGCATTCTTCCAGGGCTCACTGGCCTGTCGGGAGCTGGGAATGTCAGGTAGCTTTAAGGCAGGCATGAATGACACCCTCAAAATGGGAAAGCAGGGCTTGTTCCAGCAGGCCCCCGTTATCATGGGCACACTGAGCGTACATCCCTGTGGCTTCTAACGAGTCCCAAGAGACACCGGTTACCCTGCGTTTCCTTCCCTGAATCAACTTATCGAAGTAGGGACTCCCGCATCTGGCGAACTGTCTCAACCGAGGAACGCCGTAGCTGCTCCTCTGGGCCTGGGGAAGCCTGCAGTGCCGCAGAAGGAACAGGACTTAAAGTGCAGTAAGAACCCAAGCCGCCGTCCTCTAGGAGGCACGGTGACTTCAGTCAGGAGGTCCTGGATGGAACGCGAAGACAAGGGCTCCTCTGAGGGCACCGCGTAAGACCTCCGCGCCACGTGGGACATGCCAGAACGGCGTTCGCGAACGTGTGCGTGTGCCGAGGAAACTAAGCTGCTCCGAAGGAGAGGGCAGTGCATTTCCCTACGCTCGGCCTGCACACACGGGGCTCTGAAGGGCTACGGGCCTGGATGTTGCTTAGCAGACCCAGGTGCACCTGGGGGTACTCAGTGTTCCTGCTGGGAGCAGGGTGTCCCGGCTAGCCTCCCAGGTGTCCAGAAAGCTGTGCTGCCGTTAAAGGCATGCAGAGCAGAGGCCACCGCCTCCTGGAAGCTGCAGCACGCCTCCGCTTCTGCATGGCGAATCAGGGCCTTATTTCCAGGCATGGGTTCATGCTGGGTGTGCCGGTAGCGACACAGCGTGCTAAGATGCTGACTTTCTCCTCGAGCAGAGTGACTTCAGGTACGAGGGCGGGCCTCGCAGTGTTCCAAGCACAGTGTTCTCTCATGGCAGCTCACACAAGGGCCATGACTGAGTCTTCCTGGGTACTTCGCACTCACCAGCCATGTTGTCCCGAGGGCGTTCGAGGGCTCTGGATATGTAGCGCTCCTCAAGGAACGCGCAGTGTGTTGCTGCCCAGCACTCGGCAGGCACAGAGGTCCTCCGGGGCATCAACCAATGGACCTCGACATTGCTCCGCCGGCCCACAGGTGTCTGGAGGCACTCAGTGACCTCGGAGGGAAAACGATGCACACCCGTGGGGCCTAGGAGTCCCCGGACGCGTACTTCCTTTAAAATAAAGGACATAAGCGACTGAGAACTCGTGGAAACAGCTGCATGCCTCCCTTTCTGCACGGCTACTCAGGGCCTAAGCTGGAGGCGAGTTCTCACGTCGAGGTTCCCTTTCGCTCTAGAGCCTGTCATGCGGACCGCCGCCGCCACCACGGAAGACCCTGGTTTAGAGAGAGCAAACTCATAATTTTACCCGAAGCATTCTTCCAGGGCTCACTGGCCTGTCGGGAGCTGGGAATGTCAGGTAGCTTCAAGGCAGGCATGAATGCCGCCCTCAAAATGGGAAAGCAGGGCTTGTTCCAGCAGGTCCCCATTTTCATGGGCACACTCAGCGTACATCCCTATGGCTTCTAACGAGTCCCAAGAGACACCGGTTACCCTGCGTTTCCTTCCCTGAATCAACTTATCGAAGTAGGGAGTCCCGCATCCAGCGAACTGTCTCAACCGAGGAACGCCGTAGCTGCTCCCCTGGGCCTGGGGCTGCCTGCAGTGCCGCAGAAGGAACAGGACTTAAAGTGCAGTAAGAACCCAAGCCGTCGTCCTCTAGGAGGCACGGTGACTTCAGTCAGGAGGTCCTGGATGAAACGCGAAGACGAGGGCTCCTCTGAGGGCAGTTCCGATTAGGGCACCGCGTAAGACCTCCGCGCCACGTGGGACGTGCCAGAACGGTGTTCGCGAACGTGTGCGAGTGCCGAGGAGACTAAGCTGCTCCGAAGGAGAGGGCAGTGCGTTTCCCTACGCTCGGCCTGCACACAGGGGGCTCTGAAGGGCTACGGGCCTGGATGTTGCTTAGCAGACCCAGGTGCACCTGGGGGTACTCAGTGTTCCTGCTGGGAGCAGGGTGCCCCGGCTAGCCTCCCAGGTGTCCAGAAAGCTGTGCTGCCGTTAAAGGCATGCAGAGCAGAGGCCACCACCTCCTGGAAGCTGCAGAACGCCTCCGCTTCTGCATGGCGAATCAGGGCCTTATTTCCAGGCATGGGTTCATGCTGGGTGTGCCGGTAGCGACACAGCGTGCTAAGATGCTGACTTTCTCCTCGAGCAGAGTGACTTCAGGTACGAGGGCGGGCCTCGCAGTGTTCCAAGTGCAGTGTTCTCTCATGGCAACTCACACAAGGGCCATGACAGAGTCTTCCTGGGTACTTCGCACTCACCAGCCATGTTGTCCCGAGGGCGTTCGAGGGCTCTGGAGATGTAGCGCTCCTCAAGGAACGCGCAGTGTGTTGCTGCCCAGCACTCGGCAGGCACAGAGGTCCTCCGGGGGATCAACCAATGGACCTCGACGTTGCTCCGCCGGCCCACAGGTGTCTGGAGGCACTCAGTGACCTCGGAGGGAAAACGATGCACACCCGTGGGGCCTAGGAGTCCCCGGACGCGTACTTTCTTTAAAATAAAGGACATAAGCGACTGAGAAGTTGTGGAAACAGCTGCATGCCTCCCTTTCTGCACGGCTACTCAGGGCCTAACCTGGAGGCGAGTTCTCACTTCGAGGTTCCCTTTCGCTCTAGAGCCTGTCATGCGGACTGAGCTGCGGCCACAGAAGCCCCTGGTTTAGAGAGAGCAAACTCATAATTTTCCCCGAAGCATTCTTCCAGGGCTCACTGGCCTGTCGGGAGCCGGGAATGTCAGGTAGCTTCAAGGCAGGCATGAATGCCGCCCTCAAAATGGAAAAGAAGGGCTAGTTCCAGCAGGCCCCCGTTTTCATGGGCACACTAAGCGTACAACCCTATGGCTTCTAACGAGTCCCAAGAGAAACCGGTTACCCTGCGTTTCCTTCCCTGAATTAACATATCGAAGTAGGGAGTCCCGCATCCGGCGAACTGTGTCAACCGAGGAACGCCGTACATGCTCCTCTGGGCCTGGGCCTGCCTGCAGTGCCGCAGAAGGAACAGGACTTGAAGTGCAGTAAGAACCCAAGCCGCCGTCCTCTAGGACGCCCGGTGACTTCAGTCAGGAGGTCCTGGATGGAAGGGGAAGACGACGGTTCCTCTGAGGGCAGCTGCGATTAGGGCACCGCGTAAGACCTCTGCGCCACGTGGGACGTGCCAGAACGGTGTTCGCGAACGTGTGCGAGTGCAGAGGAAACTAAGCTGCTCCGATGGAGAGGGCAGTGCGTTTCCCTTCGCTCGGCCTGCACACAAGGGTCTCTGAAGGGCTACGGGCCTGGATGTTGCTTAGCAGACCCAGGTGCACCTGGGGGTACTCAGTGTTCCTGCTGGGAGCAGGGTGCCCCGGCTAGCCTCCCAGGTGTCCAGAAAGCTGTGCTGTCGTTAAAGGCATGCAGAGCAGAGGCCACCGCCTCCTGGAAGCTGCAGCACGCCTCCGCTTCTGCACGGCGAATCAGGGCCTTACTTCCAGGCATGGGTTCATGCTGAGTGTGCCGGTAGCGACACAGCGTGCTAAGATGCTGACTTTCTCCTCGAGCAGAGTGACTTCAGGTACGAGGACGGGCCTCGCAGTGTTCCAAGCACAGTGTTCTCTCATGGCATCTCACACAAGGGCCATGACTGAGTCTTCCTGGGTACTTCGCACTCACCAGCCATGTTGTCCCGAGGGCGTTCGAGGGCTCTGGAGATGTAGCGCTCCTCAAGGAACGCGCAGTGTGTTGCTGCCCAGCACTCGGCAGGCACAGAGGTCCTCCGGGGGATCAACCAATGGACCTCGACGTTGCTCCGCCGGCCCACAGGTGTCTGGAGGCACTCAGTGACCTCGGAGGGAAAACGATGCACACCCGTGGGGCCTAGGAGTCCCCGGACGCGTACTTCCTTTAAAATAAAGCACATAAGCAACTGAGAAGTTGTGGAAACAGCTGCATGCCTCCCTTTCTGCACGGCTACTCAGGGCCTAACCTGGAGGCGAGTTCTCACTTCGAGGTTCCCTTTCGCTCTAGAGCCTGTCATGCAGACCGAGCTGCGGCCACGGAAGCCCCTGGTTTAGAGAGAGCAAACTCATTATTTTACCTGAAGCATTCTTCCAGGGCTCACTGGCCTGTCGGGAGCTGGGAATGTCAGGTAGCTTCAAGGCAGGCATGAATGCCACCCTCAAAATGGGAAAGCAGGGCTTGTTCCAGCAGGCCCCCGTTATCATGGGCACACTCAGCGTACATCCCTGTGGCTTCTAACGAGTCCCAAGAGACACCGGTTACCCTGCGTTTCCTTCCCTGAATCAACTTATCGAAGTAGGGAGTCCCGCATCCGGCGAACTGTCTCAACCGAGGAACGCCGTAGCTGCTCCTCTGGGCCTGGGGAAGCCTGCAGTGCCGCAGAAGGAACAGGACTTAAAGTGCAGTAAAAACCCAAGCCGCCGTCCTCTAGGAGGCACGGTGACTTCAGTCAGGAGGTCCTGGATGGAACGCGAAGACAAGGGCTCCTCTGAGGGCACCGCGTAAGACCTCCGCGCCACGTGGGACATGCCAGAACGGCGTTCGCGAACGTGTGCGTGTGCCGAGGAAACTAAGCTGCTCCGAAGGAGAGGGCAGTGCATTTCCCTACGCTCGGCCTGCACACAGGGGGCTCTGAAGGGCTACGGGCCTGGATGTTGCTTAGCAGACCCAGGTGCACCTGGGGGTACTCAGTGTTCCTGCTGGGAGCAGGGTGCCCCGGCTAGCCTCCCAGGTGTCCAGAAAGCTGTGCTGCCGTTAAAGGCATGCAGAGCAGAGGCCACCGCCTCCTGGAAGCTGCAGCACGCCTCCGCTTCTGCATGGCGAATCAGGGCCTTATTTCCAGGCATGGGTTCAAGCTGGGTGTGCCGGTAGCGACACAGCGTGCTAAGATGCTGACTTTCTCCTCGAGCAGAGTGACTTCAGGTACGAGGGTGGGCCTCGCAGTGTTCCAAGCACAGTGTTCTCTCATGGCAGCTCACACAAGGGCCATGACTGAGTCTTCCTGGGTACTTCGCACTCACCAGCCATGTTGTCCCGAGGGCGTTCGAGGGCTCTGGATATGTAGCGCTCCTCAAGGAACGCGCAGTGTGTTGCTGCCCAGCACTCGGCAGGCACAGAGGTCCTCCGGGGCATCAACCAATGGACCTCGACATTGCTCCGCCGGCCCACAGGTGTCTGGAGGCACTCAGTGACCTCGGAGGGAAAACGATGCACACCCGTGGGGCCTAGGAGTCCCCAGACGCGTACATCCTTTAAAATAAAGGACATAAGCGACTGAGAACTCGTGGAAACAGCTGCATGCCTCCCTTTCTGCACGGCTACTCAGGGCCTAAGCTGGAGGCGAGTTCTCACGTCGAGGTTCCCTTTCGCTCTAGAGCCTGTCATGCGGACCGAGCTGCGGCCACGGAAGCCCCTGGTTTAGAGAGAGCAAACTCATAATTTTACCCGAAGCATTCTTCCAGGGCTCACTGGCCTGTCGGGAGGTGGGAATGTCAGGTAGCTTCAAGGCAGGCATGAATGCCGCCCTCAAAATGGGAAAGCAGGGCTTGTTCCAGCAGGCCCCCATTTTCATGGGCACACTCAGCGTACATCCCTATGGCTTCTAACGAGTCCCAAGAGACACCGGTTAACCTGCGTTTCCTTCCCTGAATCAACTTATCGAAGTAGGGAGTCCCGCATCCGGCGAACTGTCTCAACCGAGGAACGCCGTAGCTGCTCCCCTGGGCCTGGGGCTGCCTGCAGTGCCGCAGAAGGAACAGGACTTAAAGTGCAGTAAGAACCCAAGCCGCCGTCCTCTAGGAGGCACGGTGACTTCAGTCAGGAGGTCCTGGATGAAACGCGAAGACGAGGGCTCCTCTGAGGGCAGGTCCGATTAGGGCACCGCGTAAGACCTCCGCGCCACGTGGGACGTGCCAGAACGGTGTTCGCGAACGTGTGCGAGTGCCGAGGAAACTAAGCTGCTCCGAAGGAGAGGGCAGTGCGTTTCCCTACGCTCGGCCTGCACACAGGGGGCTCTGAAGGGCTACGGGCCTGGATGTTGCTTAGCAGACCCAGGTGCACCTGGGGGTACTCAGTGTTCCTGCTGGGAGCAGGGTGCCCCGGCTAGCCTCCCAGGTGTCCAGAAAGCTGTGCTGCCGTTAAAGGCATGCAGAGCAGAGGCCACCGCCTCCTGGAAGCTGCAGCATGCCTCCGCTTCTGCATGGCGAATCAGAGCCTTATTTCCAGGCATGGGTTCATGCTGGGTGTGCCGGTAGCGACACAGCGTGCTAAGATGCTGACTTTCTCCTCGAGCAGAGTGACTTCAGGTACGAGGGTGGGCCTCGCAGTGTTCCAAGCACAGTGTTCTCTCATGGCAGCTCACACAAGGGCCATGACTGAGTCTTCCTGGGTACTTCGCACTCACCAGCCATGTTGTCCCGAGGGCGTTCGAGGGCTCTGGATATGTAGCGCTCCTCAAGGAACGCGCAGTGTGTTGCTGCCCAGCACTCGGCAGGCACAGAGGTCCTCCGGGGCATCAACCAATGGACCTCGACATTGCTCCGCCGGCCCACAGGTTTCTGGAGGCACTCAGTGACCTCGGAGGGAAAACGATGCACACCCGTGGGGCCTAGGAGTCCCCGGACGCGTACTTCCTTTAAAATAAAGGACATAAGCGACTGAGAACTCGTGGAAACAGCTGCATGCCTCCCTTTCTGCACGGCTACTCAGGGCCTAAGCTGGAGGCGAGTTCTCACGTCGCGGTTCCCTTTCGCTCTAGAGCCTGTCATGCGGACCGAAGCCGTGGCCACGGAAGCCCCTGGTTTAGAGAGAGCAAACTCATAATTTTCCCCGAAGCATTCTTCCAGGGCTCACTGGCCTGTCGGGAGCTGGGAATGTCAGGTACCTTCAAGGCAGGCATGAATGCCACCCTCAAAATGGGAAAGCAGGACTAGTTCCAGCAGGCCCCCGTTATCATGGGCACACTCAGCGTACATCCCTGTGGCTTCTAACGAGTCCCAAGAGACACCGGTTACCCTGCGTTTCCTTCCCTGAATCAACTTATCGAAGTAGGGAGTCCCGCATCCGGCGAACTGTCTCAACCGAGGAACGCCGTAGCTGCTCCCCTGGGCCTGGGGCTGCCTGCAGTGCCGCAGAAGGAACAGGACTTAAAGTGCAGTAAGAACCCAAGCCGCCGTCCTCTAGGAGGCACGGTGACTTCAGTCAGGAGGTCCTGGATGGAACGCGAAGACGAGGGCTCCTCTGAGGGCAGGTCCGATTAGGGCACCGCGTAAGACCTCCGCGCCACGTGGGACGTGCCAGAACGGTGTTCGCGAACGTGTGCGAGTGCGGAGGAAACTAAGCTGCTCCGATGGAGAGGGCAGTGCGTTTCCCTACGCTCGGCCTGCACACAGGGGGTTCTGAAGGGTTACGGGTCTGGATGTTGCTTAGCAGACCCAGGTGCACCTGGGGGTACTCAGTTTTCCTGCTGAGAGCAGGGTGCCCCGGCTAGCCTCCCAGGTTTCCAGAAAGCTGTGCTGCCATTAAAGGCAGGCAGAGCAGAGGCCACTGCCTCCTGGAAGGTGCAGCACACCTCCGCTTCTGCACGGTGAATCAGGGCCTTCCTTCCAGGCATGGGTTCATGCTGGGTGTGCCGGTAGCGACACAGCGTGCTAAGATGCTGACTTTCTCCTCGAGCAGAGTGACTTCAGGTACGGGGCGGGCCTCGCAGTGTTCCAAGCACAGTGTTCTCTCATGGCAGCTCACACAAGGGCCATGACAGAGTCTTCCTGGGCACGTCACACTCACCAGCCATGTTGTCCCGAGGGCGTTCGAGGGCTCTGGAGTTGTAGCGCTCCTCAAGGAACGCGCAGTGTGTTGCTGCCCAGCACTCGGCAGGCACAGAGGTCCTCTGGGGGATCAACCAATGGACCTCGACGTTGCTCCGCCGGCCCACAGGTGTCTGGAGGCACTCAGTGACCTCGGAGGGAAAACGATGCACACCCGTGGGGCCTAGGAGTCCCCGGACGTGTACTTCCTTTAAAATAAAGCACATAAGCGACTGAGAACTTGTGGAAACAGCTGCATGCCTCCCTTTCTGCACGGCTACTCAGGGCCTAACCTTGAGGCGAGTTCTCACTTCGAGGTTCCCTTTCGCTCTAGAGCCTGTCATGTGGACCGCCGCCGCACCCACGGTAGCCCCTGGTTTAGAGAGAGAAAATTCATAATTTTCCCCGAAGCATTCTTCCAGGGCTCACTGGCCTGTCGGGAGCCGGGAATGTCAGGTACCTTCAAGGCAGGCATGAATGCCGCCCTCAAAATGGGAAAGCAGGGCTTGTTCCAGCAGGCCCCCATTTTCATGGGCACACTCAGCATACATACCTGTGGCTTCTAAGGAGTCCCAAGAGACACCGGTTACCCTGCGTTTCCTTCCCTGAATCAACTTATCGAAGTAGGGAATCCCGCATCCAGCGAACTGTCTCAACCGAGGAACGCCGTAGCTGCTCCTCTGGGCCTGGGGCTGCCTGCAGTGCCGCAGAAGGAACAGGACTTGAAGTGCAGTAAGAACCCAAGCCGCCGTCCTCTAGGAGGCACGGTGACTTCAGTCAGGAGGTCCTGGATGAAACGCGAAGACGAGGGCTCCTCTGAGGGCAGGTCCGACTAGGGCACCGCGTAAGACCTCCGCGCCACGTGGGACGTGCCAGAACGGTGTTCGCGAACGTGTGCGAGTGCCGAGGAAACTAAGCTGCTCCGAAGGAGAGGGCAGTGTGTTTCCCTACGCTCGGCCTGCACACAGGGGGCTCTGAAGGGCTACGGGCCTGGATGTTGCTTAGCAGACCCAGGTGCACCTGGGGGTACTCAGTGTTCCTGCTGAGAGCAGGGTGCCCCGGCTAGCCTCCCAGGTGTCCAGAAAGCTGTGCTGCCGTTAAAGGCATGCAGAGCAGAGGCCACCGCCTCCTGGAAGCTGCAGCACGCCTCCGCTTCTGCATGGCGAATCAGAGCCTTATTTCCAGGCATGGGTTCATGCTGGGTGTGCCGGTAGCGACACAGCGTGCTAAGATGCTGACTTTCTCCTCGAGCAGAGTGACTTCAGGTACGAGGGCGGGCCTCGCAGTGTTCCAAGCACATGTTCTCTAATGGCAGCTCACACAAGGGCCATGACTGAGTCTTCCTGGGTACTTCGCACTCACCAGCCATGTTGTCCCGAGGGCGTTCGAGGGCTCTGGATATGTACCGCTCCTCAAGGAACGCGCAGTGTGTTGCTGCCCAGCACTCGGCAGGCACAGAGGTCCTCCGGGGCATCAACCAATGGACCTCGACATTGCTCCGCCAGCCCACAGGTGTCTGGAGGCAATCAGTGACCTCGGAGGGAAAACGATGCACACCCGTGGGGCCTAGGAGTCCCCGGACGCGTACATCCTTTAAAATAAAGGACATAAGCGACTGAGAACTCGTGGAAACAGCTGCATGCCTCCCTTTCTGCACGGCTACTCAGGGCCTAAGCTGGAGGCGAGTTCTCACGTCGAGGTTCCCTTTCGCTCTAGAGCCTGTCATGCGGACCGAGCTGCGGCCACGGAAGACCCTGGTTTAGAGAGAGCAAACTCATAATTTTCCCCGAAGCATTCTTCCAGGGCTCACTGGCCTGTCGGGAGCTGGGAATGTCAGGTACCTTCAAGGCAGGCATGAATGCCGCCCTCAAAATGGGAAAGCAGGACTTGTTCCAGCAGGCCCCCGTTATCATGGGCACACTCAGCGTACATCCCTGTGGCTTCTAACGAGTCCCAAGAGACACCGGTTACCCTGCGTTTCCTTCCCTGAATCAACTTATCGAAGTAGGGAGTCCCGCATCTGGCGAACTGTCTCAACCGAGGAACGCCGTAGCTGCTCCTCTGGGCCTGGGGATGCCTGCAGTGCCGCAGAAGGAACAGGACTTAAAGTGCAGTAAGAACCCAAGCCGCCGTCCTCTAGGAGGCACGGTGACTTCAGTCAGGAGGTCCTGGATGGAACGCGAAGACGAGGACTCCTCTGAGGGCAGGTCCGATTAGGGCACCGCGTAAGACCTCCGCGCCACGTGGGACGTGCCAGAACGGTGTTCGCGAACATGTGCGAGTGCGGAGGAAACTAAGCTGCTCCGATGGAGAGGGCAGTGCGTTTCCCTACGCTCCGCCTGCACACAGGGTGTTCTGAAGGGTTACGGGCCTGGATGTTGCTTAGCAGACCCACGTGCACCTGGGGGTACTCAGTTTTCCTGCTGAGAGCAGGGTGCCCCGGCTAGCCTCCCAGGTGTCCAGAAAGCTGTGCTGCCGTTAAAGGCAGGCAGAGCAGAGGCCACCGCCTCCTGGAAGGTGCAGCACACCTCCGCTTCTGCACGGTGAATCAGGGCCTTCCTTCCAGGCATGGGTTCATGCTGGGTGTGCCGGTAGCGACACAGCGTGCTAAGATGCTGACTTTCTCCTCGAGCAGAGTGACTTCAGGTACGGGGCGGGCCTCGCAGTGTTCCAAGCACAGTGTTCTCTCATGGCAGCTCACACAAGGGCCATGACAGAGTCTTCCTGGGCACGTCACACTCACCAGCCATGTTGTCCCGAGGGCGTTCGAGGGCTCTGGAGTTGTAGCGCTCCTCAAGGAACGCGCAGTGTGTTGCTGCCCAGCACTCGGCAGGCACAGAGGTCCTCTGGGGGATCAACCAATGGACCTCGACGTTGCTCCGCCGGCCCACAGGTGTCTGGAGGCACTCAGTGACCTCGGAGGGAAAACGATGCACACCCGTGGGGCCTAGGAGTCCCCGGACGTGTACTTCCTTTAAAATAAAGCACATAAGCGACTGAGAACTTGTGGAAACAGCTGCATGCCTCCCTTTCTGCACGGCTACTCAGGGCCTAACCTTGAGGCGAGTTCTCACTTCGAGGTTCCCTTTCGCTCTAGAGCCTGTCATGTGGACCGCCGCCGCACCCACGGTAGCCCCTGGTTTAGAGAGAGAAAATTCATAATTTTCCCCGAAGCATTCTTCCAGGGCTCACTGGCCTGTCGGGAGCCGGGAATGTCAGGTACCTTCAAGGCAGGCATGAATGCCGCCCTCAAAATGGGAAAGCAGGGCTAGTTCCAGCAGGCCCCCATTTTCATGGGCACACTCAGCATACATACCTGTGGCTTCTAAGGAGTCCCAAGAGACACCGGTTACAATGCGTTTCCTTCCCTGAATCAACTTATCGAAGTAGGGAATCCCGCATCCAGCGAACTGTCTCAACCGAGGAACGCCGTAGCTGCTCCTCTGGGCCTGGGGCTGCCTGCAGTGCCGCAGAAGGAACAGGACTTGAAGTGCAGTAAGAACCCAAGCCGCCGTCCTCTAGGAGGCACGGTGACTTCAGTCAGGGGGTCCTGGATGAAACGCGAAGACGAGGGCTCCTCTGAGGGCAGGTCCGACTAGGGCACCGCGTAAGACCTCCGCGCCACGTGGGACGTGCCAGAACGGTGTTCGCGAACGTGTGCGAGTGCGGAGGAAACTAAGCTGCTCCGATGGAGAGGGCAGTGCATTTCCCTACGCTCGGCCTGCACACAGGGGGTTCTGAAGGGTTACGGGCCTGGATGTTGCTTAGCAGACCCAGGTGCACCTGGGGGTACTCAGTTTTCCTGCTGAGAGCAGGGTGCCCCGGCTAGCCTCCCAGGTGTCCAGAAAGCGGTGCTGCCGTTAAAGGCAGGCAGAGCAGAGGCCACCGCCTCCTGGAAGGTGCAGCACACCTCCGCTTCTGCACGGTGAATCAGGGCCTTCCTTCCAGGCATGGTTTCATGCTGGGTGTGCCGGTAGCGACACAGCGTGCTAAGATGCTGACTTTCTCCTCGAGCAGAGTGACTTCAGGTACGGGGCGGGCCTCGCAGTGTTCCAAGCACAGTGTTCTCTCATGGCAGCTCACACAAGGACCATGACTGAGTCTTCCTGGGCACGTCACACTCACCAGCCATGTTGTCCCGAGGGCGTTCGAGGGCTCTGGAGTTGTAGCGCTCCTCAAGGAACGCGCAGTGTGTTGCTGCCCAGCACTCGGCAGGCACAGAGGTCCTCTGGGGGATCAACCAATGGACCTCGACGTTGCTCCGCCGGCCCACAGGTGTCTGGAGGCACTCAGTGACCTCGGAGGGAAAACGATGCACACCCGTGGGGCCTAGGAGTCCCCGGACGTGTACTTCCTTTAAAATAAAGCACATAAGCGACTGAGAACTTGTGGAAACAGCTGCATGCCTCCCTTTCTGCACGGCTACTCAGGGCCTAACCTTGAGGCGAGTTCTCACTTCGAGGTTCCCTTTCGCTCTAGAGCCTGTCATGTGGACCGCCGCCGCACCCACGGTAGCCCCTGGTTTAGAGAGAGAAAATTCATAATTTTCCCCGAAGCATTCTTCCAGGGCTCACTGGCCTGTCGGGAGCCGGGAATGTCAGGTACCTTCAAGGCAGGCATGAATGCCGCCCTCAAAATGGGAAAGCAGGGCTAGTTCCAGCAGGCCCCCATTTTCATGGGCACACTCAGCATACATACCTGTGGCTTCTAAGGAGTCCCAAGAGACACCGGTTACCCTGCGTTTCCTTCCCTGAATCAACTTATCGAAGTAGGGAATCCCGCATCCAGCGAACTGTCTCAACCGAGGAACGCCGTAGCTGCTCCTCTGGGCCTGGGGCTGCCTGCAGTGCCGCAGAAGGAACAGGACTTGAAGTGCAGTAAGAACCCAAGCCGCCGTCCTCTAGGAGGCACGGTGACTTCAGTCAGGAGGTCCTGGATGAAACGCGAAGACGAGGGCTCCTCTGAGGGCAGGTCCGATTAGGGCACCGCGTAAGACCTCCGCACCACGTGGGACGTGCCAGAACGGTGTTCGCGAACGTGTGCGAGTGCCGAGGAAACTAAGCTGCTCCGAAGGAGAGGGCAGTGTGTTTCCCTACACTCGGCCTGCACACAGGGGGCTCTGAAGGGCTACGGGCCTGGATGTTGCTTAGCAGACCCAGGTGCACCTGGGGGTACTCAGTGTTCCTGCTTGGAGCAGGGTGCCCCGGCTAGCCTCCCAGGTGTCCAGAAAGCTGTGCTGCCGTTAAAGGCAGGCAGAGCAGAGGCCACCGCCTCCTGGAAGGTGCAGCACACCTCCGCTTCTGCACGGTGAATCAGGGCCTTCCCTCCAGGCATGGGTTCATGCTGGGTGTGCCGGTAGCGACACAGCGTGCTAAGATGCTGACTTTCTCCTCGAGCAGAGTGACTTCAGGTACGGGGCGGGCCTCGCAGTGTTCCAAGCACAGTGTTCTCTCATGGCAGCTCACACAAGGGCCATGACAGAGTCTTCCTGGGCACTTCACACTCACCAGCCATGTTGTCCCGAGGGCGTTCGAGGGCTCTGGAGTTGTAGCGCTCCTCAAGGAACGCGCAGTGTGTTGCTGCCCAGCACTCGGCAGGCACAGAGGTCCTCTGGGGGATCAACCAATGGACCTCGACGTTGCTCCGCCGGCCCACAGGTGTCTGGAGGCACTCAGTGACCTCGGAGGGAAAACGATGCACACCCGTGGGGCCTAGGAGTCCCCGGACGTGTACTTCCTTTAAAATAAAGCACATAAGCGACTGAGAACTTGTGGAAACAGCTGCATGCCTCCCATTCTGCACGGCTACTCAGGGCCTAACCTTGAGGCGAGTTCTCACTTCGAGGTTCCATTTCGCTCTAGAGCCTGTCATGTGGACCGCCGCCGCACCCACGGTAGCCCCTGGTTTAGAGAGAGAAAATTCATAATTTTCCCCGAAGCATTCTTCCAGGGCTCACTGGCCTGTCGGGAGCCGGGAATGTCAGGTACCTTCAAGGCAGGCATGAATGCCGCCCTCAAAATGGGAAAGCAGGGCTAGTTCCAGCAGGCCCCCATTTTCATGGGCACACTCAGCATACATACCTGTGGCTTCTAAGGAGTCCCAAGAGACACCGGTTACCCTGCGTTTCCTTCCCTGAATCAACTTATCGAAGTAGGGAATCCCGCATCCAGCGAACTGTCTCAACCGAGGAACGCCGTAGCTGCTCCTCTGGGCCTGGGGCTGCCTGCAGTGCCGCAGAAGGAACAGGACTTGAAGTGCAGTAAGAACCCAAGCCGCCGTCCTCTAGGAGGCACGGTGACTTCAGTCAGGGGGTCCTGGATGAAACGCGAAGACGAGGGCTCCTCTGAGGGCAGGTCCGACTAGGGCACCGCGTAAGACCTCCGCGCCACGTGGGACGTGCCAGAACGGTGTTCGCGAACGTGTGCGAGTGCGGAGGAAACTAAGCTGCTCCGATGGAGAGGGCAGTGCATTTCCCTACGCTCGGCCTGCACACAGGGGTTTCTGAAGGGTTACGGGCCTGGATGTTGCTTAGCAGACCCAGGTGCACCTGGGGGTACTCAGTTTTCCTGCTGAGAGCAGGGTGCCCCGGCTAGCCTCCCAGGTGTCCAGAAAGCGGTGCTGCCGTTAAAGGCAGGCAGAGCAGAGGCCACCGCCTCCTGGAAGGTGCAGCACACCTCCGCTTCTGCACGGTGAATCAGGGCCTTCCTTCCAGGCATGGGTTCATGCTGGGTGTGCCGGTAGCGACACAGCGTGCTAAGATGCTGACTTTCTCCTCGAGCAGAGTGACTTCAGGTACGGGGCGGGCCTCGCAGTGTTCCAAGCACAGTGTTCTCTCATGGCAGCTCACACAAGGGCCATGACAGTGTCTTCCTGGGCACGTCACACTCACCAGCCATGTTGTCCCGAGGGCGTTCGAGGTCTCTGGAGTTGTAGCGCTCCTCAAGGAACGCGCAGTGTGTTGCTGCCCAGCACTCGGCAGGCACAGAGGTCCTCTGGGGGATCAACCAATGGACCTCGACGTTGCTCCGCCGGCCCACAGGTGTCTGGAGGCACTCAGTGACCTCGGAGGGAAAACGATGCACACCCGTGGGGCCTAGGAGTCCCCGGACGTGTACTTCCTTTAAAATAAAGCACATAAGCGACTGAGAAGTTGTGGAAACAGCTGCATGCCTCCCTTTCTGCACGGCTACTCAGGGCCTAACCTTGAGGCGAGTTCTCACTTCGAGGTTCCCTTTCGCTCTAGAGCCTGTCATGTGGACCGCCGCCGCACCCACGGTAGCCCCTGGTTTAGAGAGAGAAAATTCATAATTTTCCCCGAAGCATTCTTCCAGGGCTCACTGGCCTGTCGGGAGCCGGGAATGTCAGGTACCTTCAAGGCAGGCATGAATGCCGCCCTCAAAATGGGAAAGCAGGGCTAGTTCCAGCAGGCCCCCATTTTCATGGGCACACTCAGCATACATACCTGTGGCTTCTAAGGAGTCCCAAGAGACACCGGTTACCCTGCGTTTCCTTCCCTGAATCAACTTATCGAAGTAGGGAATCCCGCATCCAGCGAACTGTCTCAACCGAGGAACGCCGTAGCTGCTCCTCTGGGCCTGGGGCTGCCTGCAGTGCCGCAGAAGGAACAGGACTTGAAGTGCAGTAAGAACCCAAGCCGCCGTCCTCTAGGAGGCACGGTGACTTCAGTCAGGAGGTCCTGGATGAAACGCGAAGACGAGGGCTCCTCTGAGGGCAGGTCCGATTAGGGCACCGCGTAAGACCTCCGCGCCACGTGGGACGTGCCAGAACGGTGTTCGCGAACGTGTGCGAGTGCCGAGGAAACTAAGCTGCTCCGAAGGAGAGGGCAGTGTGTTTCCCTACGCTCGGCCTGCACACAGGGGGCTCTGAAGGGCTACGGGCCTGGATGTTGCTTAGCAGACCCAGGTGCACCTGGGGGTACTCAGTGTTCCTGCTGGGAGCAGGGTGCCCCGGCTAGCCTCCCAGGTGTCCAGAAAGCTGTGCTGCCGTTAAAGGCATGCAGAGCAGAGGCCACCGCCTCCTGGAAGCTGCAGCACGCCTCCGCTTCTGCATGGCGAATCAGGGCCTTATTTCCAGGCATGGGTTCATGCTGGGTGTGCCGGTAGCGACACAGCGTGCTAAGATGCTGACTTTCTCCTCGAGCAGAGTGACTTCAGGTACAAGGGCGGGCTTCGCAGTGTTCCAAGCATATGTTCTCTAATGGCAGCTCACACAAGGGCCATGACTGAGTCTTCCTGGGTACTTCGCACTCACCAGCCATGTTGTCCCGAGGGCGTTCGAGGGCTCTGGATATGTACCGCTCCTCAAGGAACGCGCAGTGTGTTGCTGCCCAGCACTCGGCAGACACAGAGGTCCTCCGGGGCATCAACCAATGGACCTCGACATTGCTCCGCCGGCCCACAGGTGTCTGGAGGCACTCAGTGACCTCGGAGGGAAAACGATGCACACTCGTGGGGCCTAGGAGTCCCCAGACGCGTACATCCTTTAAAATAAAGGACATAAGCGACTGAGAACTCGTGGAAACAGCTGCATGCCTCCCTTTCTGCACGGCTACTCAGGGCCTAAGCTGGAGGCGAGTTCTCACGTCGAGGTTCCCTTTCACTCTAGAGCCTGTCATGCGGACCGAGCTGCGGCCACGGAAGCCCCTGGTTTAGAGAGAGCAAACTCATAATTTTCCCCGAAGCATTCTTCCAGGGCTCACTGGCCTGTCGGGAGCTGGGAATATCAGGTAGCTTCAAGGCAGGCATGAATGCCGCCCTCAAAATGGCAAAGCAGGACTTGTTCCAGCAGGCCCCCGTTATCATGGGCACACTCAGCGTACATCCCTGTGGCTTCTAACGAGTCCCAAGAGACACCGGTTACCCTGCGTTTCCTTCCCTGAATCAACTTATCGAAGTAGGGAATCCCGCATCCGGCGAACTGTCTCAACAGAGGAACGCCGTAGCTGCTCCTCTGGGCCTGGGGCTGCCTGCAGTGCCGCAGAAGGAACAGGACTTAAAGTGCAGTAAGAACCCAAGCCGCCGTCCTCTAGGAGGCACGGTGACTTCAGTCAGGAGGTCCTGGATGGAACGCGAAGACGAGGGCTCCTCTGAGGGCAGGTCCGATTAGGGCACCGCGTAAGACCTCCGCGCCACGTGGGACGTGCCAGAACGGTGTTCGCGAACGTGTGCGAGTGCGGAGGAAACTAAGCTGCTCCGATGGAGAGGGCAGTGCGTTTCCCTACGCTCGGCCTGCACACAGGGGGTTCTGAAGGGTTACGGGCCTGGATGTTGCTTAGCAGACCCAGGTGCACCTGGGGGTACTCAGTTTTCCTGCTGAGAGCAGGGTGCCCCGGCTAGCCTCCCAGGTGTCCAGAAAGCTGTGCTGCCGTTAAAGGCAGGCAGAGCAGAGGCCACCACCTCCTGGAAGGTGCAGCACACCTCCGCTTCTGCACGGTGAACCAGGGCCTTCCTTCCAGGCATGGGTTCATGCTGGGTGTGCCGGTAGCGACACAGCGTGCTAAGATGCTGACTTTCTCCTCGAGCAGAGTGACTTCAGGTACGGGGCGGGCCTCGCAGTGTTCCAAGCACAGTGTTCTCTCATGGCAGCTCACACAAGGGCCATGACAGAGTCTTCCTGGGCACGTCACACTCACCAGCCATGTTGTCCCGAGGGCGTTCGAGGGCTCTGGAGTTGTAGCGCTCCTCAAGGAACGCGCAGTGTGTTGCTGCCCAGCACTCGGCAGGCACAGAGGTCCTCTGGGGGATCAACCAATGGACCTCGACGTTGCTCCGCCGGCCCACAGGTGTCTGGAGGCACTCAGTGATCTCGGAGGGAAAACGATGCACACCCGTGGGGCCTAGGAGTCCCCAGACGCGTACTTCCTTTAAAATAAAGGACATAAGCGACTGAGAACTCGTGGAAACAGCTGCATGCCTCCCTTTCTGCACGGCTACTTAGGACCTATCCTGGAGGCGAGTTCTCACGTCACGGTTCCCTTTCGCTCTAGAGCCTGTCATGCGGACCGCCGCCGCGGCCACGGAAGACCCTGATTTAGAGAGAGCAAACTCATAATTTTCCCCGAAGCATTCTTCCAGGGCTCACTGGCCTGTCGGGAGCTGGGAATGTCAGGTAGCTTCAAGGCAGGCATGAATGCCACCCTCAAAATGGGAAAGCAGGGCTTGTTCCAGCAGGCCCCCGTTATCATGGGCACACTGAGCGTACATCCCTGTGGCTTCTAACGAGTCCCAAGAGACACCGGTTACCCTGCGTTTCCTTCCCTGAATCAACTTATCGAAGTAGGGAGTCCCGCATCCGGCGAACTGTCTCAACCGAGGAACGCCGTAGCTGCTCCTCTGGGCCTGGGGCTGCCTGCAGTGCCGCAGAAGGAACAGGACTTGAAGTGCAGTAAGAACCCAAGCCGCCGTCCTCTAGGAGGCACGGTGACTTCAGTCAGGAGGTCCTGGATGAAACGCGAAGACGAGGGCTCCTCTGAGAGCAGGTCCGATTAGGGCACCGCGTAAGACCTCCGCGCCACGTGGGACGTGCCAGAACGGTGTTCGCGAACGTGTGCGAGTGCCGAGGAAACTAAGCTGCTCCGAAGGAGAGGGCAGTGTGTTTCCCTACGCTCGGCCTGCACACAGGGGGCTCTGAAGGGCTACGGGCCTGGATGTTGCTTAGCAGACCCAGGTGCACCTGGGGGTACTCAGTGTTCCTGCTGGGAGCAGGGTGCCCCGGCTAGCCTCCCAGGTGTCCAGAAAGCTGTGCTGCCGTTAAAGGATTGCAGAGCAGAGGCCACCGCCTCCTGGAAGCTGCAGCACGCCTCCGCTTCTGCATGGCGAATCAGGGCCTTATTTCCAGGCATGGGTTCATGCTGGGTGTGCCGGTAGCGACACAGCGTGCTAAGATGCTGACTTTCTCCTCGAGCAGAGTGACTTCAGGTACGAGGGCGGGCCTCGCAGTGTTCCAAGCACATGTTCTCTAATGGCAGCTCACACAAGGGCCATGACTGAGTCTTCCTGGGTACTTCGCACTCACCAGCCATGTTGTCCCGAGGGCGTTCGAGGGCTCTGGATATGTAGCGCTCCTCAAGGAACGCGCAGTGTGTTGCTGCTCAGCACTCGGCAGGCACAGAGGTCCTCCGGGGCATCAACCAATGGACCTCGACATTGCTCCGCCGGCCCACAGGTGTCTGGAGGCACTCAGTGACCTCGGAGGGAAAACGATGCACACCCGTGGGGCCTAGGAGTCCCCAGACGCGTACATCCTTTAAAATAAAGGACATAAGCGACTGAGAACTCGTGGAAACAGCTGCATGCCTCCCTTTCTGCACGGCTACTCAGGGCCTAAGCTGGAGGCGAGCTCTCACGTCGAGGTTCCCTTTCGCTCTAGAGCCTGTCATGCGGACCGAGCTGCGGCCACGGAAGCCCCTGGTTTAGAGAGAGCAAACTCATAATTTTCCCCGAAGCATTCTTCCAGGGCTCACTGGCCTGTCGGGAGCTGGGAATGTCAGGTACCTTCAAGGCAGGCATGAATGCCGCCCTCAAAATGGGAAAGCAGGACTTGTTCCAGCAGGCCCCCGTTATCATGGGCACACTCAGCGTACATCCCTGTGGCTTCTAACGAGTCCCAAGAGACACCGGTTACCCTGCGTTTCCTTCCCTGAATCAACTTATCGAAGTAGGGAGTCCCGTATCCGGCGAACTGTCTCAACCGAGGAACGCCGTAGCTGCTCCTCTGGGCCTGGGGTTACCTGCAGTGCCGCAGAAGGAACAGGACTTAAAGTGCAGTAAGAACCCAAGCCGCCGTCCTCTAGGAGGCACGGTGACTTCAGTCAGGAGGTCCTGGATGAAACGCGAAGACGAGGGCTCCTCTGAGGGCAGGTCCGATTAGGGCACCGCGTAAGACCTCCGCGCCACGTGGGACGTGCCAGAACGGTGTTCGCGAACGTGTGCGAGTGCGGAGGAAACTAAGCTGCTCCGATGGAGAGGGCAGTGCGTTTCCCTACGCTCGGCCTGCACACAGGGGGTTCTGAAGGGTTACAGGCCTGGATGTTGCTTAGCAGACCCAGGTGCACCTGGGGGTACTCAGTTTTCCTGCTGAGAGCAGGGTGCCCCGGCTAGTCTCCCAGGTGTCCAGAAAGCTGTGCTGCCGTGAATGGCAGGCAGAGCAGAGGCCACCGCCTCCTGGAAGGTGCAGCACACCTCCGCTTCTGCACGGTGAATCAGGGCCTTCCTTCCAGGCATGGGTTCATGCTGGGTGTGCCGGTAGCGACACAGCGTGCTAAGATGCTGACTTTCTCCTCGAGCAGAGTGACTTCAGGTATTGGGCGGGCCTCGCAGTGTTCCAAGCACAGTGTTCTCTCATGGCATCTCACACAAGGGCCATGACAGAGTCTTCCTGGGCACGTCACACTCACCAGCCATGTTGTCCCGAGGGCGTTCGAGGGCTCTGGAGTTGTAGCGCTCCTCAAGGAACGCGCAGTGTGTTGCTGCCCAGCACTCGGCAGGCACAGAGGTCCTCTGGGGGATCAACCAATGGACCTCAACGTTGCTCCGCCGGCCCACAGGTGTCTGGAGGCACTCAGTGACCTCGGAGGGAAAACGATGCACACCCGTGGGGCCTAGGAGTCCCTGGACGCGTACTTCCTTTAAAATAAAGGACATAAGCGACTGAGAACTCGTGGAAACAGCTGCATGCCTCCCTTTCTACACGGCTACTCAGGGCCTAAGCTGGAGGCGAGTTCTCACGTCGAGGTTCCCTTTCGCTCTAGAGCCTGTCATGCGGACCGAGCTGCGGCCACGGAAGCCCCTGGTTTAGAGAGAGCAAACTCATAATTTTACCCGAAGCATTCTTCCAGGGCTCACTGGCCTGTCGGGAGCTGGGAATGTCAGGTAGCTTCAAGGCAGGCATGAATGCCGCCCTCAAAATGGGAAAGCAGGGCTTGTTCCAGCAGGCCCCCATTTTCATGGGCACACTCAGCGTACATCCCTATGGCTTCTAACGAGTCCCAAGAGACACCGGTTACCCTAAGTTTCTTTCCCTGAATCAACTTATCGAAGTAGGGAGTCCCGCATCCGGCGAACTGTCTCAACCAAGGAACGCCGTAGCTGCTCCCCTGGGCCTGGGGCTGCCTGCAGTGCCGCAGAAGGAACAGGACTTAAAGTGCAGTAAGAACCCAAGCCGCCGTCCTCTAGGAGGCACGGTGACTTCAGTCAGGAGGTCCTGGATGAAACGCGAAGACGAGGGCTCCTCTGAGGGCAGGTCCGATTAGGGCACCGCGTAAGACCTCCGCGCCACGTGGGACGTGCCAGAACGGTGTTCGCGAATGTGTGCGAGTGCCGAGGAAACTAAGCTGCTCCGAAGGAGAGGGCAGTGCGTTTCCCTACGCTCGGCCTGCACACAGGGGGCTCTGAAGGGCTACGGGCCTGGATGTTGCTTAGCAGACCCAGGTGCACCTGGGGGTACTCAGTGTTCCTGCTGGGAGCAGGGTGCCCCGGCTAGCCTCCCAGGTGTCCAGAAAGCTGTGCTGCCGTTAAAGACATGCAGAGCAGAGGCCACTGCCTCCTGGAAGCTGCAGCACGCCTCCGCTTCTGCATGGCGAATCAGGGCCTTATTTCCAGGCATGGGTTCATGCTGGGTGTGCCGGTAGCGACACAGCGTGCTAAGATGCTGACTTTCTCCTCGAGCAGAGTGACTTCAGGTACGAGGGCGGGCCTCGCAGTGTTCCAAGCACAGTGTTCTCTCATGGCAGCTCACACAAGGGCCATGACTGAGTCTTCCTGGGTACTTCGCACTCACCAGCCATGTTGTCCCGAGGGCGTTCGAGGGCTCTGGATATGTAGCGCTCCTCAAGGAACGCGCAGTGTGTTGCTTCCCAGCACTCGGCAGGCACAGAGGTCCTCCGGGGCATCAACCAATGGACCTCGACATTGCTCCGCCGGCCCACAGGTGTCTGGAGGCACTCAGTGACCTCGGAGGGAAAACGATGCACACCCGTGGGGCCTAGGAGTCCCCAGACGCGTACTTCCTTTAAAATAAAGGACATAAGTGACTGAGAACTCGTGGAAACAGCTGCATGCCTCCCTTTCTGCATGGCTACTCAGGGCCTAAGCTGGAGGCGAGTTCTCACGTCGAGGTTCCCTTTCGCTCTAGAGCCTGTCATGCGTACCGAGCTGCGGCCACGGAAGCCCCTGGTTTAGAGAGAGCAAACTCATAATTTTACCCGAAGCATTCTTCCAGGGCTCACTGGCCTGTCGGGAGCTGGGAATGTCAGGTAGCTTCAAGGCAGGCATGAATGCCGCCCTCAAAATGGGAAAGCAGGGCTTGTTCCAGCAGGCCCCCATTTTCATGGGCACACTCAGCGTACATCCTTATGGCTTCTAACGAGTCCCAAGAGACACCGGTTACCCTGCTTTTCCTTCCCTGAATCAACTTATCGAAGTAGGGAGTCCCGCATCTGGCGAACTGCCTCAACCGAGGAACGCCGTAGCTGCTCCCCTGGGCCTGGGGCTGCCTGCAGTGCCGCAGAAGGAACAGGACTTAAAGTGCAGTAAGAACCCAAGCCGCCGTCCTCTAGGAGGCACGGTGACTTCAGTCAGGAGGTCCTGGATGAAACGCGAAGACGAGGGCTCCTCTGAGGGCAGGTCCGATTAGGGCACCGCGTAAGACCTCCGCGCCACGTGGGACGTGCCAGAACGGTGTTCGCGAACGTGTGCGAGAGCCGAGGAAACTAAGCTGCTCCGAAGGAGAGGGCAGTGCGTTTCCCTACGCTCGGCCTGCACACAGGGGGCTCTGAAGGGCTACGGGCCTGGATGTTGCTTAGCAGACCCTGGTGCCCCTGGGGGTACTCAGTGTTCCTGCTGGGAGCAGGGTGCCCCGGCTAGCCTCCCAGGTGTCCAGAAAGCTGTGCTGCCGTTAAAGGCATGCAGAGCAGAGGCCACCGCCTCCTGGAAGCTGCAGCACGCCTCCGCTTCTGCACGGCGAATCAGGGCCTTATTTCCAGGCATGGGTTCATGCTGGGTGTGCCGGTAGCGACACAGCGTGCTAAGATGCTGACTTTCTCCTCGAGCAGAGTGACTTCAGGTACGAGGGCGGGCCTCGCAGTGTTCCAAGCACAGTGTTCTCTCATGGCAGCTCACACAAGGGCCATGACTGAGTCTTCCTGGGTACTTCGCACTCACCAGCCATGTTGTCCCGAGGGCGTTCGAGGGCTCTGGATATGTACCGCTCCTCAAGGAACGCGCAGTGTGTTGCTGCCCAGCACTCGGCAGGCACAGAGGTCCTCCGGGGCATCAACCAATGGACCTCGACATTGCTCCGCCGGCCCACAGGTGTCTGGAGGCACTCAGTGACCTCGGAGGGAAAACGATGCACACCCGTGGGGCCTAGGAGGCCCCAGACACGTACTTCCTTTAAAATAAAGGACATAAGCGACTGAGAACTCGTGGAAACAGCTGCATGCCTCCCTTTCTGCACGGCTACTCAGGGCCTAAGCTGGAGGCGAGTTCTCACGTCGAGGTTCCCTTTCGCTCTAGAGCCTGTCATGCGGACCGCCGCCGCCACCACGGAAGACCCTGGTTTAGAGAGAGCAAACTCATAATTTTCCCCGAAGCATTCTTCCAGGGCTCACTGGCCTGTCGGGAGCTGGGAATGTCAGGTAGCTTTAAGGCAGGCATGAATGACACCCTCAAAATGGGAAAGCAGGGCTTGTTCCAGCAGGCCCCCGTTATCATGGGCACACTGAGCGTACATCCCTGTGGCTTCTAACGAGTCCCAAGAGACACCGGTTACCCTGCGTTTCCTTCCCTGAATCAACTTATGGAAGTAGGGACTCCCGCATCTGGCGAACTGTCTCAACCGAGGAACGCCGTAGCTGCTCCTCTGGGCCTGGGGAAGCCTGCAGTGCCGCAGAAGGAACAGGACTTAAAGTGCAGTAAGAACCCAAGCCGCCGTCCTCTAGGAGGCACGGTGACTTCAGTCAGGAGGTCCTGGATGGAACGCGAAGACAAGGGCTCCTCTGAGGGCACCGCGTAAGACCTCCGCGCCACGTGGGACATGCCAGAACGGCGTTCGCGAACGTGTGCGTGTGCCGAGGAAACTAAGCTGCTCCGAAGGAGAGGGCAGTGCATTTCCCTACGCTCGGCCTGCACACACGGGGCTCTGAAGGGCTACGGGCCTGGATGTTGCTTAGCAGACCCAGGTGCACCTGGGGGTACTCAGTGTTCCTGCTGGGAGCAGGGTGTCCCGGCTAGCCTCCCAGGTGTCCAGAAAGCTGTGCTGCCGTTAAAGGCATGCAGAGCAGAGGCCACCGCCTCCTGGAAGCTGCAGCACGCCTCCGCTTCTGCATGGCGAATCAGGGCCTTATTTCCAGGCATGGGTTCATGCTGGGTGTGCCGGTAGCGACACAGCGTGCTAAGATGCTGACTTTCTCCTCGAGCAGAGTGACTTCAGGTACGAGGGCGGGCCTCGCAGTGTTCCAAGCACAGTGTTCTCTCATGGCAGCTCACACAAGGGCCATGACTGAGTCTTCCTGGGTACTTCGCACTCACCAGCCATGTTGTCCCGAGGGCGTTCGAGGGCTCTGGATATGTAGCGCTCCTCAAGGAACGCGCAGTGTGTTGCTGCCCAGCACTCGGCAGGCACAGAGGTCCTCCGGGGCATCAACCAATGGACCTCGACATTGCTCCGCCGGCCCACAGGTGTCTGGAGGCACTCAGTGACCTCGGAGGGAAAACGATGCACACCCGTGGGGCCTAGGAGTCCCCGGACGCGTACTTCCTTTAAAATAAAGGACATAAGCGACTGAGAACTCGTGGAAACAGCTGCATGCCTCCCTTTCTGCACGGCTACTCAGGGCCTAAGCTGGAGGCGAGTTCTCACGTCGAGGTTCCCTTTCGCTCTAGAGCCTGTCATGCGGACCGCCGCCGCCACCACGGAAGACCCTGGTTTAGAGAGAGCAAACTCATAATTTTCCCCGAAGCATTCTTCCAGGGCTCACTGGCCTGTCGGGAGCTGGGAATGTCAGGTAGCTTCAAGGCAGGCATGAATGCCGCCCTCAAAATGGGAAAGCAGGGCTTGTTCCAGCAGGTCCCCATTTTCATGGGCACACGCAGCGTACATCCCTATGGCTTCTAACGAGTCCCAAGAGACACCGGTTACCCTGCGTTTCCTTCCCTGAATCAACTTATCGAAGTAGGGAGTCCCGCATCCAGCGAACTGTCTCAACCGAGGAACGCCGTAGCTGCTCCCCTGGGCCTGGGGCTGCCTGCAGTGCCGCAGAAGGAACAGGACTTAAAGTGCAGTAAGAACCCAAGCCGTCGTCCTCTAGGAGGCACGGTGACTTCAGTCAGGAGGTCCTGGATGAAACGCGAAGACGAGGGCTCCTCTGAGGGCAGTTCCGATTAGGGCACCGCGTAAGACCTCCGCGCCACGTGGGACGTGCCAGAACGGTGTTCGCGAACGTGTGCGAGTGCCGAGGAGACTAAGCTGCTCCGAAGGAGAGGGCAGTGCGTTTCCCTACGCTCGGCCTGCACACAGGGGGCTCTGAAGGGCTATGGGCCTGGATGTTGCTTAGCAGACCCAGGTGCACCTGGGGGTACTCAGTGTTCCTGCTGGGAGCAGGGTGCCCCGGCTAGCCTCCCAGGTGTCCAGAAAGCTGTGCTGCCGTTAAAGGCATGCAGAGCAGAGGCCACCGCCTCCTGGAAGCTGCAGAACGCCTCTGCTTCTGCATGGCGAATCAGGGCCTTATTTCCAGGCATGGGTTCATGCTGGGTGTGCCGGTAGCGACACAGCGTGCTAAGATGCTGACTTTCTCCTCGAGCAGAGTGACTTCAGGTACGAGGGCGGGCCTCGCAGTGTTCCAAGCACAGTGTTCTCTCATGGCAGCTCACACAAGGGCCATGACTGAGTCTTCCTGGGTACTTCGCACTCACCAGCCATGTTGTCCCGAGGGCGTTCGAGGGCTCTGGATATGTACCGCTCCTCAAGGAACGCGCAGTGTGTTGCTGCCCAGCACTCGGCAGACACAGAGGTCCTCCGCGGGATCAACCAATGGACCTCGACGTTGCTCCGCCGGCCCACAGGTGTCTGGAGGCACTCAGTGACCTCGGAGGGAAAACGATGCACACCCGTGGGGCCTAGGAGTCCCCGGACGCGTACTTCCTTTAAAATAAAGCACATAAGCGACTGAGAAGTTGTGGAAACAGCTGCATGCCTCCCTTTCTGCACGGCTACTCAGGGCCTAACCTGGAGGCGAGTTCTCACTTCGAGGTTCCCTTTCGCTCTAGAGCCTGTCATGTGGACTGAGCTGTGGCCACAGAAGCCCCTGGTTTAGAGAGAGCAAACTCATAATTTTCCCCGAAGCATTCTTCCAGGGCTCACTGGCCTGTCGGGAGCCGGGAATGTCAGGTAGCTTCAAGGCAGGCATGAATGCCGCCCTCAAAATGGAAAAGCAGGGCTAGTTCCAGCAGGCCCCCGTTTTCATGGGCACACTAAGCGTACAACCCTATGGCTTCTAACGAGTCCCAAGAGACACCGGTTACCCTGCGTTTCCTTCCCTGAATTAACATATCGAAGTAGGGAGTCCCGCATCCGGCGAACTGTCTCAACCGAGGAACGCCGTAGCTGCTCCTCTGGGCCTGGGGCTGCCTGCAGTGCCGCAGAAGGAACAGGACTTGAAGTGCAGTAAGAACCCAAGCCGCCGTCCTCTAGGACGCCCGGTGACTTCAGTCAGGAGGTCCTGGATGGAAGGCGAAGACGACGGCTCCTCTGAGGGCAGCTGCGATTAGGGCACCGCGTAAGACCTCTGCGCCACGTGGGACGTGCCAGAACGGTGTTCGCGAACGTGTGCAAGTGCGGAGGAAACTAAGCTGCTCCGATGGAGAGGGCAGTGCGTTTCCCTACGCTCGGCCTGCACACAGGGGTCTCTGAAGGGCTACGGGCCTGGATGTTGCTTAGCAGACCCAGGTGCACCTGGGGGTACTCAGTGTTCCTGCTGGGAGCAGGGTGCCCCGGCTAGCCTCCCAGGTGTCCAGAAAGCTGTGCTGCCGTTAAAGGCATGCAGAGCAGAGGCCACCGCCTCCTGGAAGCTGCAGCACGCCTCCGCTTCTGCATGGCGAATCAGGGCCTTACTTCCAGGCATGGGTTCATGCTGGGTGTGCCGGTAGCGACACAGCGTGCTAAGATGCTGACTTTCTCCTCGAGCAGAGTGACTTCAGGTACGAGGGCGGGCCTCGCAGTGTTCCAAGCACAGTGTTCTCTCATGGCATCTCACACAAGGGCCATGACTGAGTCTTCCTGGGCACTTCGCACTCACCAGCCATGTTGTCCCGAGGGCGTTCGAGGGCTCTGGATATGTACCGCTCCTCAAGGAACGCGCAGTGTGTTGCTGCCCAGCACTCGGCAGGCACAGAGGTCCTCCGGGGGATCAACCAATGGACCTCGACATTGCTCCGCCGGCCCACAGGTGTCTGGAGGCACTCAGTGACCTCGGAAGGAAAACGATGCACACCCGTGGGGCCTAGGAGTCCCCGGACACGTACTTCCTTTAAAATAAAGGACATAAGCGACTGAGAACTCGTGGAAACAGCTGCATGCCTCCCTTTCTGCACGGCTACTCAGGGCCTAAGCTGGAGGCGAGTTCTCACGTCGAGGTTCCCTTTCACTCTAGAGCCTGTCATGCAGACCGAGCTGCGGCCACGGAAGCCCCTGGTTTAGAGAGAGCAAACTCATAATTTTACCCGAAGCATTCTTCCAGGGCTCACTGGCCTGTCGGGAGCTGGGAATGTCAGGTAGCTTCAAGGCAGGCATGAATGCCGCCCTCAAAATGGGAAAGCAGGGCTTGTTCCAGCAGGCCCCCGTTATCATGGGCACACTGAGCGTACATCCCTGTGGCTTCTAACGAGTCCCAAGAGACACCGGTTACCCTGCGTTTCCTTCCCTGAATCAACTTATGGAAGTAGGGACTCCCGCATCTGGCGAACTGTCTCAACCGAGGAACGCCGTAGCTGCTCCTCTGGGCCTGGGGAAGCCTGCAGTGCCGCAGAAGGAACAGGACTTAAAGTGCAGTAAGAACCCAAGCCGCCGTCCTCTAGGAGGCACGGTGACTTCAGTCAGGAGGTCCTGGATGGAACGCGAAGACAAGGGCTCCTCTGAGGGCACCGCGTAAGACCTCCGCGCCACGTGGGACATGCCAGAACGGCGTTCGCGAACGTGTGCGTGTGCCGAGGAAACTAAGCTGCTCCGAAGGAGAGGGCAGTGCATTTCCCTACGCTCGGCCTGCACACACGGGGCTCTGAAGGGCTACGGGCCTGGATGTTGCTTAGCAGACCCAGGTGCACCTGGGGGTACTCAGTGTTCCTGCTGGGAGCAGGGTGTCCCGGCTAGCCTCCCAGGTGTCCAGAAAGCTGTGCTGCCGTTAAAGGCATGCAGAGCAGAGGCCACCGCCTCCTGGAAGCTGCAGCACGCCTCCGCTTCTGCATGGCGAATCAGGGCCTTATTTCCAGGCATGGGTTCATGCTGGGTGTGCCGGTAGCGACACAGCGTGCTAAGATGCTGACTTTCTCCTCGAGCAGAGTGACTTCAGGTACGAGGGCGGGCCTCGCAGTGTTCCAAGCACAGTGTTCTCTCATGGCAGCTCACACAAGGGCCATGACTGAGTCTTCCTGGGTACTTCGCACTCACCAGCCATGTTGTCCCGAGGGCGTTCGAGGGCTCTGGATATGTAGCGCTCCTCAAGGAACGCGCAGTGTGTTGCTGCCCAGCACTCGGCAGGCACAGAGGTCCTCCGGGGCATCAACCAATGGACCTCGACATTGCTCCGCCGGCCCACAGGTGTCTGGAGGCACTCAGTGACCTCGGAGGGAAAACGATGCACACCCGTGGGGCCTAGGAGTCCCCGGACGCGTACTTCCTTTAAAATAAAGGACATAAGCGACTGAGAACTCGTGGAAACAGCTGCATGCCTCCCTTTCTGCACGGCTACTCAGGGCCTAAGCTGGAGGCGAGTTCTCACGTCGAGGTTCCCTTTCGCTCTAGAGCCTGTCATGCGGACCGCCGCCGCCACCACGGAAGACCCTGGTTTAGAGAGAGCAAACTCATAATTTTACCCGAAGCATTCTTCCAGGGCTCACTGGCCTGTCGGGAGCTGGGAATGTCAGGTAGCTTCAAGGCAGGCATGAATGCCGCCCTCAAAATGGGAAAGCAGGGCTTGTTCCAGCAGGTCCCCATTTTCATGGGCACACGCAGCGTACATCCCTATGGCTTCTAACGAGTCCCAAGAGACACCGGTTACCCTGCGTTTCCTTCCCTGAATCAACTTATCGAAGTAGGGAGTCCCGCATCCAGCGAACTGTCTCAACCGAGGAACGCCGTAGCTGCTCCCCTGGGCCTGGGGCTGCCTGCAGTGCCGCAGAAGGAATAGGACTTAAAGTGCAGTAAGAACCCAAGCCGTCGTCCTCTAGGAGGCACGGTGACTTCAGTCAGGAGGTCCTGGATGAAACGCGAAGACGAGGGCTCCTCTGAGGGCAGTTCCGATTAGGGCACCGCGTAAGACCTCCGCGCCACGTGGGACGTGCCAGAACGGTGTTCGCGAACGTGTGCGAGTGCCGAGGAGACTAAGCTGCTCCGAAGGAGAGGGCAGTGCGTTTCCCTACGCTCGGCCTGCACACAGGGGGCTCTGAAGGGCTATGGGCCTGGATGTTGCTTAGCAGACCCAGGTGCACCTGGGGGTACTCAGTGTTCCTGCTGGGAGCAGGGTGCCCCGGCTAGCCTCCCAGGTGTCCAGAAAGCTGTGCTGCCGTTAAAGGCATGCAGAGCAGAGGCCACCGCCTCCTGGAAGCTGCAGAACGCCTCTGCTTCTGCATGGCGAATCAGGGCCTTATTTCCAGGCATGGGTTCATGCTGGGTGTGCCGGTAGCGACACAGCGTGCTAAGATGCTGACTTTCTCCTCGAGCAGAGTGACTTCAGGTACGAGGGCGGGCCTCGCAGTGTTCCAAGCACAGTGTTCTCTCATGGCAGCTCACACAAGGGCCATGACTGAGTCTTCCTGGGTACTTCGCACTCACCAGCCATGTTGTCCCGAGGGCGTTCGAGGGCTCTGGATATGTACCGCTCCTCAAGGAACGCGCAGTGTGTTGCTGCCCAGCACTCGGCAGACACAGAGGTCCTCCGCGGGATCAACCAATGGACCTCGACGTTGCTCCGCCGGCCCACAGGTGTCTGGAGGCACTCAGTGACCTCGGAGGGAAAACGATGCACACCCGTGGGGCCTAGGAGTCCCCGGACGCGTACTTCCTTTAAAATAAAGCACATAAGCGACTGAGAAGTTGTGGAAACAGCTGCATGCCTCCCTTTCTGCACGGCTACTCAGGGCCTAACCTGGAGGCGAGTTCTCACTTCGAGGTTCCCTTTCGCTCTAGAGCCTGTCATGTGGACTGAGCTGTGGCCACAGAAGCCCCTGGTTTAGAGAGAGCAAACTCATAATTTTCCCCGAAGCATTCTTCCAGGGCTCACTGGCCTGTCGGGAGCCGGGAATGTCAGGTAGCTTCAAGGCAGGCATGAATGCCGCCCTCAAAATGGAAAAGCAGGGCTAGTTCCAGCAGGCCCCCGTTTTCATGGGCACACTAAGCGTACAACCCTATGGCTTCTAACGAGTCCCAAGAGACACCGGTTACCCTGCGTTTCCTTCCCTGAATTAACATATCGAAGTAGGGAGTCCCGCATCCGGCGAACTGTCTCAACCGAGGAACGCCGTAGCTGCTCCTCTGGGCCTGGGGCTGCCTGCAGTGCCGCAGAAGGAACAGGACTTGAAGTGCAGTAAGAACCCAAGCCGCCGTCCTCTAGGACGCCCGGTGACTTCAGTCAGGAGGTCCTGGATGGAAGGCGAAGACGACGGCTCCTCTGAGGGCAGCTGCGATTAGGGCACCGCGTAAGACCTCTGCGCCACGTGGGACGTGCCAGAACGGTGTTCGCGAACGTGTGCAAGTGCGGAGGAAACTAAGCTGCTCCGATGGAGAGGGCAGTGCGTTTCCCTACGCTCGGCCTGCACACAGGGGTCTCTGAAGGGCTACGGGCCTGGATGTTGCTTAGCAGACCCAGGTGCACCTGGGGGTACTCAGTGTTCCTGCTGGGAGCAGGGTGCCCCGGCTAGCCTCCCAGGTGTCCAGAAAGCTGTGCTGTCGTTAAAGGCATGCAGAGCAGAGGCCACCGCCTCCTGGAAGCTGCAGCACGCCTCCGCTTCTGCATGGCGAATCAGGGCCTTACTTCCAGGCATGGGTTCATGCTGGGTGTGCCGGTAGCGACACAGCGTGCTAAGATGCTGACTTTCTCCTCGAGCAGAGTGACTTCAGGTACGAGGGCGGGCCTCGCAGTGTTCCAAGCACAGTGCTCTCTCATGGCATCTCACACAAGGGCCATGACTGAGTCTTCCTGGGCACTTCGCACTCACCAGCCATGTTGTCCCGAGGGCGTTCGAGGGCTCTGGATATGTACCGCTCCTCAAGGAACGCGCAGTGTGTTGCTGCCCAGCACTCGGCAGGCACAGAGGTCCTCCGGGGGATCAACCAATGGACCTCGACATTGCTCCGCCGGCCCACAGGTGTCTGGAGGCACTCAGTGACCTCGGAAGGAAAACGATGCACACCCGTGGGGCCTAGGAGTCCCCGGACACGTACTTCCTTTAAAATAAAGGACATAAGCGACTGAGAACTCGTGGAAACAGCTGCATGCCTCCCTTTCTGCACGGCTACTCAGGGCCTAAGCTGGAGGCGAGTTCTCACGTCGAGGTTCCCTTTCGCTCTAGAGCCTGTCATGCAGACCGAGCTGCGGCCACGGAAGCCCCTGGTTTAGAGAGAGCAAACTCATAATTTTACCCGAAGCATTCTTCCAGGGCTCACTGGCCTGTCGGGAGCTGGGAATGTCAGGTAGCTTCAAGGCAGGCATGAATGCCGCCCTCAAAATGGGAAAGCGGGGCTTGTTCCAGCAGGCCCCCATTTTCATGGGCACACTCAGCGTACATCCCTATGGCTTCTAACGAGTCCCAAGAGACACCGGTTACCCTGCGTTTCCTTCCCTGAATCAACTTATCGAAGTAGGGAGTCCCGCATCCGGCGAACTGTCTCAACCGAGGAACACCGTAGCTGCTCCCCTGGGCCTGGGGCTGCCTGCAGTGCCGCAGAAGGAACAGGACTTAAAGTGCAGTAAGAACCCAAGCCGCCGTCCTCCAGGAGGCACGGTGACTTCAGTCAGGAGGTCCTGGATGGAACGCGAAGATGAGGGCTCCTCTGAGGGCAGGTCCGATTAGGGCACCGCGTAAGACCTCCGCGCCACGTGGGACGTGCCAGAACGGTGTTCGCGAACGTGTGCGAGTGCCGAGGAAACTAAGCTGCTCCAAAGGAGAGGGCAGTGCGTTTCCCTACGCTCGGCCTGCACACAGGGGGCTCTGAAGGGCTACGGGCCTGGATGTTGCTTAGCAGACCCAGGTGCACCTGGGGGTACTCAGTGTTCCTGCTGGGAGCAGGGTGCCCCGGCTAGCCTCCCAGGTGTCCAGAAAGCTGTGCTGCCATTAAAGGCATGCAGAGCAGAGGCCACCGCCTCCTGGAAGCGGCAGCATGCCTCCGCTTCTGCATGGCGAATCAGGGCCTTATTTCCAGGCATGGGTTCATGCTGGGTGTGCCGGTAGCGACACAGCGTGCTAAGATGCTGACTTTCTCCTCGAGCAGAGTGACTTCAGGTACGAGGGCGGGCCTCGCAGTGTTCCAAGCACAGTGTTCTCTCATGGCAGCTCACACAAGGGCCATGACTGAGTCTTCCTGGGTACTTCGCACTCACCAGCCATGTTGTCCCGAGGGCGTTCGAGGGCTCTGGAGATGTAGCGCTCCTCAAGGAACGCGCAGTGTGTTGCTGCCCAGCACTCGGCAGGCACAGAGGTCCTCCTGGGGATCAACCAATGGACCTCGACGTTGCTCCGCCGGCCCACAGGTGTCTGGAGGCACTCAGTGACCTCGGAGGGAAAACGATGCACACCCGTGGGGCCTAGGAGTCCCCGGACGCGTACTTCCTTTAAAATGAAGCACATAAGCGACTGAGAAGTTGTGGAAACAGCTGCATGCCTCCCTTTCTGCACGGCTACTCAGGGCCTAACCTGGAGGCGAGTTCTCACTTCGAGGTTCCCTTTCGCTCTAGAGCCTGTCATGCAGACCGAGCTGCGGCCACGGAAGCCCCTGGTTTAGAGAGAGCAAACTCATAATTTTACCCGAAGCATTCTTCCAGGGCTCACTGGCCTGTCGGGAGCTGGGAATGTCAGGTAGCTTCAAGGCAGGCATGAATGCCACCCTCAAAATGGGAAAGCAGGGCTTGTTCCAGCAGGCCCCCGTTATCATGGGCACACTGAGCGTACATCCCTGTGGCTTCTAACGAGTCCCAAGAGACACCGGTTACCCTGCGTTTCCTTCCCTGAATCAACTTATCGAAGTACGGAGTCCCGCATCCGGCGAACTGTCTCAACCGAGGAACGCCGTAGCTGCTCCTCTGGGCCTGGGGAAGCCTGCAGTGCCGCAGAAGGAACAAGACTTAAAGTGCAGTAAAAACCCAAGCCGCCGTCCTCTAGGAGGCATGGTGACTTCAGTCAGGAGGTCCTGGATGGAACGCGAAGACAAGGGCTCCTCTGAGGGCACCGCGTAAGACCTCCGCGCCACGTGGGACATGCCAGAACGGCGTTCGCGAACGTGTGCGTGTGCCGAGGAAACTAAGCTGCTCCGAAGGAGAGGGCAGTGCGTTTCCCTACGCTCGGCCTGCACACAGGGGGCTCTGAAGGGCTACGGGCCTGGATGTTGCTTAGCAGACCCAGGTGCACCTGGGGGTACTCAGTGTTCCTGCTGGGAGCAGGGTGCCCCGGCTAGCCTCCCAGGTGTCCAGAAAGCTGTGCTGCCGTTAAAGGCATGCAGAGCAGAGGCCACCACCTCCTGGAAGCTGCAGCACGCCTCCGCTTCTGCATGGCGAATCAGGGCCTTATTTCCAGGCATGGGTTCATGCTGGGTGTGCCGGTAGCGACACAGCGTGCTAAGATGCTGACTTTCTCCTCGAGCAGAGTGACTTCAGGTACGAGGGCGGGCCTCGCAGTGTTCCAAGCACAGTGTTCTCTCATGGCAGCTCACACAAGGGCCATGACTGAGTCTTCCTGGGTACTTCGCACTCACCAGCCATGTTGTCCCGAGGGCGTTCGAGGGCTCTGGATTTGTACCGCTCCTCAAGGAACGCGCAGTGTGTTGCTGCCCAGCACTCGGCAGGCACAGAGGTCCTCCGGGGCATCAACCAATGGACCTCGACATTGCTCCGCCGGCCCACAGGTGTCTGGAGGCACTCAGTGACCTCGGAGGGAAAACGATGCACACCTGTGGGGCCTAGGAGTCCCCAGACGCGTACTTCCTTTAAAATAAAGGACATAAGCGACTGAGAACTCGTGGAAACAGCTGCATGCCTCCCTTTCTGCACGGCTACTTAGGACCTATCCTGGAGGCGAGTTCTCACGTCACGGTTCCCTTTCGCTCTAGAGCCTGTCATGCAGACCGCCGCCCTGGCCACGGAAGACCCTGGTTTAGAGACAGCAAACTCATAATTTTCCCCGAAGCATTCTTCCAGGGCTCACTGGCCTGTCGGGAGCTGGGAATGTCAGGTACCTTCAAGGCAGGCATGAAGGCCGCCCTCAAAATGGGAAAGCAGGGCTTGTTCCAGCAGGCCCCCATTTTCATGGGCACACTCAGCGTACATCCCTATGGCTTCTAACGAGTCCCAAGAGACACCGGTTACCCTGCGTTTCCTTCCCTGAATCAACATATCGAAGTAGGGAGTCCCGCATCCGGCGAATGTCTCAACCGAGGAACGCCGTAGCTGCTCCCCTGGGCCTGGGGCTGCCTGCAGTGCCGCAGAAGGAACAGGACTTAAAGTGCAGTAAGAACCCAAGCCGCCGTCCTCTAGGAGGCACGGTGACTTCAGTCAGGAGGTCCTGGATGAAACGCGAAGACGAGGGCTCCTCTGAGGGCAGGTCCGATTAGGGCACCGCGTAAGACCTCCACGCCACGTGGGACGTGCCAGAACGGTGTTCGCGAACGTGTGCGAGTGCCGAGGAAACTAAGCTGCTCCAAAGGAGAGGGCAGTGCGTTTCCCTACGCTCGGCCTGCACACAGGGGACTCTGAAGGGCTACGGGCCTGGATGTTGCTTAGCAGACCCAGGTGCACCTGGGGGTACTCAGTGTTCCTGCTGGGAGCAGGGTGCCCCGGCTAGCCTCCCAGGTGTCCAGAAAGCTGTGCTGCCGTTAAAGGCATGCAGAGCAGAGGCCACCGCCTCCTGGAAGCTGCAGCACGCCTCCGCTTCTGCATGGCGAATCAGGGCCTTATTTCCAGTCATGGGTTCATGCTGGGTGTGCCGGTAGCGACACAGCGTGCTAAGATGCTGACTTTCTCCTCGAGCAGAGTGACTTCAGGTACGAGGGCGGGCCTCGCAGTGTTCCAAGCACAGTGTTCTCTCATGGCAGCTCACACAAGGGCCATGACTGAGTCTTCCTGGGTACTTCGCACTCACCAGCCATGTTGTCCCGAGGGCGTTCGAGGGCTCTGGATATGTACCGCTCCTCAAGGAACGCGCAGTGTGTTGCTGCCCAGCACTCGGCAGGCACAGAGGTCCTCCGGGGCATCAACCAATGGACCTCGACATTGCTCCGCCGGCCCACAGGTGTCTGGAGGCACTCAGTGACCTCGGAGGGAAAACGATGCACACCCGTGGGGCCTAGGAGTCCCCAGACACGTACTTCCTTTAAAATAAAGCACATAAGCGACTGAGAACTCGTGGAAACAGCTGCATGCCTCCCTTTCTGCACGGCTACTCAGGGCCTAAGCTGGAGGCGAGTTCTCACGTCGAGGTTCCCTTTCGCTCTAGAGCCTGTCATGCGGACCGCCGCCGCCACCACGGAAGACCCTGGTTTAGAGAGAGCAAACTCATAATTTTCCCTGAAGCATTCTTCCAGGGCTCACTGGCCTGTCGGGAGCTGGGAATGTCAGGTAGCTTTAAGGCAGGCATGAATGACACCCTCAAAATGGGAAAGCAGGGCTTGTTCCAGCAGGCCCCCGTTATCATGGGCACACTGAGCGTACATCCCTGTGGCTTCTAACGAGTCCCAAGAGACACCGGTTACCCTGCGTTTCCTTCCCTGAATCAACTTATCGAAGTAGGGACTCCCGCATCTGGCGAACTGTCTCAACCGAGGAACGCCGTAGCTGCTCCTCTGGGCCTGGGGAAGCCTGCAGTGCCGCAGAAGGAACAGGACTTAAAGTGCAGTAAGAACCCAAGCCGCCGTCCTCTAGGAGGCACGGTGACTTCAGTCAGGAGGTCCTGGATGGAACGCGAAGACAAGGGCTCCTCTGAGGGCACCGCGTAAGACCTCCGCGCCACGTGGGACATGCCAGAACGGCGTTCGCGAACGTGTGCGTGTGCCGAGGAAACTAAGCTGCTCCGAAGGAGAGGGCAGTGCATTTCCCTACGCTCGGCCTGCACACACGGGGCTCTGAAGGGCTACGGGCCTGGATGTTGCTTAGCAGACCCAGGTGCACCTGGGGGTACTCAGTGTTCCTGCTGGGAGCAGGGTGTCCCGGCTAGCCTCCCAGGTGTCCAGAAAGCTGTGCTGCCGTTAAAGGCATGCAGAGCAGAGGCCACCGCCTCCTGGAAGCTGCAGCACGCCTCCGCTTCTGCATGGCGAATCAGGGCCTTATTTCCAGGCATGGGTTCATGCTGGGTGTGCCGGTAGCGACACAGCGTGCTAAGATGCTGACTTTCTCCTCGAGCAGAGTGACTTCAGGTACGAGGGCGGGCCTCGCAGTGTTCCAAGCACAGTGTTCTCTCATGGCAGCTCACACAAGGGCCATGACTGAGTCTTCCTGGGTACTTCGCACTCACCAGCCATGTTGTCCCGAGGGCGTTCGAGGGCTCTGGATATGTAGCGCTCCTCAAGGAACGCGCAGTGTGTTGCTGCCCAGCACTCGGCAGGCACAGAGGTCCTCCGGGGCATCAACCAATGGACCTCGACATTGCTCCGCCGGCCCACAGGTGTCTGGAGGCACTCAGTGACCTCGGAGGGAAAACGATGCACACCCGTGGGGCCTAGGAGTCCCCGGACGCGTACTTCCTTTAAAATAAAGGACATAAGCGACTGAGAACTCGTGGAAACAGCTGCATGCCTCCCTTTCTGCACGGCTACTCAGGGCCTAAGCTGGAGGCGAGTTCTCACGTCGAGGTTCCCTTTCGCTCTAGAGCCTGTCATGCGGACCGCCGCCGCCACCACGGAAGACCCTGGTTTAGAGAGAGCAAACTCATAATTTTACCCGAAGCATTCTTCCAGGGCTCACTGGCCTGTCGGGAGCTGGGAATGTCAGGTAGCTTCAAGGCAGGCATGAATGCCGCCCTCAAAATGGGAAAGCAGGGCTTGTTCCAGCAGGTCCCCATTTTCATGGGCACACTCAGCGTACATCCCTATGGCTTCTAACGAGTCCCAAGAGACACCGGTTACCCTGCGTTTCCTTCCCTGAATCAACTTATCGAAGTAGGGAGTCCCGCATCCAGCGAACTGTCTCAACCGAGGAACGCCGTAGCTGCTCCCCTGGGCCTGGGGCTGCCTGCAGTGCCGCAGAAGGAACAGGACTTAAAGTGCAGTAAGAACCCAAGCCGTCGTCCTCTAGGAGGCACGGTGACTTCAGTCAGGAGGTCCTGGATGAAACGCGAAGACGAGGGCTCCTCTGAGGGCAGTTCCGATTAGGGCACCGCGTAAGACCTCCGCGCCACGTGGGACGTGCCAGAACGGTGTTCGCGAACGTGTGCGAGTGCCGAGGAGACTAAGCTGCTCCGAAGGAGAGGGCAGTGCGTTTCCCTACGCTCGGCCTGCACACAGGGGGCTCTGAAGGGCTACGGGCCTGGATGTTGCTTAGCAGACCCAGGTGCACCTGGGGGTACTCAGTGTTCCTGCTGGGAGCAGGGTGCCCCGGCTAGCCTCCCAGGTGTCCAGAAAGCTGTGCTGCCGTTAAAGGCATGCAGAGCAGAGGCCACCGCCTCCTGGAAGCTGCAGAACGCCTCCGCTTCTGCATGGCGAATCAGGGCCTTATTTCCAGGCATGGGTTCATGCTGGGTGTGCCGGTAGCGACACAGCGTGCTAAGATGCTGACTTTCTCCTCGAGCAGAGTGACTTCAGGTACGAGGGCGGGCCTCGCAGTGTTCCAAGTGCAGTGTTCTCTCATGGCAACTCACACAAGGGCCATGACAGAGTCTTCCTGGGTACTTCGCACTCACCAGCCATGTTGTCCCGAGGGCGTTCGAGGGCTCTGGAGATGTAGCGCTCCTCAAGGAACGCGCAGTGTGTTGCTGCCCAGCACTCGGCAGGCACAGAGGTCCTCCGGGGGATCAACCAATGGACCTCGACGTTGCTCCGCCGGCCCACAGGTGTCTGGAGGCACTCAGTGACCTCGGAGGGAAAACGATGCACACCCGTGGGGCCTAGGAGTCCCCGGACGCGTACTTTCTTTAAAATAAAGGACATAAGCGACTGAGAAGTTGTGGAAACAGCTGCATGCCTCCCTTTCTGCACGGCTACTCAGGGCCTAACCTGGAGGCGAGTTCTCACTTCGAGGTTCCCTTTCGCTCTAGAGCCTGTCATGCGGACTGAGCTGCGGCCACAGAAGCCCCTGGTTTAGAGAGAGCAAACTCATAATTTTCCCCGAAGCATTCTTCCAGGGCTCACTGGCCTGTCGGGAGCCGGGAATGTCAGGTAGCTTCAAGGCAGGCATGAATGCCGCCCTCAAAATGGAAAAGCAGGGCTAGTTCCAGCAGGCCCCCGTTTTCATGGGCACACTAAGCGTACAACCCTATGGCTTCTAACGAGTCCCAAGAGAAACCGGTTACCCTGCGTTTCCTTCCCTGAATTAACATATCGAAGTAGGGAGTCCCGCATCCGGCGAACTGTGTCAACCGAGGAACGCCGTACATGCTCCTCTGGGCCTGGGCCTGCCTGCAGTGCCGCAGAAGGAACAGGACTTGAAGTGCAGTAAGAACCCAAGCCGCCGTCCTCTAGGACGCCTGGTGACTTCAGTCAGGAGGTCCTGGATGGAAGGGGAAGACGACGGTTCCTCTGAGGGCAGCTGCGATTAGGGCACCGCGTAAGACCTCTGCGCCACGTGGGACGTGCCAGAACGGTGTTCGCGAACGTGTGCGAGTGCAGAGGAAACTAAGCTGCTCCGATGGAGAGGGCAGTGCGTTTCCCTTCGCTCGGCCTGCACACAAGGGTCTCTGAAGGGCTACGGGCCTGGATGTTGCTTAGCAGACCCAGGTGCACCTGGGGGTACTCAGTGTTCCTGCTGGGAGCAGGGTGCCCCGGCTAGCCTCCCAGGTGTCCAGAAAGCTGTGCTGTCGTTAAAGGCATGCAGAGCAGAGGCCACCGCCTCCTGGAAGCTGCAGCACGCCTCCGCTTCTGCACGGCGAATCAGGGCCTTACTTCCAGGCATGGGTTCATGCTGAGTGTGCCGGTAGCGACACAGCGTGCTAAGATGCTGACTTTCTCCTCGAGCAGAGTGACTTCAGGTACGAGGACGGGCCTCGCAGTGTTCCAAGCACAGTGTTCTCTCATGGCATCTCACACAAGGGCCATGACTGAGTCTTCCTGGGTACTTCGCACTCACCAGCCATGTTGTCCCGAGGGCGTTCGAGGGCTCTGGAGATGTAGCGCTCCTCAAGGAACGCGCAGTGTGTTGCTGCCCAGCACTCGGCAGGCACAGAGGTCCTCCGGGGGATCAACCAATGGACCTCGACGTTGCTCCGCCGGCCCACAGGTGTCTGGAGGCACTCAGTGACCTCGGAGGGAAAACGATGCACACCCGTGGGGCCTAGGAGTCCCCGGACGCGTACTTCCTTTAAAATAAAGCACATAAGCAACTGAGAAGTTGTGGAAACAGCTGCATGCCTCCCTTTCTGCACGGCTACTCAGGGCCTAACCTGGAGGCGAGTTCTCACTTCGAGGTTCCCTTTCGCTCTAGAGCCTGTCATGCAGACCGAGCTGCGGCCACGGAAGCCCCTGGTTTAGAGAGAGCAAACTCATTATTTTACCTGAAGCATTCTTCCAGGGCTCACTGGCCTGTCGGGAGCTGGGAATGTCAGGTAGCTTCAAGGCAGGCATGAATGCCACCCTCAAAATGGGAAAGCAGGGCTTGTTCCAGCAGGCCCCCGTTATCATGGGCACACTCAGCGTACATCCCTGTGGCTTCTAACGAGTCCCAAGAGACACCGGTTACCCTGCGTTTCCTTCCCTGAATCAACTTATCGAAGTAGGGAGTCCCGCATCCGGCGAACTGTCTCAACCGAGGAACGCCGTAGCTGCTCCTCTGGGCCTGGGGAAGCCTGCAGTGCCGCAGAAGGAACAGGACTTAAAGTGCAGTAAAAACCCAAGCCGCCGTCCTCTAGGAGGCACGGTGACTTCAGTCAGGAGGTCCTGGATGGAACGCGAAGACAAGGGCTCCTCTGAGGGCACCGCGTAAGACCTCCGCGCCACGTGGGACATGCCAGAACGGCGTTCGCGAACGTGTGCGTGTGCCGAGGAAACTAAGCTGCTCCGAAGGAGAGGGCAGTGCATTTCCCTACGCTCGGCCTGCACACAGGGGGCTCTGAAGGGCTACGGGCCTGGATGTTGCTTAGCAGACCCAGGTGCACCTGGGGGTACTCAGTGTTCCTGCTGGGAGCAGGGTGCCCCGGCTAGCCTCCCAGGTGTCCAGAAAGCTGTGCTGCCGTTAAAGGCATGCAGAGCAGAGGCCACCGCCTCCTGGAAGCTGCAGCACGCCTCCGCTTCTGCATGGCGAATCAGGGCCTTATTTCCAGGCATGGGTTCAAGCTGGGTGTGCCGGTAGCGACACAGCGTGCTAAGATGCTGACTTTCTCCTCGAGCAGAGTGACTTCAGGTACGAGGGTGGGCCTCGCAGTGTTCCAAGCACAGTGTTCTCTCATGGCAGCTCACACAAGGGCCATGACTGAGTCTTCCTGGGTACTTCGCACTCACCAGCCATGTTGTCCCGAGGGCGTTCGAGGGCTCTGGATATGTAGCGCTCCTCAAGGAACGCGCAGTGTGTTGCTGCCCAGCACTCGGCAGGCACAGAGGTCCTCCGGGGCATCAACCAATGGACCTCGACATTGCTCCGCCGGCCCACAGGTGTCTGGAGGCACTCAGTGACCTCGGAGGGAAAACGATGCACACCCGTGGGGCCTAGGAGTCCCCAGACGCGTACATCCTTTAAAATAAAGGACATAAGCGACTGAGAACTCGTGGAAACAGCTGCATGCCTCCCTTTCTGCACGGCTACTCAGGGCCTAAGCTGGAGGCGAGTTCTCACGTCGAGGTTCCCTTTCGCTCTAGAGCCTGTCATGCGGACCGAGCTGCGGCCACGGAAGCCCCTGGTTTAGAGAGAGCAAACTCATAATTTTACCCGAAGCATTCTTCCAGGGCTCACTGGCCTGTCGGGAGGTGGGAATGTCAGGTAGCTTCAAGGCAGGCATGAATGCCGCCCTCAAAATGGGAAAGCAGGGCTTGTTCCAGCAGGCCCCCATTTTCATGGGCACACTCAGCGTACATCCCTATGGCTTCTAACGAGTCCCAAGAGACACCGGTTAACCTGCGTTTCCTTCCCTGAATCAACTTATCGAAGTAGGGAGTCCCGCATCCGGCGAACTGTCTCAACCGAGGAACGCCGTAGCTGCTCCCCTGGGCCTGGGGCTGCCTGCAGTGCCGCAGAAGGAACAGGACTTAAAGTGCAGTAAGAACCCAAGCCGCCGTCCTCTAGGAGGCACGGTGACTTCAGTCAGGAGGTCCTGGATGAAACGCGAAGACGAGGGCTCCTCTGAGGGCAGGTCCGATTAGGGCACCGCGTAAGACCTCCGCGCCACGTGGGACGTGCCAGAACGGTGTTCGCGAACGTGTGCGAGTGCCGAGGAAACTAAGCTGCTCCGAAGGAGAGGGCAGTGCGTTTCCCTACGCTCGGCCTGCACACAGGGGGCTCTGAAGGGCTACGGGCCTGGATGTTGCTTAGCAGACCCAGGTGCACCTGGGGGTACTCAGTGTTCCTGCTGGGAGCAGGGTGCCCCGGCTAGCCTCCCAGGTGTCCAGAAAGCTGTGCTGCCGTTAAAGGCATGCAGAGCAGAGGCCACCGCCTCCTGGAAGCTGCAGCATGCCTCCGCTTCTGCATGGCGAATCAGAGCCTTATTTCCAGGCATGGGTTCATGCTGGGTGTGCCGGTAGCGACACAGCGTGCTAAGATGCTGACTTTCTCCTCGAGCAGAGTGACTTCAGGTACGAGGGTGGGCCTCGCAGTGTTCCAAGCACAGTGTTCTCTCATGGCAGCTCACACAAGGGCCATGACTGAGTCTTCCTGGGTACTTCGCACTCACCAGCCATGTTGTCCCGAGGGCGTTCGAGGGCTCTGGATATGTAGCGCTCCTCAAGGAACGCGCAGTGTGTTGCTGCCCAGCACTCGGCAGGCACAGAGGTCCTCCGGGGCATCAACCAATGGACCTCGACATTGCTCCGCCGGCCCACAGGTTTCTGGAGGCACTCAGTGACCTCGGAGGGAAAACGATGCACACCCGTGGGGCCTAGGAGTCCCCGGACGCGTACTTCCTTTAAAATAAAGGACATAAGCGACTGAGAACTCGTGGAAACAGCTGCATGCCTCCCTTTCTGCACGGCTACTCAGGGCCTAAGCTGGAGGCGAGTTCTCACGTCGCGGTTCCCTTTCGCTCTAGAGCCTGTCATGCGGACCGAAGCCGTGGCCACGGAAGCCCCTGGTTTAGAGAGAGCAAACTCATAATTTTCCCCGAAGCATTCTTCCAGGGCTCACTGGCCTGTCGGGAGCTGGGAATGTCAGGTACCTTCAAGGCAGGCATGAATGCCACCCTCAAAATGGGAAAGCAGGACTAGTTCCAGCAGGCCCCCGTTATCATGGGCACACTCAGCGTACATCCCTGTGGCTTCTAACGAGTCCCAAGAGACACCGGTTACCCTGCGTTTCCTTCCCTGAATCAACTTATCGAAGTAGGGAGTCCCGCATCCGGCGAACTGTCTCAACCGAGGAACGCCGTAGCTGCTCCCCTGGGCCTGGGGCTGCCTGCAGTGCCGCAGAAGGAACAGGACTTAAAGTGCAGTAAGAACCCAAGCCGCCGTCCTCTAGGAGGCACGGTGACTTCAGTCAGGAGGTCCTGGATGGAACGCGAAGACGAGGGCTCCTCTGAGGGCAGGTCCGATTAGGGCACCGCGTAAGACCTCCGCGCCACGTGGGACGTGCCAGAACGGTGTTCGCGAACGTGTGCGAGTGCGGAGGAAACTAAGCTGCTCCGATGGAGAGGGCAGTGCGTTTCCCTACGCTCGGCCTGCACACAGGGGGTTCTGAAGGGTTACGGGCCTGGATGTTGCTTAGCAGACCCAGGTGCACCTGGGGGTACTCAGTTTTCCTGCTGAGAGCAGGGTGCCCCGGCTAGCCTCCCAGGTTACCAGAAAGCTGTGCTGCCGTTAAAGGCAGGCAGAGCAGAGGCCACTGCCTCCTGGAAGGTGCAGCACACCTCCGCTTCTGCACGGTGAATCAGGGCCTTCCTTCCAGGCATGGGTTCATGCTGGGTGTGCCGGTAGCGACACAGCGTGCTAAGATGCTGACTTTCTCCTCGAGCAGAGTGACTTCAGGTACGGGGCGGGCCTCGCAGTGTTCCAAGCACAGTGTTCTCTCATGGCAGCTCACACAAGGGCCATGACAGAGTCTTCCTGGGCACGTCACACTCACCAGCCATGTTGTCCCGAGGGCGTTCGAGGGCTCTGGAGTTGTAGCGCTCCTCAAGGAACGCGCAGTGTGTTGCTGCCCAGCACTCGGCAGGCACAGAGGTCCTCTGGGGGATCAACCAATGGACCTCGACGTTGCTCCGCCGGCCCACAGGTGTCTGGAGGCACTCAGTGACCTCGGAGGGAAAACGATGCACACCCGTGGGGCCTAGGAGTCCCCGGACGTGTACTTCCTTTAAAATAAAGCACATAAGCGACTGAGAACTTGTGGAAACAGCTGCATGCCTCCCTTTCTGCACGGCTACTCAGGGCCTAACCTTGAGGCGAGTTCTCACTTCGAGGTTCCCTTTCGCTCTAGAGCCTGTCATGTGGACCGCCGCCGCACCCACGGTAGCCCCTGGTTTAGAGAGAGAAAATTCATAATTTTCCCCGAAGCATTCTTCCAGGGCTCACTGGCCTGTCGGGAGCCGGGAATGTCAGGTACCTTCAAGGCAGGCATGAATGCCGCCCTCAAAATGGGAAAGCAGGGCTTGTTCCAGCAGGCCCCCATTTTCATGGGCACACTCAGCATACATACCTGTGGCTTCTAAGGAGTCCCAAGAGACACCGGTTACCCTGCGTTTCCTTCCCTGAATCAACTTATCGAAGTAGGGAATCCCGCATCCAGCGAACTGTCTCAACCGAGGAACGCCGTAGCTGCTCCTCTGGGCCTGGGGCTGCCTGCAGTGCCGCAGAAGGAACAGGACTTGAAGTGCAGTAAGAACCCAAGCCGCCGTCCTCTAGGAGGCACGGTGACTTCAGTCAGGAGGTCCTGGATGAAACGCGAAGACGAGGGCTCCTCTGAGGGCAGGTCCGACTAGGGCACCGCGTAAGACCTCCGCGCCACGTGGGACGTGCCAGAACGGTGTTCGCGAACGTGTGCGAGTGCCGAGGAAACTAAGCTGCTCCGAAGGAGAGGGCAGTGTGTTTCCCTACGCTCGGCCTGCACACAGGGGGCTCTGAAGGGCTACGGGCCTGGATGTTGCTTAGCAGACCCAGGTGCACCTGGGGGTACTCAGTGTTCCTGCTGAGAGCAGGGTGCCCCGGCTAGCCTCCCAGGTGTCCAGAAAGCTGTGCTGCCGTTAAAGGCATGCAGAGCAGAGGCCACCGCCTCCTGGAAGCTGCAGCACGCCTCCGCTTCTGCATGGCGAATCAGAGCCTTATTTCCAGGCATGGGTTCATGCTGGGTGTGCCGGTAGCGACACAGCGTGCTAAGATGCTGACTTTCTCCTCGAGCAGAGTGACTTCAGGTACGAGGGCGGGCCTCGCAGTGTTCCAAGCACATGTTCTCTAATGGCAGCTCACACAAGGGCCATGACTGAGTCTTCCTGGGTACTTCGCACTCACCAGCCATGTTGTCCCGAGGGCGTTCGAGGGCTCTGGATATGTACCGCTCCTCAAGGAACGCGCAGTGTGTTGCTGCCCAGCACTCGGCAGGCACAGAGGTCCTCCGGGGCATCAACCAATGGACCTCGACATTGCTCCGCCGGCCCACAGGTGTCTGGAGGCAATCAGTAACCTCGGAGGGAAAACGATGCACACCCGTGGGGCCTAGGAGTCCCCGGACGCGTACATCCTTTAAAATAAAGGACATAAGCGACTGAGAACTCGTGGAAACAGCTGCATGCCTCCCTTTCTGCACGGCTACTCAGGGCCTAAGCTGGAGGCGAGTTCTCACGTCGAGGTTCCCTTTCGCTCTAGAGCCTGTCATGCGGACCGAGCTGCGGCCACGGAAGACCCTGGTTTAGAGAGAGCAAACTCATAATTTTCCCCGAAGCATTCTTCCAGGGCTCACTGGCCTGTCGGGAGCTGGGAATGTCAGGTACCTTCAAGGCAGGCATGAATGCCGCCCTCAAAATGGGAAAGCAGGACTTGTTCCAGCAGGCCCCCGTTATCATGGGCACACTCAGCGTACATCCCTGTGGCTTCTAACGAGTCCCAAGAGACACCGGTTACCCTGCGTTTCCTTCCCTGAATCAACTTATCGAAGTAGGGAGTCCCGCATCCGGCGAACTGTCTCAACCGAGGAACGCCGTAGCTGCTCCTCTGGGCCTGGGGATGCCTGCAGTGCCGCAGAAGGAACAGGACTTAAAGTGCAGTAAGAACCCAAGCCGCCGTCCTCTAGGAGGCACGGTGACTTCAGTCAGGAGGTCCTGGATGGAACGCGAAGACGAGGACTCCTCTGAGGGCAGGTCCGATTAGGGCACCGCGTAAGACCTCCGCGCCACGTGGGACGTGCCAGAACGGTGTTCGCGAACATGTGCGAGTGCGGAGGAAACTAAGCTGCTCCGATGGAGAGGGCAGTGCGTTTCCCTACGCTCCGCCTGCACACAGGGTGTTCTGAAGGGTTACGGGCCTGGATGTTGCTTAGCAGACCCACGTGCACCTGGGGGTACTCAGTTTTCCTGCTGAGAGCAGGGTGCCCCGGCTAGCCTCCCAGGTGTCCAGAAAGCTGTGCTGCCGTTAAAGGCAGGCAGAGCAGAGGCCACCGCCTCCTGGAAGGTGCAGCACACCTCCGCTTCTGCACGGTGAATCAGGGCCTTCCTTCCAGGCATGGGTTCATGCTGGGTGTGCCGGTAGCGACACAGCGTGCTAAGATGCTGACTTTCTCCTCGAGCAGAGTGACTTCAGGTACGGGGCGGGCCTCGCAGTGTTCCAAGCACAGTGTTCTCTCATGGCAGCTCACACAAGGGCCATGACAGAGTCTTCCTGGGCACGTCACACTCACCAGCCATGTTGTCCCGAGGGCGTTCGAGGGCTCTGGAGTTGTAGCGCTCCTCAAGGAACGCGCAGTGTGTTGCTGCCCAGCACTCGGCAGGCACAGAGGTCCTCTGGGGGATCAACCAATGGACCTCGACGTTGCTCCGCCGGCCCACAGGTGTCTGGAGGCACTCAGTGACCTCGGAGGGAAAACGATGCACACCCGTGGGGCCTAGGAGTCCCCGGACGTGTACTTCCTTTAAAATAAAGCACATAAGCGACTGAGAACTTGTGGAAACAGCTGCATGCCTCCCTTTCTGCACGGCTACTCAGGGCCTAACCTTGAGGCGAGTTCTCACTTCGAGGTTCCCTTTCGCTCTAGAGCCTGTCATGTGGACCGCCGCCGCACCCACGGTAGCCCCTGGTTTAGAGAGAGAAAATTCATAATTTTCCCCGAAGCATTCTTCCAGGGCTCACTGGCCTGTCGGGAGCCGGGAATGTCAGGTACCTTCAAGGCAGGCATGAATGCCGCCCTCAAAATGGGAAAGCAGGGCTAGTTCCAGCAGGCCCCCATTTTCATGGGCACACTCAGCATACATACCTGTGGCTTCTAAGGAGTCCCAAGAGACACCGGTTACAATGCGTTTCCTTCCCTGAATCAACTTATCGAAGTAGGGAATCCCGCATCCAGCGAACTGTCTCAACCGAGGAACGCCGTAGCTGCTCCTCTGGGCCTGGGGCTGCCTGCAGTGCCGCAGAAGGAACAGGACTTGAAGTGCAGTAAGAACCCAAGCCGCCGTCCTCTAGGAGGCACGGTGACTTCAGTCAGGGGGTCCTGGATGAAACGCGAAGACGAGGGCTCCTCTGAGGGCAGGTCCGACTAGGGCACCGCGTAAGACCTCCGCGCCACGTGGGACGTGCCAGAACGGTGTTCGCGAACGTGTGCGAGTGCGGAGGAAACTAAGCTGCTCCGATGGAGAGGGCAGTGCATTTCCCTACGCTCGGCCTGCACACAGGGGGTTCTGAAGGGTTACGGGCCTGGATGTTGCTTAGCAGACCCAGGTGCACCTGGGGGTACTCAGTTTTCCTGCTGAGAGCAGGGTGCCCCGGCTAGCCTCCCAGGTGTCCAGAAAGCGGTGCTGCCGTTAAAGGCAGGCAGAGCAGAGGCCACCGCCTCCTGGAAGGTGCAGCACACCTCCGCTTCTGCACGGTGAATCAGGGCCTTCCTTCCAGGCATGGTTTCATGCTGGGTGTGCCGGTAGCGACACAGCGTGCTAAGATGCTGACTTTCTCCTCGAGCAGAGTGACTTCAGGTACGGGGCGGGCCTCGCAGTGTTCCAAGCACAGTGTTCTCTCATGGCAGCTCACACAAGAGCCATGACAGAGTCTTCCTGGGCATGTCACACTCACCAGCCATGTTGTCCCGAGGGCGTTCGAGGTCTCTGGAGTTGTAGCGCTCCTCAAGGAACACGCAGTGTGTTGCTGCCCAGCACTCGGCAGGCACAGAGGTCCTCTGGGGGATCAACCAATGGACCTCGACGTTGCTCCGCCGGCCCACAGGTGTCTGGAGGCACTCAGTGACCTCGGAGGGAAAACGATGCACACCCGTGGGGCCTAGGAGTCCCCGGACGTGTACTTCCTTTAAAATAAAGCACATAAGCGACTGAGAAGTTGTGGAAACAGCTGCATGCCTCCCTTTCTGCACGGCTACTCAGGGCCTAACCTTGAGGCGAGTTCTCACTTCGAGGTTCCCTTTCGCTCTAGAGCCTGTCATGTGGACCGCCGCCGCACCCACGGTAGCCCCTGGTTTAGAGAGAGAAAATTCATAATTTTCCCCGAAGCATTCTTCCAGGGCTCACTGGCCTGTCGGGAGCCGGGATGTCAGGTACCTTCAAGGCAGGCATGAATGCCGCCCTCAAAATGGGAAAGCAGGGCTAGTTCCAGCAGGCCCCCATTTTCATGGGCACACTCAGCATACATACCTGTGGCTTCTAAGGAGTCCCAAGAGACACCGGTTACCTTGCGTTTCCTTCCCTGAATCAACTTATCGAAGTAGGGAATCCCGCATCCAGCGAACTGTCTCAACCGAGGAACGCCGTAGCTGCTCCTCTGGGCCTGGGGCTGCCTGCAGTGCCGCAGAAGGAACAGGACTTGAAGTGCAGTAAGAACCCAAGCCGCCGTCCTCTAGGAGGCACGGTGACTTCAGTCAGGAGGTCCTGGATGAAACGCGAAGACGAGGGCTCCTCTGAGGGCAGGTCCGATTAGGGCACCGCGTAAGACCTCCGCGCCACGTGGGACGTGCCAGAACGGTGTTCGCGAACGTGTGCGAGTGCCGAGGAAACTAAGCTGCTCCGAAGGAGAGGGCAGTGTGTTTCCCTACGCTCGGCCTGCACACAGGAGGCTCTGAAGGGCTACGGGCCTGGATGTTGCTTAGCAGACCCAGGTGCACCTGGGGGTACTCAGTGTTCCTGCTGGGAGCAGGGTGCCCCGGCTAGCCTCCCAGGTGTCCAGAAAGCTGTGCTGCCGTTAAAGGCATGCAGAGCAGAGGCCACCGCCTCCTGGAAGCTGCAGCATGCCTCCGCTTCTGCATGGCGAATCAGGGCCTTATTTCCAGGCATGGGTTCATGCTGGGTGTGCCGGTAGCGACACAGCGTGCTAAGATGCTGACTTTCTCCTCGAGCAGAGTGACTTCAGGTACAAGGGCGGGCTTCACAGTGTTCCAAGCATATGTTCTCTAATGGCAGCTCACACAAGGGCCATGAGTGAGTCTTCCTGGGTACTTCGCACTCACCAGCCATGTTGTCCCGAGGGCGTTCGAGGGCTCTGGATATGTACCGCTCCTCAAGGAACGCGCAGTGTGTTGCTGCCCAGCACTCGGCAGGCACAGAGGTCCTCCGGGGCATCAACCAATGGACCTCGACAGTGCTCCGCCGGCCCACAGGTGTCTGGAGGCACTCAGTGACCTCGGAGGGAAAACGATTCACACTCGTGGGGCATAGGAGTCCCCAGACGCGTACATCCTTTAAAATAAAGGACATAAGCGACTGAGAACTCGTGGAAACAGCTGCATGCCTCCCTTTCTGCACGGCTACTCAGGGCCTAAGCTGGAGGCGAGTTCTCACGTCGAGGTTCCCTTTCCCTCTAGAGCCTGTCATGCGGACCGAGCTGCGGCCATGGAAGCACCTGGTTTAGAGAGAGCAAACTCATAATTTTCCCCGAAGCATTCTTCCAGGGCTCACTGGCCTGTCGGGAGCTGGGAATGTCAGGTACCTTCAAGGCAGGCATGAATGCCGCCCTCAAAATGGGAAAGCAGGACTTGTTCCAGCAGGCCCCCGTTATCATGGGCACACTCAGCGTACATCCCTGTGGCTTCTAACGAGTCCCAAGAGACACCGGTTACCCTGCGTTTCCTTCCCTGAATCAACTTATCGAAGTAGGGAGTCCCGCATCCGGCGAACTGTCTCAACCGAGGAACGCCGTAGCTGCTCCTCTGGGCCTGGGGCTGCCTGCAGTGCCGCAGAAGGAACAGGACTTAAAGTGCAGTAAGAACCCAAGCCGCCGTCCTCTAGGAGGCACGGTGACTTCAGTCAGGAGGTCCTGGATGGAACGCGAAGACGAGGGCTCCTCTGAGGGCAGGTCCGATTAGGGCACCGCGTAAGACCTCCGCGCCACGTGGGACGTGCCAGAACGGTGTTCGCGAACGTGTGCGAGTGCGGAGGAAACTAAGCTGCTCCGATGGAGAGGGCAGTGCGTTTCCCTACGCTCGGCCTGCACACAGGGGGTTCTGAAGGGTTACGGGCCTGGATGTTGCTTAGCAGACCCAGGTGCACCTGGGGGTACTCAGTTTTCCTGCTGAGAGCAGGGTGCCCCGGCTAGCCTCCCAGGTGTCCAGAAAGCTGTGCTGCCGTTAAAGGCAGGCAGAGCAGAGGCCACCACCTCCTGGAAGGTGCAGCACACCTCCGCTTCTGCACGGTGAATCAGGGCCTTCCTTCCAGGCATGGGTTCATGCTGGGTGTGCCGGTAGCGACACAGCGTGCTAAGATGCTGACATTCTCCTCGAGCAGAGTGACTTCAGGTACGGGGCGGGCCTCGCAGTGTTCCAAGCACAGTGTTCTCTCATGGCAGCTCACACAAGGACCATGACTGAGTCTTCCTGGGCACGTCACACTCACCAGCCATGTTGTCCCGAGGGCGTTCGAGGGCTCTGGAGTTGTAGCGCTCCTCAAGGAACGCGCAGTGTGTTGCTGCCCAGCACTCGGCAGGCACAGAGGTCCTCTGGGGGATCAACCAATGGACCTCGACGTTGCTCCGCCGGCCCACAGGTGTCTGGAGGCACTCAGTGACCTCGGAGGGAAAACGATGCACACCCGTGGGGCCTAGGAGTCCCCGGACGTGTACTTCCTTTAAAATAAAGCACATAAGCGACTGAGAACTTGTGGAAACAGCTGCATGCCTCCCTTTCTGCACGGCTACTCAGGGCCTAACCTTGAGGCGAGTTCTCACTTCGAGGTTCCCTTTCGCTCTAGAGCCTGTCATGTGGACCGCCGCCGCACCCACGGTAGCCCCTGGTTTAGAGAGAGAAAATTCATAATTTTCCCCGAAGCATTCTTCCAGGGCTCACTGGCCTGTCGGGAGCCGGGAATGTCAGGTACCTTCAAGGCAGGCATGAATGCCGCCCTCAACATGGGAAAGCAGGGCTAGTTCCAGCAGGCCCCCATTTTCATGGGCACACTCAGCATACATACCTGTGGCTTCTAAGGAGTCCCAAGAGACACCGGTTACCCTGCGTTTCCTTCCCTGAATCAACTTATCGAAGTAGGGAATCCCGCATCCAGCGAACTGTCTCAACCGAGGAACGCCGTAGCTGCTCCTCTGGGCCTGGGGCTGCCTGCAGTGCCGCAGAAGGAACAGGACTTAAAGTGCAGTAAGAACCCAAGCCGCCGTCCTCTAGGAGGCACGGTGACTTCAGTCAGGAGGTCCTGGATGAAACGCGAAGACGAGGGCTCCTCTGAGGGCAGGTCCGATTAGGGCACCGCGTAAGACCTCCGCGCCACGTGGGACGTGCCAGAACGGTGTTCGCGAACGTGTGCGAGTGCCGAGGAAACTAAGCTGCTCCGAAGGAGAGGGCAGTGTGTTTCCCTACGCTCGGCCTGCACACAGGGGGCTCTGAAGGGCTACGGGCCTGGATGTTGCTTAGCAGACCCAGGTGCACCTGGGGGTACTCAGTGTTCCTGCTGGGAGCAGGGTGCCCCGGCTAGCCTCCCAGGTGTCCAGAAAGCTGTGCTGCGGTTAAAGGCATGCAGAGCAGAGGCCACCGCCTCCTGGAAGCTGCAGCACGCCTCCGCTTCTGCATGGCGAATCAGGGCCTTATTTCCAGGCATGGGTTCATGCTGGGTGTGCCGGTAGCGACACAGCGTGCTAAGATGCTGACTTTCTCCTCGAGCAGAGTGACTTCAGGTACGAGGGTGGGCCTCGCAGTGTTCCAACCACATGTTCTCTAATGGCAGCTCACACAAGGGCCATGACTGAGTCTTCCTGGGTACTTCGCACTCACCAGCCATGTTGTCCCGAGGGCGTTCGAGGGCTCTGGATATGTACCGCTCCTCAAGGAACGCGCAGTGTGTTGCTGCCCAGCACTCGGCAGGCACAGAGGTCCTCCGGGGCATCAACCAATGGACCTCGACATTGCTCCGCCGGCCCACAGGTGTCTGGAGGCACTCAGTGACCTCGGAGGGAAAACGATGCACACCCGTGGGGCCTAGGAGTCCCCAGACGCGTACATCCTTTAAAATAAAGGACATAAGCAACTGAGAACTCGTGGAAACAGCTGCATGCCTCCCTTTCTGCACGGCTACTCAGGGCCTAAGCTGGAGGCGAGTTCTCACGTCGAGGTTCCCTTTCGCTCTAGAGCCTGTCATGCGGACCGAGCTGCGGCCACGGAAGCCCCTGGTTTAGAGAGAGCAAACTCATAATTTTCCCCGAAGCATTCTTCCAGGGCTCACTGGCCTGTCGGGAGCTGGGAATGTCAGGTACCTTCAAGGCAGGCATGAATGCCGCCCTCAAAATGGGAAAGCAGGACTTGTTCCAGCAGGCCCCCGTTATCATGGGCACACTCAGCGTACATCCCTGTGGCTTCTAACGAGTCCCAAGAGACACCGGTTACCCTGCGTTTCCTTCCCTGAATCAACTTATCGAAGTAGGGAGTCCCGCATCCGGCGAACTGTCTCAACCGAGGAACGCCGTAGCTGCTCCTCTGGGCCTGGGGCTGCCTGCAGTGCCGCAGAAGGAACAGGACTTAAAGTGCAGTAAGAACCCAAGCCGCCGTCCTCTAGGAGGCACGGTGACTTCAGTCAGGAGGTCCTGGATGGAACGCGAAGACGAGGGCTCCTCTGAGGGCAGGTCCGATTAGGGCACCGCGTAAGACCTCCGCGCCACGTGGGACGTGCCAGAACGGTGTTCGCGAACGTGTGCGAGTGCGGAGGAAACTAAGCTGCTCCGATGGAGAGGGCAGTGCGTTTCCCTACGCTCGGCCTGCACACAGGGGGTTCTGAAGGGTTACGGGCCTGGATGTTGCTTAGCAGACCCAGGTGCACCTGGGGGTACTCAGTGTTCCTGCTGGGAGCAGGGTGCCCCGGCTAGCCTCCCAGGTGTCCAGAAAGCTGTGCTGCCGTTAAAGGCATGCAGAGCAGAGGCCACCGCCTCCTGGAAGCTGCAGCACGCCTCTGCTTCTGCATGGCGAATCAGGGCCTTATTTCCAGGCATGGGTTCATGCTGGGTGTGCCGGTAGCGACACAGCGTGCTAAGATGCTGACTTTCTCCTCGAGCAGAGTGACTTCAGGTACGGGGCGGGCCTCGCAGTGTTCCAAGCACAGTGTTCTCTCATGGCAGCTCACACAAGGACCATGACTGAGTCTTCCTGGGCACGTCACACTCACCAGCCATGTTGTCCCGAGGGCGTTCGAGGGCTCTGGAGTTGTAGCGCTCCTCAAGGAACGCGCAGTGTGTTGCTGCCCAGCACTCGGCAGGCACAGAGGTCCTCTGGGGGATCAACCAATGGACCTCGACGTTGCTCCGCCGGCCCACAGGTGTCTGGAGGCACTCAGTGACCTCGGAGGGAAAACGATGCACACCCGTGGGGCCTAGGAGTCCCCGGACGTGTACTTCCTTTAAAATAAAGCACATAAGCGACTGAGAACTTGTGGAAACAGCTGCATGCCTCCCTTTCTGCACGGCTACTCAGGGCCTAACCTTGAGGCGAGTTCTCACTTCGAGGTTCCCTTTCGCTCTAGAGCCTGTCATGTGGACCGCCGCCGCACCCACGGTAGCCCCTGGTTTAGAGAGAGAAAATTCATAATTTTCCCCGAAGCATTCTTCCAGGGCTCACTGGCCTGTCGGGAGCCGGGAATGTCAGGTACCTTCAAGGCAGGCATGAATGCCGCCCTCAAAATGGGAAAGCAGGGCTAGTTCCAGCAGGCCCCCATTTTCATGGGCACACTCAGCATACATACCTGTGGCTTCTAAGGAGTCCCAAGAGACACCGGTTACCCTGCGTTTCCTTCCCTGAATCAACTTATCGAAGTAGGGAATCCCGCATCCAGCGAACTGTCTCAACCGAGGAACGCCGTAGCTGCTCCTCTGGGCCTGGGGCTGCCTGCAGTGCCGCAGAAGGAACAGGACTTGAAGTGCAGTAAGAACCCAAGCCGCCGTCCTCTAGGAGGCACGGTGACTTCAGTCAGGAGGTCCTGGATGAAACGCGAAGACGAGGGCTCCTCTGAGGGCAGGTCCGATTAGGGCACCGCGTAAGACCTCCGCACCACGTGGGACGTGCCAGAACGGTGTTCGCGAACGTGTGCGAGTGCCGAGGAAACTAAGCTGCTCCGAAGGAGAGGGCAGTGTGTTTCCCTACACTCGGCCTGCACACAGGGGGCTCTGAAGGGCTACGGGCCTGGATGTTGCTTAGCAGACCCAGGTGCACCTGGGGGTACTCAGTGTTCCTGCTTGGAGCAGGGTGCCCCGGCTAGCCTCCCAGGTGTCCAGAAAGCTGTGCTGCCGTTAAAGGCAGGCAGAGCAGAGGCCACCGCCTCCTGGAAGGTGCAGCACACCTCCGCTTCTGCACGGTGAATCAGGGCCTTCCCTCCAGGCATGGGTTCATGCTGGGTGTGCCGGTAGCGACACAGCGTGCTAAGATGCTGACTTTCTCCTCGAGCAGAGTGACTTCAGGTACGGGGCGGGCCTCGCAGTGTTCCAAGCACAGTGTTCTCTCATGGCAGCTCACACAAGGGCCATGACAGAGTCTTCCTGGGCACTTCACACTCACCAGCCATGTTGTCCCGAGGGCGTTCGAGGGCTCTGGAGTTGTAGCGCTCCTCAAGGAACGCGCAGTGTGTTGCTGCCCAGCACTCGGCAGGCACAGAGGTCCTCTGGGGGATCAACCAATGGACCTCGACGTTGCTCCGCCGGCCCACAGGTGTCTGGAGGCACTCAGTGACCTCGGAGGGAAAACGATGCACACCCGTGGGGCCTAGGAGTCCCCGGACGTGTACTTCCTTTAAAATAAAGCACATAAGCGACTGAGAACTTGTGGAAACAGCTGCATGCCTCCCATTCTGCACGGCTACTCAGGGCCTAACCTTGAGGCGAGTTCTCACTTCGAGGTTCCATTTCGCTCTAGAGCCTGTCATGTGGACCGCCGCCGCACCCACGGTAGCCCCTGGTTTAGAGAGAGAAAATTCATAATTTTCCCCGAAGCATTCTTCCAGGGCTCACTGGCCTGTCGGGAGCCGGGAATGTCAGGTACCTTCAAGGCAGGCATGAATGCCGCCCTCAAAATGGGAAAGCAGGGCTAGTTCCAGCAGGCCCCCATTTTCATGGGCACACTCAGCATACATACCTGTGGCTTCTAAGGAGTCCCAAGAGACACCGGTTACCCTGCGTTTCCTTCCCTGAATCAACTTATCGAAGTAGGGAATCCCGCATCCAGCGAACTGTCTCAACCGAGGAACGCCGTAGCTGCTCCTCTGGGCCTGGGGCTGCCTGCAGTGCCGCAGAAGGAACAGGACTTGAAGTGCAGTAAGAACCCAAGCCGCCGTCCTCTAGGAGGCACGGTGACTTCAGTCAGGGGGTCCTGGATGAAACGCGAAGACGAGGGCTCCTCTGAGGGCAGGTCCGACTAGGGCACCGCGTAAGACCTCCGCGCCACGTGGGACGTGCCAGAACGGTGTTCGCGAACGTGTGCGAGTGCGGAGGAAACTAAGCTGCTCCGATGGAGAGGGCAGTGCATTTCCCTACGCTCGGCCTGCACACAGGGGTTTCTGAAGGGTTACGGGCCTGGATGTTGCTTAGCAGACCCAGGTGCACCTGGGGGTACTCAGTTTTCCTGCTGAGAGCAGGGTGCCCCGGCTAGCCTCCCAGGTGTCCAGAAAGCGGTGCTGCCGTTAAAGGCAGGCAGAGCAGAGGCCACCGCCTCCTGGAAGGTGCAGCACACCTCTGCTTCTGCACGGTGAATCAGGGCCTTCCTTCCAGGCATGGGTTCATGCTGGGTGTGCCGGTAGCGACACAGCGTGCTAAGATGCTGACTTTCTCCTCGAGCAGAGTGACTTCAGGTACGGGGCGGGCCTCGCAGTGTTCCAAGCACAGTGTTCTCTCATGGCAGCTCACACAAGGGCCATGACAGTGTCTTCCTGGGCACGTCACACTCACCAGCCATGTTGTCCCGAGGGCGTTCGAGGTCTCTGGAGTTGTAGCGCTCCTCAAGGAACGCGCAGTGTGTTGCTGCCCAGCACTCGGCAGGCACAGAGGTCCTCTGGGGGATCAACCAATGGACCTCGACGTTGCTCCGCCGGCCCACAGGTGTCTGGAGGCACTCAGTGACCTCGGAGGGAAAACGATGCACACCCGTGGGGCCTAGGAGTCCCCGGACGTGTACTTCCTTTAAAATAAAGCACATAAGCGACTGAGAAGTTGTGGAAACAGCTGCATGCCTCCCTTTCTGCACGGCTACTCAGGGCCTAACCTTGAGGCGAGTTCTCACTTCGAGGTTCCCTTTCGCTCTAGAGCCTGTCATGTGGACCGCCGCCGCACCCACGGTAGCCCCTGGTTTAGAGAGAGAAAATTCATAATTTTCCCCGAAGCATTCTTCCAGGGCTCACTGGCCTGTCGGGAGCCGGGAATGTCAGGTACCTTCAAGGCAGGCATGAATGCCGCCCTCAAAATGGGAAAGCAGGGCTAGTTCCAGCAGGCCCCCATTTTCATGGGCACACTCAGCATACATACCTGTGGCTTCTAAGGAGTCCCAAGAGACACCGGTTACCCTGCGTTTCCTTCCCTGAATCAACTTATCGAAGTAGGGAATCCCGCATCCAGCGAACTGTCTCAACCGAGGAACGCCGTAGCTGCTCCTCTGGGCCTGGGGCTGCCTGCAGTGCCGCAGAAGGAACAGGACTTGAAGTGCAGTAAGAACCCAAGCCGCCGTCCTCTAGGAGGCACGGTGACTTCAGTCAGGAGGTCCTGGATGAAACGCGAAGACGAGGGCTCCTCTGAGGGCAGGTCCGATTAGGGCACCGCGTAAGACCTCCGCGCCACGTGGGACGTGCCAGAACGGTGTTCGCGAACGTGTGCGAGTGCCGAGGAAACTAAGCTGCTCCGAAGGAGAGGGCAGTGTGTTTCCCTACGCTCGGCCTGCACACAGGGGGCTCTGAAGGGCTACGGGCCTGGATGTTGCTTAGCAGACCCAGGTGCACCTGGGGGTACTCAGTGTTCCTGCTGGGAGCAGGGTGCCCCGGCTAGCCTCCCAGGTGTCCAGAAAGCTGTGCTGCCGTTAAAGGCATGCAGAGCAGAGGCCACCGCCTCCTGGAAGCTGCAGCACGCCTCCGCTTCTGCATGGCGAATCAGGGCCTTATTTCCAGGCATGGGTTCATGCTGGGTGTGCCGGTAGCGACACAGCGTGCTAAGATGCTGACTTTCTCCTCGAGCAGAGTGACTTCAGGTACAAGGGCGGGCTTCGCAGTGTTCCAAGCATATGTTCTCTAATGGCAGCTCACACAAGGGCCATGACTGAGTCTTCCTGGGTACTTCGCACTCACCAGCCATGTTGTCCCGAGGGCGTTCGAGGGCTCTGGATATGTACCGCTCCTCAAGGAACGCGCAGTGTGTTGCTGCCCAGCACTCGGCAAACACAGAGGTCCTCCGGGGCATCAACCAATGGACCTCGACATTGCTCCGCCGGCCCACAGGTGTCTGGAGGCACTCAGTGACCTCGGAGGGAAAACGATGCACACTCGTGGGGCCTAGGAGTCCCCAGACGCGTACATCCTTTAAAATAAAGGACATAAGCGACTGAGAACTCGTGGAAACAGCTGCATGCCTCCCTTTCTGCACGGCTACTCAGGGCCTAAGCTGGAGGCGAGTTCTCACGTCGAGGTTCCCTTTCACTCTAGAGCCTGTCATGCGGACCGAGCTGCGGCCACGGAAGCCCCTGGTTTAGAGAGAGCAAACTCATAATTTTCCCCGAAGCATTCTTCCAGGGCTCACTGGCCTGTCGGGAGCTGGGAATATCAGGTAGCTTCAAGGCAGGCATGAATGCCGCCCTCAAAATGGCAAAGCAGGACTTGTTCCAGCAGGCCCCCGTTATCATGGGCACACTCAGCGTACATCCCTGTGGCTTCTAACGAGTCCCAAGAGACACCGGTTACCCTGCGTTTCCTTCCCTGAATCAACTTATCGAAGTAGGGAATCCCGCATCCGGCGAACTGTCTCAACAGAGGAACGCCGTAGCTGCTCCTCTGGGCCTGGGGCTGCCTGCAGTGCCGCAGAAGGAACAGGACTTAAAGTGCAGTAAGAACCCAAGCCGCCGTCCTCTAGGAGGCACGGTGACTTCAGTCAGGAGGTCCTGGATGGAACGCGAAGACGAGGGCTCCTCTGAGGGCAGGTCCGATTAGGGCACCGCGTAAGACCTCCGCGCCACGTGGGACGTGCCAGAACGGTGTTCGCGAACGTGTGCGAGTGCGGAGGAAACTAAGCTGCTCCGATGGAGAGGGCAGTGCGTTTCCCTACGCTCGGCCTGCACACAGGGGGTTCTGAAGGGTTACGGGCCTGGATGTTGCTTAGCAGACCCAGGTGCACCTGGGGGTACTCAGTTTTCCTGCTGAGAGCAGGGTGCCCCGGCTAGCCTCCCAGGTGTCCAGAAAGCTGTGCTGCCGTTAAAGGCAGGCAGAGCAGAGGCCACCACCTCCTGGAAGGTGCAGCACACCTCCGCTTCTGCACGGTGAACCAGGGCCTTCCTTCCAGGCATGGGTTCATGCTGGGTGTGCCGGTAGCGACACAGCGTGCTAAGATGCTGACTTTCTCCTCGAGCAGAGTGACTTCAGGTACGGGGCGGGCCTCGCAGTGTTCCAAGCACAGTGTTCTCTCATGGCAGCTCACACAAGGACCATGACTGAGTCTTCCTGGGCACGTCACACTCACCAGCCATGTTGTCCCGAGGGCGTTCGAGGGCTCTGGAGTTGTAGCGCTCCTCAAGGAACGCGCAGTGTGTTGCTGCCCAGCACTCGGCAGGCACAGAGGTCCTCTGGGGGATCAACCAATGGACCTCGACGTTGCTCCGCCGGCCCACAGGTGTCTGGAGGCACTCAGTGACCTCGGAGGGAAAACGATGCACACCCGTGGGGCCTAGGAGTCCCCGGACGTGTACTTCCTTTAAAATAAAGCACATAAGCGACTGAGAACTTGTGGAAACAGCTGCATGCCTCCCTTTCTGCACGGCTACTCAGGGCCTAACCTTGAGGCGAGTTCTCACTTCGAGGTTCCCTTTCGCTCTAGAGCCTGTCATGTGGACCGCCGCCGCACCCACGGTAGCCCCTGGTTTAGAGAGAGAAAATTCATAATTTTCCCCGAAGCATTCTTCCAGGGCTCACTGGCCTGTCGGGAGCCGGGAATGTCAGGTACCTTCAAGGCAGGCATGAATGCCGCCCTCAAAATGGGAAAGCAGGGCTAGTTCCAGCAGGCCCCCATTTTCATGGGCACACTCAGCATACATACCTGTGGCTTCTAAGGAGTCCCAAGAGACACCGGTTACCCTGCGTTTCCTTCCCTGAATCAACTTATCGAAGTAGGGAATCCCGCATCCAGCGAACTGTCTCAACCGAGGAACGCCGTAGCTGCTCCTCTGGGCCTGGGGCTGCCTGCAGTGCCGCAGAAGGAACAGGACTTGAAGTGCAGTAAGAACCCAAGCCGCCGTCCTCTAGGAGGCACGGTGACTTCAGTCAGGAGGTCCTGGATGAAACGCGAAGACGAGGGCTCCTCTGAGGGCAGGTCCGATTAGGGCACCGCGTAAGACCTCCGCGCCACGTGGGACGTGCCAGAACGGTGTTCGCGAACGTGTGCGAGTGCCGAGGAAACTAAGCTGCTCCGAAGGAGAGGGCAGTGTGTTTCCCTACGCTCGGCCTGCACACAGGGGGCTCTGAAGGGCTACGGGCCTGGATGTTGCTTAGCAGACCCAGGTGCACCTGGGGGTACTCAGTGTTCCTGCTGGGAGCAGGGTGCCCCGGCTAGCCTCCCAGGTGTCCAGAAAGCTGTGCTGCCGTTAAAGGCATGCAGAGCAGAGGCCACCGCCTCCTGGAAGCTGCAGCACGCCTCCGCTTCTGCATGGCGAATCAGGGCCTTATTTCCAGGCATGGGTTCATGCTGGGTGTGCCGGTAGCGACACAGCGTGCTAAGATGCTGACTTTCTCCTCGAGCAGAGTGACTTCAGGTACGAGGGCGGGCCTCGCAGTGTTCCAAGCACATGTTCTCTAATGGCAGCTCACACAAGGGCCATGACTGAGTCTTCCTGGGTACTTCGCACTCACCAGCCATGTTGTCCCGAGGGCGTTCGAGGGCTCTGGATATGTAGCGCTCCTCAAGGAACGCGCAGTGTGTTGCTGCCTAGCACTCGGCAGGCACAGAGGTCCTCCGGGGCATCAACCAATGGACCTCGACATTGCTCCGCCGGCCCACAGGTGTCTGGAGGCACTCAGTGACCTCGGAGGGAAAACGATGCACACCCGTGGGGCCTAGGAGTCCCCAGACGCGTACATCCTTTAAAATAAAGGACATAAGCGACTGAGAACTCGTGGAAACAGCTGCATGCCTCCCTTTCTGCACGGCTACTCAGGGCCTAAGCTGGAGGCGAGTTCTCACGTCGAGGTTCCCTTTCGCTCTAGAGCCTGTCATGCGGACCGAGCTGCGGCCACGGAAGCCCCTGGTTTAGAGAGAGCAAACTCATAATTTTCCCCGAAGCATTCTTCCAGGGCTCACTGGCCTGTCGGGAGCTGGGAATGTCAGGTAGCTTCAAGGCAGGCATGAATGCCGCCCTCAAAATGGGAAAGCAGGACTTGTTCCAGCAGGCCCCCGTTATCATGGGCACACTCAGCGTACATCCCTGTGGCTTCTAACGAGTCCCAAGAGACACCGGTTACCCTGCGTTTCCTTCCCTGAATCAACTTATCGAAGTAGGGAATCCCGCATCCGGCGAACTGTCTCAACCGAGGAACGCCGTAGCTGCTCCTCTGGGCCTGGGGCTGCCTGCAGTGCCGCAGAAGGAACAGGACTTAAAGTGCAGTAAGAACCCAAGCCGCCGTCCTCTAGGAGGCACGGTGACTTCAGTCAGGAGGTCCTGGATGGAACGCGAAGACGAGGGCTCCTCTGAGGGCAGGTCCGATTAGGGCACCGCGTAAGACCTCCGCGCCACGTGGGACGTGCCAGAACGGTGTTCGCGAACGTGTGCGAGTGCGGAGGAAACTAAGCTGCTCCGATGGAGAGGGCAGTGCGTTTCCCTACGCTCGGCCTGCACACAGGGGGTTCTGAAGGGTTACGGGCCTGGATGTTGCTTAGCAGACCCAGGTGCACCTGGGGGTACTCAGTTTTCCTGCTGAGAGCAGGGTGCCCCGGCTAGCCTCCCAGGTGTCCAGAAAGCTGTGCTGCCGTTAAAGGCAGGCAGAGCAGAGGCCACCGCCTCCTGGAAGGTGCAGCACACCTCCGCTTCTGCACGGTGAATCAGGGCCTTCCTTCCAGGCATGGGTTCATGCTGGGTGTGCCGGTAGCGACACAGCGTGCTAAGATGCTGACTTTCTCCTCGAGCAGAGTGACTTCAGGTACGGGGCGGGCCTCGCAGTGTTCCAAGCACAGTGTTCTCTCATGGCAGCTCACACAAGGGCCATGACAGAGTCTTCCTGGGCACGTCACACTCACCAGCCATGTTGTCCCGAGGGCGTTCGAGGGCTCTGGAGTTGTAGCGCTCCTCAAGGAACGCGCAGTGTGTTGCTGCCCAGCACTCGGCAGGCACAGAGGTCCTCTGGGGGATCAACCAATGGACCTCGACGTTGCTCCGCCGGCCCACAGGTGTCTGGAGGCACTCAGTGATCTCGGAGGGAAAACGATGCACACCCGTGGGGCCTAGGAGTCCCCAGACGCGTACTTCCTTTAAAATAAAGGACATAAGCGACTGAGAACTCGTGGAAACAGCTGCATGCCTCCCTTTCTGCACGGCTACTTAGGACCTATCCTGGAGGCGAGTTCTCACGTCACGGTTCCCTTTCGCTCTAGAGCCTGTCATGCGGACCGCCGCCGCGGCCACGGAAGACCCTGATTTAGAGAGAGCAAACTCATAATTTTCCCCGAAGCATTCTTCCAGGGCTCACTGGCCTGTCGGGAGCTGGGAATGTCAGGTAGCTTCAAGGCAGGCATGAATGCCACCCTCAAAATGGGAAAGCAGGGCTTGTTCCAGCAGGCCCCCGTTATCATGGGCACACTGAGCGTACATCCCTGTGGCTTCTAACGAGTCCCAAGAGACACCGGTTACCCTGCGTTTCCTTCCCTGAATCAACTTATCGAAGTAGGGAGTCCCGCATCCGGCGAACTGTCTCAACCGAGGAACGCCGTAGCTGCTCCTCTGGGCCTGGGGCTGCCTGCAGTGCCGCAGAAGGAACAGGACTTGAAGTGCAGTAAGAACCCAAGCCGCCGTCCTCTAGGAGGCACGGTGACTTCAGTCAGGAGGTCCTGGATGAAACGCGAAGACGAGGGCTCCTCTGAGAGCAGGTCCGATTAGGGCACCGCGTAAGACCTCCGCGCCACGTGGGACGTGCCAGAACGGTGTTCGCGAACGTGTGCGAGTGCCGAGGAAACTAAGCTGCTCCGAAGGAGAGGGCAGTGTGTTTCCCTACGCTCGGCCTGCACACAGGGGGCTCTGAAGGGCTACGGGCCTGGATGTTGCTTAGCAGACCCAGGTGCACCTGGGGGTACTCAGTGTTCCTGCTGGGAGCAGGGTGCCCCGGCTAGCCTCCCAGGTGTCCAGAAAGCTGTGCTGCCGTTAAAGGATTGCAGAGCAGAGGCCACCGCCTCCTGGAAGCTGCAGCACGCCTCCGCTTCTGCATGGCGAATCAGGGCCTTATTTCCAGGCATGGGTTCATGCTGGGTGTGCCGGTAGCGACACAGCGTGCTAAGATGCTGACTTTCTCCTCGAGCAGAGTGACTTCAGGTACGAGGGCGGGCCTCGCAGTGTTCCAAGCACATGTTCTCTAATGGCAGCTCACACAAGGGCCATGACTGAGTCTTCCTGGGTACTTCGCACTCACCAGCCATGTTGTCCCGAGGGCGTTCGAGGGCTCTGGATATGTAGCGCTCCTCAAGGAACGCGCAGTGTGTTGCTGCCCAGCACTCGGCAGGCACAGAGGTCCTCCGGGGCATCAACCAATGGACCTCGACATTGCTCCGCCGGCCCACAGGTGTCTGGAGGCACTCAGTGACCTCGGAGGGAAAACGATGCACACCCGTGGGGCCTAGGAGTCCCCAGACGCGTACATCCTTTAAAATAAAGGACATAAGCGACTGAGAACTCGTGGAAACAGCTGCATGCCTCCCTTTCTGCACGGCTACTCAGGGCCTAAGCTGGAGGCGAGTTCTCACGTCGAGGTTCCCTTTCGCTCTAGAGCCTGTCATGCGGACCGAGCTGCGGCCACGGAAGCCCCTGGTTTAGAGAGAGCAAACTCATAATTTTCCCCGAAGCATTCTTCCAGGGCTCACTGGCCTGTCGGGAGCTGGGAATGTCAGGTACCTTCAAGGCAGGCATGAATGCCGCCCTCAAAATGGGAAAGCAGGACTTGTTCCAGCAGGCCCCCGTTATCATGGGCACACTCAGCGTACATCCCTGTGGCTTCTAACGAGTCCCAAGAGACACCGGTTACCCTGCGTTTCCTTCCCTGAATCAACTTATCGAAGTAGGGAGTCCCGTATCCGGCGAACTGTCTCAACCGAGGAACGCCGTAGCTGCTCCTCTGGGCCTGGGGTTACCTGCAGTGCCGCAGAAGGAACAGGACTTAAAGTGCAGTAAGAACCCAAGCCGCCGTCCTCTAGGAGGCACGGTGACTTCAGTCAGGAGGTCCTGGATGAAACGCGAAGACGAGGGCTCCTCTGAGGGCAGGTCCGATTAGGGCACCGCGTAAGACCTCCGCGCCACGTGGGACGTGCCAGAACGGTGTTCGCGAACGTGTGCGAGTGCGGAGGAAACTAAGCTGCTCCGATGGAGAGGGCAGTGCGTTTCCCTACGCTCGGCCTGCACACAGGGGGTTCTGAAGGGTTACAGGCCTGGATGTTGCTTAGCAGACCCAGGTGCACCTGGGGGTACTCAGTTTTCCTGCTGAGAGCAGGGTGCCCCGGCTAGTCTCCCAGGTGTCCAGAAAGCTGTGCTGCCGTGAATGGCAGGCAGAGCAGAGGCCACCGCCTCCTGGAAGGTGCAGCACACCTCCGCTTCTGCACGGTGAATCAGGGCCTTCCTTCCAGGCATGGGTTCATGCTGGGTGTGCCGGTAGCGACACAGCGTGCTAAGATGCTGACTTTCTCCTCGAGCAGAGTGACTTCAGGTATTGGGCGGGCCTCGCAGTGTTCCAAGCACAGTGTTCTCTCATGGCATCTCACACAAGGGCCATGACAGAGTCTTCCTGGGCACGTCACACTCACCAGCCATGTTGTCCCGAGGGCGTTCGAGGGCTCTGGAGTTGTAGCGCTCCTCAAGGAACGCGCAGTGTGTTGCTGCCCAGCACTCGGCAGGCACAGAGGTCCTCTGGGGGATCAACCAATGGACCTCAACGTTGCTCCGCCGGCCCACAGGTGTCTGGAGGCACTCAGTGACCTCGGAGGGAAAACGATGCACACCCGTGGGGCCTAGGAGTCCCTGGACGCGTACTTCCTTTAAAATAAAGGACATAAGCGACTGAGAACTCGTGGAAACAGCTGCATGCCTCCCTTTCTACACGGCTACTCAGGGCCTAAGCTGGAGGCGAGTTCTCACGTCGAGGTTCCCTTTCGCTCTAGAGCCTGTCATGCGGACCGAGCTGCGGCCACGGAAGCCCCTGGTTTAGAGAGAGCAAACTCATAATTTTACCCGAAGCATTCTTCCAGGGCTCACTGGCCTGTCGGGAGCTGGGAATGTCAGGTAGCTTCAAGGCAGGCATGAATGCCGCCCTCAAAATGGGAAAGCAGGGCTTGTTCCAGCAGGCCCCCATTTTCATGGGCACACTCAGCGTACATCCCTATGGCTTCTAACGAGTCCCAAGAGACACCGGTTACCCTAAGTTTCTTTCCCTGAATCAACTTATCGAAGTAGGGAGTCCCGCATCCGGCGAACTGTCTCAACCAAGGAACGCCGTAGCTGCTCCCCTGGGCCTGGGGCTGCCTGCAGTGCCGCAGAAGGAACAGGACTTAAAGTGCAGTAAGAACCCAAGCCGCCGTCCTCTAGGAGGCACGGTGACTTCAGTCAGGAGGTCCTGGATGAAACGCGAAGACGAGGGCTCCTCTGAGGGCAGGTCCGATTAGGGCACCGCGTAAGACCTCCGCGCCACGTGGGACGTGCCAGAACGGTGTTCGCGAATGTGTGCGAGTGCCGAGGAAACTAAGCTGCTCCGAAGGAGAGGGCAGTGCGTTTCCCTACGCTCGGCCTGCACACAGGGGGCTCTGAAGGGCTACGGGCCTGGATGTTGCTTAGCAGACCCAGGTGCACCTGGGGGTACTCAGTGTTCCTGCTGGGAGCAGGGTGCCCCGGCTAGCCTCCCAGGTGTCCAGAAAGCTGTGCTGCCGTTAAAGACATGCAGAGCAGAGGCCACTGCCTCCTGGAAGCTGCAGCACGCCTCCGCATCTGCATGGCGAATCAGGGCCTTATTTCCAGGCATGGGTTCATGCTGGGTGTGCCGGTAGCGACACAGCGTGCTAAGATGCTGACTTTCTCCTCGAGCAGAGTGACTTCAGGTACGAGGGCGGGCCTCGCAGTGTTCCAAGCACAGTGTTCTCTCATGGCAGCTCACACAAGGGCCATGACTGAGTCTTCCTGGGTACTTCGCACTCACCAGCCATGTTGTCCCGAGGGCGTTCGAGGGCTCTGGATATGTAGCGCTCCTCAAGGAACGCGCAGTGTGTTGCTTCCCAGCACTCGGCAGGCACAGAGGTCCTCCGGGGCATCAACCAATGGACCTCGACATTGCTCCGCCGGCCCACAGGTGTCTGGAGGCACTCAGTGACCTCGGAGGGAAAACGATGCACACCCGTGGGGCCTAGGAGTCCCCAGACGCGTACTTCCTTTAAAATAAAGGACATAAGTGACTGAGAACTCGTGGAAACAGCTGCATGCCTCCCTTTCTGCATGGCTACTCAGGGCCTAAGCTGGAGGCGAGTTCTCACGTCGAGGTTCCCTTTCGCTCTAGAGCCTGTCATGCGTACCGAGCTGCGGCCACGGAAGCCCCTGGTTTAGAGAGAGCAAACTCATAATTTTACCCGAAGCATTCTTCCAGGGCTCACTGGCCTGTCGGGAGCTGGGAATGTCAGGTAGCTTCAAGGCAGGCATGAATGCCGCCCTCAAAATGGGAAAGCAGGGCTTGTTCCAGCAGGCCCCCATTTTCATGGGCACACTCAGCGTACATCCTTATGGCTTCTAACGAGTCCCAAGAGACACCGGTTACCCTGCTTTTCCTTCCCTGAATCAACTTATCGAAGTAGGGAGTCCCGCATCTGGCGAACTGCCTCAACCGAGGAACGCCGTAGCTGCTCCCCTGGGCCTGGGGCTGCCTGCAGTGCCGCAGAAGGAACAGGACTTAAAGTGCAGTAAGAACCCAAGCCGCCGTCCTCTAGGAGGCACGGTGACTTCAGTCAGGAGGTCCTGGATGAAACGCGAAGACGAGGGCTCCTCTGAGGGCAGGTCCGATTAGGGCACCGCGTAAGACCTCCGCGCCACGTGGGACGTGCCAGAACGGTGTTCGCGAACGTGTGCGAGAGCCGAGGAAACTAAGCTGCTCCGAAGGAGAGGGCAGTGCGTTTCCCTACGCTCGGCCTGCACACAGGGGGCTCTGAAGGGCTACGGGCCTGGATGTTGCTTAGCAGACCCTGGTGCCCCTGGGGGTACTCAGTGTTCCTGCTGGGAGCAGGGTGCCCCGGCTAGCCTCCCAGGTGTCCAGAAAGCTGTGCTGCCGTTAAAGGCATGCAGAGCAGAGGCCACCGCCTCCTGGAAGCTGCAGCACGCCTCCGCTTCTGCACGGCGAATCAGGGCCTTATTTCCAGGCATGGGTTCATGCTGGGTGTGCCGGTAGCGACACAGCGTGCTAAGATGCTGACTTTCTCCTCGAGCAGAGTGACTTCAGGTACGAGGGCGGGCCTCGCAGTGTTCCAAGCACAGTGTTCTCTCATGGCAGCTCACACAAGGGCCATGACAGAGTCTTCCTGGGTACTTCGCACTCACCAGCCATGTTGTCCCGAGGGCGTTCGAGGGCTCTGGATATGTACCGCTCCTCAAGGAACGCGCAGTGTGTTGCTGCCCAGCACTCGGCAGGCACAGGGGTCCTCCGGGGCATCAACCAATGGACCTCGACATTGCTCCGCCGGCCCACAGGTGTCTGGAGGCACTCAGTGACCTCGGAGGGAAAACGATGCACACCCGTGGGGCCTAGGCGTCCCCGGACGCGTACTTCCTTTAAAATAAAGCACATAAGCGACTGAGAAGTTGTGGAAACAGCTGCATGCCTCCCTTTCTGCACGGCTACTCAGGGCCTAACCTTGAGGCGAGTTCTCACTTCGAGGTTCCCTTTCGCTCTAGAGCCTGTCATGTGGACCGCCGCCGCAGCCACGGTAGCCCCTGGTTTAGAGAGAGAAAATTCATAATTTTCCCCGAAGCATTCTTCCAGGGCTCACTGGCCTGTCGGGAGCCGGGAATGTCAGGTACCTTCAAGGCAGGCATGAATGCCGCCCTCAAAATGGGAAAGCAGGGCTAGTTCCAGCACGCCCCCATTTTCATGGGCACACTCAGCATACATACCTGTGGCTTCTAAGGAGTCCCAAGAGACACCGGTTACCCTGCGTTTCCTTCCCTGAATCAACTTATCGAAGTAGGGAATCCCGCATCCGGCGAACTGTCTCAACCGAGGAACGCCGTAGCTGCTCCTCTGGGCCTGGGGCTGCCTGCAGTGCCGCAGAAGGAACAGGACTTGAAGTGCAGTAAGAACCCAAGCCGCCGTCCTCTAGGAGGCACGGTGACTTCAGTCAGGAGGTCCTGGATGAAACGCGAAGACGAGGGCTCCTCTGAGGGCAGGTCCGATTAGGGCACCGCGTAAGACCTCCGCGCCACGTGGGACGTGCCAGAACGGTGTTCGCGAACGTGTGCGAGTGCTGAGGAAACTAAGCTGCTCCGAAGGAGAGGGCAGTGTGTTTCCCTACGCTCGGCCTGCACACAGGGGGCTCTGAAGGGCTACGGGCCTGGATGTTGCTTAGCAGACCCAGGTGCACCTGGTGGTACTCAGTGTTCCTGCTGGGAGCAGGGTGCCCCGGCTAGCCTCCCAGGTGTCCAGAAAGCTGTGCTGCCGTTAAAGGCATGCAGAGCAGAGGCCACCGCCTCCTGGAAGCTGCAGCATGCCTCCGCTTCTGCATGGCGAATCAGGGCCTTATTTCCAGGCATGGGTTCATGCTGGGTGTGCCGGTAGCGACACAGCGTGCTAAGATGCTGACTTTCTCCTCGAGCAGAGCGACTTCAGGTACGGGGCGGGCCTCGCAGTGTTCCAAGCACAGTGTTCTCTCATGGCAGCTCACACAAGGGCCATGACTGAGTCTTCCTGGGTACTTCGCACTCACCAGCCATGTTGTCCCGAGGGCGTTTGAGGGCTCTGGATATGTAGCGCTCCTCAAGGAACGCGCAGTGTGTTGCTTCCCAGCACTCGGCAGGCACAGAGGTCCTCCGGGGCATCAACCAATGGACCTCGACATTGCTCCGCCGGCCCACAGGTGTCTGGAGGCACTCAGTGACCTCGGAGGGAAAACGATGCACACCCGTGGGGCCTAGGAGTCCCCAGACGCGTAATTCCTTTAAAATAAAGGACATAAGTGACTGAGAACTCGTGGAAACAGCTGCATGCCTCCCTTTCTGCACGGCTACTCAGGGCCTAAGCTGGAGGCGTGTTCTCACGTCGAGGTTCCCTTTCGCTCTAGAGCCTGTCATGCGGACCGAGCTGCGGCCAAGGAAGCCCCTGGTTTAGAGAGAGCAAACTCATAATTTTACCCAAAGCATTCTTCCAGGGCTCACTGGCCTGTCGGGAGCTGGGAATGTCAGGTAGCTTCAAGGCAGGCATGAATGCCGCCCTCAAAATGGGAAAGCAGGGCTTGTTCCAGCAGGCCCCCATTTTCATGGGCACACTCAGCGTACATCCTTATGGCTTCTAACGAGTCCCAAGAGACACCGGTTACCCTGCGTTTCCTTCCCTGAATCAACTTATCGAAGTAGGGAGTCCCGCATCCGGCGAACTGCCTCAACCGAGGAACGCCGTAGCTGCTCCCCTGGGCCTGGGGCTGCCTGCAGTGCCGCAGAAGGAACAGGACTTAAAGTGCAGTAAGAACCCAAGCCGCCGTCCTCTAGGAGGCACGGTGACTTCAGTCAGGAGGTCCTGGATGAAACGCGAAGACGAGGGCTCCTCTGAGGGCAGGTCCGATTAGGGCACCGCGTAAGACCTCCGCGCCACGTGGGACGTGCCAGAACGGTGTTCGCGAACGTGTGCGAGAGCCGAGGAAACTAAGCTGCTCCGAAGGAGAGGGCAGTGCGTTTCCCTACGCTCGGCCTGCACACAGGGGGCTCTGAAGGGCTACGGGCCTGGATGTTGCTTAGCAGACCCTGGTGCCCCTGGGGGTACTCAGTGTTCCTGCTGGGAGCAGGGTGCCCTGGCTAGCCTCCCAGGTGTCCAGAAAGCTGTGCTGCCGTTAAAGGCATGCAGAGCAGAGGCCACCGCCTCCTGGAAGCTGCAGCACGCCTCCGCTTCTGCACGGCGAATCAGGGCCTTATTTCCAGGCATGGGTTCATGCTGGGTGTGCCGGTAGCGACACAGCGTGCTAAGATGCTGACTTTCTCCTCGAGCAGAGTGACTTCAGGTACGAGGGCGGGCCTCGCAGTGTTCCACGCACAGTGTTCTCTCATGGCAGCTCACACAAGGGCCATGACAGAGTCTTCCTGGGTACTTCGCACTCACCAGCCATGTTGTCCCGAGGGCGTTCGAGGGCTCTGGATATGTACCGCTCCTCAAGGAACGCGCAGTGTGTTGCTGCCCAGCACTCGGCAGGCACAGAGGTCCTCCGGGGCATCAACCAATGGACCTCGACATTGCTCCGCCGGCCCACAGGTGTCTGGAGGCACTCAGTGACCTCGGAGGGAAAACGATGCACACCCGTGGGGCCTAGGCGTCCCCGGACGCGTACTTCCTTTAAAATAAAGCACATAAGCGACTGAGAAGTTGTGGAAACAGCTGCATGCCTCCCTTTCTGCACGGCTACTCAGGGCCGAAGCTGGAGGCGAGTTCTCACGTCACGGTTCCCTTTCGCTCTAGAGCCTGACATGCGGACCGAGCTGCGGCCACGGAAGCCCCTGGTTTAGAGAGAGCAAACTCATAATTTTACCCGAAGCATTCTTCCAGGGCTCACTGGCCTGTCGGGAGCTGGGAATGTCAGGTAGCTTCAAGGCAGGCATGAATGCCGCCCTCAAAATGGGAAAGCAGGGCTTGTTCCAGCAGGCCCCCATTTTCATGGGCACACTCAGCGTACATCCCTATGGCTTCTAACGAGTCCCAAGAGACACCGGTTACGCTGCGTTTCCTTCCCTGAATCAACTTATCGAAGTAGGGAGTCCCGCATCCGGCGAACTGTCTCAACCGAGGAACGCCGTAGCTGCTCCCCTGGGCCTGGGGCTGCCTGCAGTGCCGCAGAAGGAACAGGACTTAAAGTGCAGTAAGAACCCAAGCCGCCGTCCTCTAGGAGGCACGGTGACTTCAGTCAGGAGGTCCTGGATGAAACGCGAAGACGAGGGCTCCTCTGAGGGCAGGTCTGATTAGGACACCACCTAAGACCTCCGCGCCACGTGGGACGTGCCAGAACGGTGTTCGCGAACGTGTGCGAGTGCCGAGGAAACTAAGCTGCTCCAAAGGAGAGGGCAGTGTGTTTCCCTACGCTCGGCCTGCACACAGGGGGCTCTGAAGGGCTACGGGCCTGGATGTTGCTTAGCAGACCCAGGTGCACCTGGGGGTACTCAGTGTTCCTGCTGGGAGCAGGGTGCCCCGGCTAGCCTCCCAGGTGTCCAGAAAGCTGTGCTGCCGTTAAAGGCAGGCAGAGCAGAGGCCACCGCCTCCTGGAAGCTGCAGCACGCCTCCGCTTCTGCACGGTGAATCAGGGCCTTCCTTCCAGGCATGGGTTCATGCTGGGTGTGCCGGTAGCGACACAGCGTGCTAAGATGCTGACTTTCTCCTCGAGCAGAGTGACTTCAGGTACTGGGCGGGCCTCGCAGTGTTCCAAGCACAGTGTTCTCTCATGGCAGCTCACACAAGGGCCATGACAGAGTCTTCCTGGGCACGTCACACTCACCAGCCATGTTGTCCCGAGGGCGTTCGAGGGCTCTGGAGTTGTAGCGCTCCTCAAGGAACGCGCAGTGTGTTGCTGCCCAGCACTCGGCAGGCACAGAGGTCCTCTGGGGGATCAACCAATGGACCTCGACGTTGCTCCGCCGGCCCACAGGTGTCTGGAGGCACTCAGTGACCTCGGAGGGAAAACGATGCACACCCGTGGGGCCTAGGAGTCCCCGGACGTGTACTTCCTTTAAAATAAAGCACATAAGCGACTGAGAACTTGTGGAAACAGCTGCATGCCTCCCTTTCTGCACGGCTACTCAGGGCCTAACCTTGAGGCGAGTTCTCACTTCGAGGTTCCCTTTCGCTCTAGAGCCTGTCATGTGGACCGCCGCCGCAGCCACGGTAGCCCCTGGTTTAGAGAGAGAAAATTCATAATTTTCCCCGAAGCATTCTTCCAGGGCTCACTGGCCTGTCGGGAGCCGGGAATGTCAGGTACCTTCAAGGCAGGCATGAATGCCGCCCTCAAAATGGGAAAGCAGGGCTAGTTCCAGCAGGCCCCCATTTTCATGGGCACACTCAGCATACATACCTGTGGCTTCTAAGGAGTCCCAAGAGACACCGGTTACCCTGCGTTTCCTTCCCTGAATCAACTTATCGAAGTAGGGAATCCCGCATCCGGCGAACTGTCTCAACCGAGGAACGCCGTAGCTGCTCCTCTGGGCCTGGGGCTGCCTGCAGTGCCGCAGAAGGAACAGGACTTGAAGTGCAGTAAGAACCCAAGCCGCCGTCCTCTAGGAGGCACGGTGACTTCAGTCAGGAGGTCCTGGATGAAACGCGAAGACGAGGGCTCCTCTGAGGGCAGGTCCGATTAGGGCACCGCGTAAGACCTCCGCGCCACGTGGGACGTGCCAGAACGGTGTTCGCGAACGTGTGCGAGTGCTGAGGAAACTAAGCTGCTCCGAAGGAGAGGGCAGTGTGTTTCCCTACGCTCGGCCTGCACACAGGGGGCTCTGAAGGGCTACGGGCCTGGATGTTGCTTAGCAAACCCAGGTGCACCTGGTGGTACTCAGTGTTCCTGCTGGGAGCAGGGTGCCCCGGCTAGCCTCCCACGTGTCCAGAAAGCTGTGCTGCCGTTAAAGGCATGCAGAGCAGAGGCCACCGCCTCCTGGAAGCTGCAGCATGCCTCCGCTTCTGCATGGCGAATCAGGGCCTTATTTCCAGGCATGGGTTCATGCTGGGTGTGCCGGTAGCGACACAGCGTGCTAAGATGCTGACTTTCTCCTCGAGCAGAGCGACTTCAGGTACGGGGCGGGCCTCGCAGTGTTCCAAGCACAGTGTTCTCTCATGGCAGCTCACACAAGGGCCATGACAGAGTCTTCCTGGGCACATCACACTCACCAGCCATGTTGTCCCGAGGGCGTTCGAGGGCTCTGGATATGTACCGCTCCTCAAGGAACGCGCAGTGTGTTGCTGCCCAGCACTCGGCAGGCACAGAGGTCCTCTGGGGGATCAACCAATGGACCTCGACGTTGCTCCGCCGGCCCACAGGTGTCTGGAGGCACTCAGTGACCTCGGAGGGAAAACGATGCACACCTGTGGGGCCTAGGAGTCCCCGGACGCGTACTTCCTTTAAAATAAAGGACATAAGCGACTGAGAACTCGTGGAAACAGCTGCATGCCTCCCTTTCTGCACGGCTACTCAGGGCCTATCCTGGAGGCGAGTTCTCACGTCACGGTTCCCTTTCGCTCTAGAGCCTGTCATGCGGACCGCCGCCGCGGCCACGGAAGACCCTGGTTTAGAGAGAGCAGACTCATAATTTTCCCCGAAGCATTCTTCCAGGGCTCACTGGCCTGTCGGGAGCCGGGAATGTCAGGTACCTTCAAGGCAGGCATGAATGCCACCCTCAAAATGGGAAAGCAGGGCTTGTTCCAGCAGGCCCCCGTTATCATGGGCACACTGAGCGTACATCCCTGTGGCTTCTAACGAGTCCCAAGAGACACCGGTTACCCTGCGTTTCCTTCCCTGAATCAACTTATCGAAGTAGGGAGTCCCGCATCCGGCGAACTGTCTCAACCGAGGAACGCCGTAGCTGCTCCTCTGGGCCTGGGGAAGCCTGCAGTGCCGCAGAAGGAACAGGTCTTAAAGTGCAGTAAGAACCCAAGCCGCCGTCCTCTAGGAGGCACGGTGACTTCAGTCAGGAGGTCCTGGATGGAACGCGAAGACAAGGGCTCCTCTGACGGCAGCTCCGACTAGGGCACCGCGTAAGACCTCCGCGCCACGTGGGACGTGCCAGAACGGTGTTCGCGAACGTGTGCGAGTGCCGAGGAAACTAAGCTGCTCCGAAGGAGAGGGCAGTGCGTTTCCCTACGCTCGGCCTGCACACAGGGGGCTCTGAAGGGCTACGGGCCTGGATGTTGCTTAGCAGACCCAGGTGCCCCTGGGGGTACTCAGTGTTCCTGTTGGTAGCAGGGTGCCCCGGCTAGCCTCCCAGGTGTCCAGAAAGCTGTGCTGCCGTTAAAGGCATGCAGAGCAGAGCCCACCGCCTCCTGGAAGCTGCAGCATGCCTCCGCTTCCTCACGGCGAATCAGGGCCTTATTTCCAGGCATGGGTTCATGCTGGGTGTGCCGGTAGCGACACAGCGTGCTAAGATGCTGACTTTCTCCTCGAGCAGAGTGACTTCAGGTACGAGGGCGGGCCTCGCAGTGTTCCAAGCACAGTGTTCTCTCATGGCAGCTCACACAAGGGCCATGACTGAGTCTTCCTGGGTACTTCGCACTCACCAGCCATGTTGTCCCGAGGGCGTTCGAGGGCTCTGGAGTTGTAGCGCTCCTCAAGGAACGCGCAGTGTGTTGCTGCCCAGCACTCGGCAGGCACAGAGGTCCTCCGGGGCATCAACCAATGGACCTCGACATTGCTCCGCCGGCCCACAGGTGTCTGGAGGCACTCAGTGACCTCGGAGGGAAAACGATGCACACCCGTGTGGCCTAGGAGTCCCCAGACGCGTACTTCCTTTAAAATAAAGGACATAAGCGACTGAGAAATCGTGGAAACACCTGCATGCCTCCCTTTCTGCACGGCTACTCAGGGCCTATCCTGGAGGCGAGTTCTCACGTCACGGTTCCCTTTCGCTCTAGAGCCTGTCATGCGGACCGCTGCCGCGGCCACAGAAGACCCTGGTTTAGAGAGAGCAAACTCATAATTTTCCCCGAAGCATTCTTCCAGGGCTCACTGGCCTGTCGGGAGCTGGGAATGTCAGGTAGCTTCAAGGCAGGCATGAATGCCGCCCTCAAAATGGGAAAGCAGGGCTTGTTCCAGCAGGCCCCCGTTATCATGGGCACACTGAGCGTACATCCCTGTGGCTTCTAACGAGTCCCAAGAGACACCGGTTACCCTGCGTTTCCTTCCCTGAATCAACTTATCGAAGTAGGGAGTCCCGCATCCGGCGAACTGTCTCAACCGAGGAATGCCGTAGCTGCTCCTCTGGGCCTGGGGAAGCCTGCAGTGCCGCAGAAGGAACAGGACTTAAAGTGCAGTAAGAACCCAAGCCGCCGTCCTCTAGGAGGCCCGGTGACTTCAGTCAGGAGGTCCTGGATGAAACGCGAAGACAAGGGCTCCTCTGAGGGCAGGTCCGATTAGGGCACCGCGTAAGAACTCTGGGCCACGTGGGACGTGCCAGAACGGTGTTCGCGAACGTGTGCGAGTGCGGAGGAAACTAAGCTGTTCCGAAGGAGAGGGCAGTGCGTTTCCCTACGCTCGGCCTGCACACAGGGGGCTCTGAAGGGCTACGGGCCTGGATGTTGCTTAGCAGACCCAGGTGCACCTGGGGGTACTCAGTGTTCCTGCTGGGAGCAGGGTGCCCCGGCTAGCCTCCCAGGTGTCCAGAAAGCTGTGCTGCCGTTAAAGGCATGCAGAGCAGAGGCCACCGCCTCCTGGAACCTGCAGCACGCCTCCGCTTCTGCACGGTGAATCAGGGCCTTACTTCCAGGCATGGGTTCATGCTGGGTGTGCCGGTAGCGACACAGCGTGCTAAGATGCTGACTTTCTCCTCTAGCAGAGTGACTTCAGGTACGAGGGCGGGCCTCGCAGTGTTCCAAGCACAGTGTTCTCTCATGGCAGCTCACACAAGGGCCATGACTGAGTCTTCCTGGGCACTTCGCACTCACCAGCCATGTAGTCCCGAGGGCGTTCGAGGGTTCTGGAGATGTAGCGCTCATCAAGGAACGCGCAGTGTGTTGCTGCCCAGCACTCGGCAGGCACAGAGGTCCTCCGGGGGATCAACCAATGGACCTCGACGTTGCTCCGCCGGCCCACAGGTGTCTGGAGGCACTCAGTGACCTCGGAGGGAAAACGATGCACACCCGTGGGGCCTAGGAGTCCCCGGACGCGTACTTCCTTTAAAATAAAGCACATAAGCGACTGAGAAGTTGTGGAAACAGCTGCATGCCTCCCTTTCTGCACGGCTACTCAGGGCCTAAGCTGGAGGCGAGTTCTCACGTCGAGGTTCCCTTTCGCTCTAGAGCCTGTCATGCGGACCGAGCTGCGGCCACGGAAGCCCCTGGTTTAGAGAGAGCAAACTCATAATTTTACCCGAAGCATTCTTCCAGGGCTCACTGGCCTGTCGGGAGCTGGGAATGTCAGGTAGCTTCAAGGCAGGCATGAATGCCGCCCTCAAAATGGGAAAGCAGGGCTTGTTCCAGCAGGCCCCCATTTTCATGGGCACACTCAGCGTACATCCCTATGGCTTCTAACGAGTCCCAAGAGACACCGGTTACCCTGCGTTTCCTTCCCTGAATCAACTTATCGAAGTAGGGAGTCCCGCATCCGGTGAACTGTCTCAACCGAGGAACGCCGTAGCTGCTCCCCTGGGCCTGGGGCTGCCTGCAGTGCCGCAGAAGGAACAGGACTTAAAGTGCAGTAAGAACCCAAGCCGCCGTCCTCTAGGAGGCACGGTGACTTCAGTCAGGAGGTCCTGGATGAAACGCGAAGACGAGGGCTCCTCTGAGGGCAGGTCTGATTAGGACACCGCCTAAGACCTCCGCGCCACGTGGGACGTGCCAGAACGGTGTTCGCGAACGTGTGCGAGTGCCGAGGAAACTAAGCTGCTCCAAAGGAGAGGGCAGTGTGTTTCCCTACGCTCGGCCTGCACACAGGGGGCTCTGAAGGGCTACGGGCCTGGATGTTGCTTAGCAGACCCAGGTGCACCTGGGGGTACTCAGTGTTCCTGCTGGGAGCAGGGTGCCCCGGCTAGCCTCCCAGGTGTCCAGAAAGCTGTGCTGCCGTTAAAGGCATGCAGAGCAGAGGCCACCGCCTCCTGGAAGCTGCAGCACGCCTCCGCTTCTGCATGGTGAATCAGGGCCTTACTTCCAGGCATGGGTTCATGCTGGGTGTGCCGGTAGCGACACAGCGTGCTAAGATGCTGACTTTCTCCTCGAGCAGAGTGACTTCAGGTATGAGGGCGGGCCTCGCAGTGTTCCAAGCACATGTTCTCTCATGGCAGCTCACACAAGGGCCATGACTGAGTCTTCCTGGGTACTTCGCACTCACCAGCCATGTTGTCCCGAGGGCGTTCGAGGGCTCTGGATATGTACCGCTCCTCAAGGAACGCGCAGTGTGTTGCTGCCCAGCACTCGGCAGGCACAGAAGTCCTCCGGGGCATCAACCAATGGACCTCGACATTGCTCCGCCGGCCCACAGGTGTCTGGAGGCACTCAGTGACCTCGGAGGGAAAACGATGCACACCAGTGGGGCCTAGGAGTCCCCGGACGCGTACTTCCTTTAAAATAAAGGACATAAGCGACTGAGAACTCGTGGAAACAGCTGCATGCCTCCCTTTCTGCACGGCTACTCAGGGCCTATCCTGGAGGCGAGTTCTCACGTCACGGTTCCCTTTCGCTCTAGAGCCTGTCATGCGGACCGCCGCCGCGGCCACGGAAGACCCTGGTTTAGAGAGAGCAAACTCATAATTTTCCCCGAAGCATTCTTCCAGGGCTCACTGGCCTGTCGGGAGCTGGGAATGTCAGGTAGCTTCAAGGCAGGCATGAATGCCACCCTCAAAATGGGAAAGCAGGGCTTGTTCCAGCAGGCCCCCGTTATCATGGGCACACTGAGCGTACATCCCTGTGGCTTCTATCGAGTCCCAAGAGACACCGGTTACCCTGCGTTTCCTTCCCTGAATCAACTTATCGAAGTAGGGAGTCCCGCATCCGGCGAACTGTCTCAACCGAGGAACGCCGTAGCTGCTCCTCTGGGCCTGGGGCTGCCTGCAGTGCCGCAGAAGGAACAGGACTTGACGTGCAGTAAGAACCCAAGCCGCCGTCCTCTAGGAGGCACGGTGACTTCAGTCAGGAGGTCCTGGATGGAACGCGAAGACGAGGGCTCCTCTGAGGGCAGGTCCGATTAGGGCACCGCGTAAGAACTCCGCGCGACGTGGGACGTGCCAGAACGGTGTTCGCGAACGTGTGCAAGTGCCGAGGAAACTAAGCTGCTCCGATGGAGAGGGCAGTGCGTTTCCCTACGCTCGGCCTGCACACAGGGGGCTCTGAAGGGCTACGGGCCTGGATGTTGCTTAGCAGACCCAGGTGCACCTGGGGGTACTCAGTGTTCCTGCTGGGAGCAGGGTGCCCCGGCTAGCCTCCCAGGTGTCCAGAAAGCTGTGCTGCCGTTAAAGGCATGCAGAGCAGAGGCCACCGCCTCCTGGAAGCTGCAGCACGCCTCCGCTTCTGCATGGCGAATCAGGGCCTTATTTCCAGGCATGGGTTCATGCTGGGTGTGCCGGTAGCGACACAGCGTGCTAAGATGCTGACTTTCTCCTCGAGCAGAGTGACTTCAGGTACGAGGGCGGGCCTCGCAGTGTTCCAAGCACAGTGTTCTCTCATGGGAGCTCACACAAGGGCCATGACAGAGTCTTCCTGGGTACTTCGCACTCACCAGCCATGTTGTCCCGAGGGCGTTCGAGGGCTCTGGAGATGTAGCGCTCCTCAAGGAACGCGCAGTGTGTTGCTGCCCAGCACTCGGCAGGCACAGAGGTCCTCCGGGGCATCAACCAATGGACCTCGCCATTGCTCCGCCGGCCCACAGGTGTCTGGAGGCACTCAGTGACCTCGGAGGGAAAACGATGCACACCCGTGGGGCCTAGGAGTCCCCAGACGCGTACTTCCTTTAAAATAAAGGACATAAGCGACTGAGAACTCATGGAAACAGCTGCATGCCTCCCTTTCTGCACGGCTACTCAGGGCCTATCCTGGAGGCGAGTTCTCACGTCACGGTTCCCTTTCGCTCTAGAGCCTGTCATGCGGACCGCCGCCGCGGCCACGGAAGACCCTGGTTTAGAGAGAGCAAACTCATAATTTTCCCCGAAGCATTCTTCCAGGGCTCACTGGCCTGTCGGGAGCTGGGAATGTCAGGTAGCTTCAAGGCAGGCATGAATGCCACCCTCAAAATGGGAAAGCAGGGCTTGTTCCAGCAGGCCCCCGTTATCATGGGCACACTGAGCGTACATCCCTGTGGCTTCTAACGAGTCCCAAGAGACACCGGTTACCCTGCGTTTCCTTCCCTGAATCAACTTATCGAAGTAGGGAGTCCCGCATCCGGCGAACTGTCTCAACCGAGGAACGCCGTAGCTGCTCCTCTGGGCCTGGGGAAGCCTGCAGTGCCGCAGAAGGAACAGGACTTAAAGTGCAGTAAGAACCCAAGCCGCCGTCCTCTAGGAGGCACGGTGACTTCAGTCAGGAGGTCCTGGATGGAACGCGAAGACGAGGGCTCCTCTGAGGGCAGGTCCGATTAGGGCACCGCGTAAGACCTCCGCGCCACGTGGGACGTGCCAGAACGGTGTTCGCGAACGTGTGCGAGTGCGGAGGAAACTAAGCTGCTCCGATGGAGAGGGCAGTGCGTTTCCCTATGCTCGGCCTGCACACAGGGGGTTCTGAAGGGTTACGGGCCTGGATGTTGCTTAGCAGACCCAGGTGCACCTGGGGGTACTCAGTTTTCCTGCTGAGAGCAGGGTGCCCCGGCTAGCCTCCCAGGTGTCCAGAAAGCTGTGCTGCCGTTAAAGGCAGGCAGAGCAGAGGCCACCGCCTCCTGGAAGGTGCAGCACACCTCCGCTTCTGCACGGTGAATCAGGGCCTTCCTTCCAGGCATGGGTTCATGCTGGGTGTGCCGGTAGCGACACAGCGTGCTAAGATGCTGACTTTCTCCTCGAGCAGAGTGACTTCAGGTACGGGGCGGGCCTCGCAGTGTTCCAAGCACAGTGTTCTCTCATGGCAGCTCACACAAGGGCCATGACTGAGTCTTCCTGGGCACGTCACACTCACCAGCCATGTTGTCCCGAGGGCGTTCGAGGGCTCTGGAGTTGTAGCGCTCCTCAAGGAACGTGCAGTGTGTTGCTGCCCAGCACTCGGCAGGCACAGAGGTCCTCTGGGGGATCAACCAATGGACCTCGACGTTGCTCCGCCGGCCCACAGGTGTCTGGAGGCACTCAGTGACCTCGGAGTGAAAACGATGCACACCCGTGGGGCCTAGGAGTCCCCGGACGTGTACTTCCTTTAAAATAAAGCACATAAGCGACTGAGAACTTGTGGAAACAGCTGCATGCCTCCCTTTCTGCACGGCTACTCAGGGCCTAACCTTGAGGCGAGTTCTCACTTCGAGGTTCCCTTTCGCTCTAGAGCCTGTCATGTGGACCGCCGCCGCACCCACGGTAGCCCCTGGTTTAGAGAGAGAAAATTCATAATTTTCCCCGAAGCATTCTTCCAGGGCTCACTGGCCTGTCGGGAGCCGGGAATGTCAGGTACCTTCAAGGCAGGCATGAATGCCGCCCTCAAAATGGGAAAGCAGGGCTAGTTCCAGCAGGCCCCCATTTTCATGGGCACACTCAGCATACATACCTGTGGCTTCTAAGGAGTCCCAAGAGACACTGGTTACCCTGCGTTTCCTTCCCTGAATCAACTTATCGAAGTAGGGAATCCCGCATCCAGCGAACTGTCTCAACCGAGGAACGCCGTAGCTGCTCCTCTGGGCCTGGGGCTGCCTGCAGTGCCGCAGAAGGAACAGGACTTGAAGTGCAGTAAGAACCCAAGCCGCCGTCCTCTAGGAGGCACGGTGACTTCAGTCAGGAGGTCCTGGATGAAACGCGAAGACGAGGGCTCCTCTGAGGGCAGGTCCGATTAGGGCACCGCGTAAGACCTCCGCGCCACGTGGGACGTGCCAGAACGGTGTTCGCGAACGTGTGCGAGTGCCGAGGAAACTAAGCTGCTCCGAAGGAGAGGGCAGTGTGTTTCCCTACGCTCGGCCTGCACACAGGGGGCTCTGAAGGGCTACGGGCCTGGATGTTGCTTAGCAGACCCAGGTGCACCTGGGGGTACTCAGTGTTCCTGCTGAGAGCAGGGTGCCCCGGCTAGCCTCCCAGGTGTCCAGAAAGCTGTGCTGCCGTTAAAGGCAGGCAGAGCAGAGGCCACCACCTCCTGGAAGGTGCAGCACACCTCCGCTTCTGCACGGTGAATCAGGGCCTTCCTTCCAGGCATGGGTTCATGCTGGGTGTGCCGGTAGCGACACAGCGTGCTAAGATGCTGACTTTCTCCTCGAGCAGAGTGACTTCAGGTACGGGGCGGGCCTCGCAGTGTTCCAAGCACAGTGTTCTCTCATGGCAGCTCACACAAGGGCCATGACAGAGTCTTCCTGGGCACGTCACACTCACCAGCCATGTTGTCCCGAGGGCGTTCGAGGGCTCTGGAGTTGTAGCGCTCCTCAAGGAACGCGCAGTGTGTTGCTGCCCAGCACTCGGCAGGCACAGAGGTCCTCTGGGGGATCAACCAATGGACCTCGACGTTGCTCCGCCGGCCCACAGGTGTCTGGAGGCACTCAGTGACCTCGGAGGGAAAACGATGCACACCCGTGGGGCCTAGGAGTCCCCGGACGTGTACTTCCTTTAAAATAAAGCACATAAGCGACTGAGAACTTGTGGAAACAGCTGCATGCCTCCCTTTCTGCACGGCTACTCAGGGCCTAACCTTGAGGCGAGTTCTCACTTCGAGGTTCCCTTTCGCTCTAGAGCCTGTCATGTGGACCGCCGCCGCACCCACGGTAGCCCCTGGTTTAGAGAGAGAAAATTCATAATTTTCCCCGAAGCATTCTTCCAGGGCTCACTGGCCTGTCGGGAGCCGGGAATGTCAGGTACCTTCAAGGCAGGCATGAATGCCGCCCTCAAAATGGGAAAGCAGGGCTAGTTCCAGCAGGCCCCCATTTTCATGGGCACACTCAGCATACATACCTGTGGCTTCTAAGGAGTCCCAAGAGACACCGGTTACCCTGCGTTTCCTTCCCTGAATCAACTTATCGAAGTAGGGAATCCCGCATCCAGCGAACTGTCTCAACCGAGGAACGCCGTAGCTGCTCCTCTGGGCCTGGGGCTGCCTGCAGTGCCGCAGAAGGAACAGGACTTGAAGTGCAGTAAGAACCCAAGCCGCCGTCCTCTAGGAGGCACGGTGACTTCAGTCAGGGGGTCCTGGATGAAACGCGAAGACGAGGGCTCCTCTGAGGGCAGGTCCGACTAGGGCACCGCGTAAGACCTCCGCGCCACGTGGGACGTGCCAGAACGGTGTTCGCGAACGTGTGCGAGTGTGGAGGAAACTAAGCTGCTCCGATGGAGAGGGCAGTGCATTTCCCTACGCTCGGCCTGCACACAGGGGGTTCTGAAGGGTTACGGGCCTGGATGTTGCTTAGCAGACCCAGGTGCACCTGGGGGTACTCAGTTTTCCTGCTGAGAGCAGGGTGCCCCGGCTAGCCTCCCAGGTGTCCAGAAAGCGGTGCTGCCGTTAAAGGCAGGCAGAGCAGAGGCCACCGCCTCCTGGAAGGTGCAGCACACCTCCGCTTCTGCACGGTGAATCAGGGCCTTCCTTCCAGGCATGGGTTCATGCTGGGTGTGCCGGTAGCGACACAGCGTGCTAAGATGCTGACTTTCTCCTCGAGCAGAGTGACTTCAGGTACGGGGCGGGCCTCGCAGTGTTCCAAGCACAGTGTTCTCTCATGGCAGCTCACACAAGGGCCATGACAGAGTCTTCCTGGGCACGTCACACTCACCAGCCATGTTGTCCCGAGGGCGTTCGAGGGCTCTGGAGTTGTAGCGCTCCTCAAGGAACGCGCAGTGTGTTGCTGCCCAGCACTCGGCAGGCACAGAGGTCCTCTGGGGGATCAACCAATGGACCTCGACGTTGCTCCGCCGGCCCACAGGTGTCTGGAGGCACTCAGTGACCTCGGAGGGAAAACGATGCACACCCGTGGGGCCTAGGAGTCCCCGGACGTGTACTTCCTTTAAAATAAAGCACATAAGCGACTGAGAAGTTGTGGAAACAGCTGCATGCCTCCCTTTCTGCACGGCTACTCAGGGCCTAACCTTGAGGCGAGTTCTCACTTCGAGGTTCCCTTTCGCTCTAGAGCCTGTCATGTGGACCGCCGCCGCACCCACGGTAGCCCCTGGTTTAGAGAGAGAAAATTCATAATTTTCCCCGAAGCATTCTTCCAGGGCTCACTGGCCTGTCGGGAGCCGGGAATGTCAGGTACCTTCAAGGCAGGCATGAATGCCGCCCTCAAAATGGGAAAGCAGGGCTAGTTCCAGCAGGCCCCCATTTTCATGGGCACACTCAGCATACATACCTGTGGCTTCTAAGGAGTCCCAAGAGACACCGGTTACCCTGCGTTTCCTTCCCTGAATCAACTTATCGAAGTAGGGAATCCCGCATCCAGCGAACTGTCTCAACCGAGGAACGCCGTAGCTGCTCCTCTGGGCCTGGGGCTGCCTGCAGTGCCGCAGAAGGAACAGGACTTGAAGTGCAGTAAGAACCCAAGCCGCCGTCCTCTAGGAGGCACGGTGACTTCAGTCAGGAGGTCCTGGATGAAACGCGAAGACGAGGGCTCCTCTGAGGGCAGGTCCGATTAGGGCACCGCGTAAGACCTCCGCGCCCCGTGGGACGTGCCAGAACGGTGTTCGCGAACGTGTGCGAGTGCCGAGGAAACTAAGCTGCTCCGAAGGAGAGGGCAGTGTGTTTCCCTACGCTCGGCCTGCACACAGGGGGCTCTGAAGGGCTACGGGCCTGGATGTTGCTTAGCAGACCCAGGTGCACCTGGGGGTACTCAGTGTTCCTGCTGGGAGCAGGGTGCCCCGGCTAGCCTCCCAGGTGTCCAGAAAGCTGTGCTGCCGTTAAAGGCATGCAGAGCAGAGGCCACCGCCTCCTGGAAGCTGCAGCACGCCTCCGCTTCTGCATGGCGAATCAGGGCCTTATTTCCAGGCATGGGTTCATGCTGGGTGTGCCGGTAGCGACACAGCGTGCTAAGATGCTGACTTTCTCCTCGAGCAGAGTGACTTCAGGTACAAGGGCGGGCTTCGCAGTGTTCCAAGCATATGTTCTCTAATGGCAGCTCACACAAGGGCCATGAGTGAGTCTTCCTGGGTACTTCGCACTCACCAGCCATGTTGTCCCGAGGGCGTTCGAGGGCTCTGGATATGTACCGCTCCTCAAGGAACGCGCAGTGTGTTGCTGCCCAGCACTCGGCAGGCACAGAGGTCCTCCGGGGCATCAACCAATGGACCTCGACATTGCTCCGCCGGCCCACAGGTGTCTGGAGGCACTCAGTGACCTCGGAGGGAAAACGATGCACACTCGTGGGGCCTAGGAGTCCCCAGACGCGTACATCCTTTAAAATAAAGGACATAAGCGACTGAGAACTCGTGGAAACAGCTGCATGCCTCCCTTTCTGCACGGCTACTCAGGGCCTAAGCTGGAGGCGAGTTCTCACGTCGAGGTTCCCTTTCGCTCTAGAGCCTGTCATGCGGACCGAGCTGCGGCCACGGAAGCCCCTGGTTTAGAGAGAGCAAACTCATAATTTTCCCCGAAGCATTCTTCCAGGGCTCACTGGCCTGTCGGGAGCTGGGAATGTCAGGTAGCTTCAAGGCAGGCATGAATGCCGCCCTCAAAATGGGAAAGCAGGGCTTGTTCCAGCAGGCCCCCATTTTCATGGGCACACTCAGCGTACATCCCTATGGCTTCTAACGAGTCCCAAGAGACACCGGTTACCCTGCGTTTCCTTCCCTGAATCAACTTATCGAAGTAGGGAGTCCCGCATCCGGCGAACTGTCTCAACCGAGGAACGCCGTAGCTGCTCCTCCGGGCCTGGGGATGCCTGCAGTGCCGCAGAAGGAACAGGACTTAAAGTGCAGTAAGAACCCAAGCCGCCGTCCTCTAGGAGGCACGGTGACTTCAGTCAGGAGGTCCTGGATGGAACGCGAAGACGAGGGCTCCTCTGAGGGCAGGTCCCATTAGGGCACCGCGTAAGACCTCCGCGCCACGTGGGACGTGCCAGAACGGTGTTCGCGAACGTGTGCGAGTGCGGAGGAAACTAAGCTGCTCCGATGGAGAGGGCAGTGCGTTTCCCTACGCTCGGCCTGCACACAGGGGGTTCTGAAGTGTTACGGGCCTGGATGTTGCTTAGCAGACCCAAGTGCACCTGGGGGTACTCAGTTTTCCTGCTGAGAGCAGGGTGCCCCGGCTAGCCTCCCAGGTGTCCAGAAAGCTGTGCTGCCGTTAAAGGCAGGCAGAGCAGAGGCCACCTCCTCCTGGAAGGTGCAGCACACCTCCGCTTCTGCACGGTGAATCAGGGCCTTCCTTCCAGGCATGGGTTCATGCTGGGTGTGCCGGTAGCGACACAGCGTGCTAAGATGCTGACTTTCTCCTCGAGCAGAGTGACTTCAGGTACGGGGCGGGCCTCGCAGTGTTCCAAGCACAGTGTTCTCTCATGGCAGCTCACACAAGGGCCATGACAGAGTCTTCCTGGGCACGTCACACTCACCAGCCATGTTGTCCCGAGGGCGTTCGAGGGCTCTGGAGTTGTAGCGCTCCTCAAGGAACGCGCAGTGTGTTGCTGCCCAGCACTCGGCAGGCACAGAGGTCCTCTGGGGGATCAACCAATGGACCTCGACGTTGCTCCGCCGGCCCACAGGTGTCTGGAGGCACTCAGTGACCTCGGAGGGAAAACGATGCACACCCGTGGGGCCTAGGAGTCCCCGGACGTGTACTTCCTTTAAAATAAAGCACATAAGCGACTGAGAAGTTGTGGAAACAGCTGCATGCCTCCCTTTCTGCACGGCTACTCAGGGCCTAACCTTGAGGCGAGTTCTCACTTCGAGGTTCCCTTTCGCTCTAGAGCCTGTCATGTGGACCGCCGCCGCACCCACGGTAGCCCCTGGTTTAGAGAGAGAAAATTCATAATTTTCCCCGAAGCATTCTTCCAGGGCTCACTGGCCTGTCGGGAGCCGGGAATGTCAGGTACCTTCAAGGCAGGCATGAATGCCGCCCTCAAAATGGGAAAGCAGGGCTAGTTCCAGCAGGCCCCCATTTTCATGGGCACACTCAGCATACATACCTGTGGCTTCTAAGGAGTCCCAAGAGACACCGGTTACCCTGCGTTTCCTTCCCTGAATCAACTTATCGAAGTAGGGAATCCCGCATCCAGCGAACTGTCTCAACCGAGGAACGCCGTAGCTGCTCCTCTGGGCCTGGGGCTGCCTGCAGTGCCGCAGAAGGAACAGGACTTGAAGTGCAGTAAGAACCCAAGCCGCCGTCCTCTAGGAGGCACGGTGACTTCAGTCAGGAGGTCCTGGATGAAACGCGAAGACGAGGGCTCCTCTGAGGGCAGGTCCGATTAGGGCACCGCGTAAGACCTCCGCGCCCCGTGGGACGTGCCAGAACGGTGTTCGCGAACGTGTGCGAGTGCCGAGGAAACTAAGCTGCTCCGAAGGAGAGGGCAGTGTGTTTCCCTACGCTCGGCCTGCACACAGGGGGCTCTGAAGGGCTACGGGCCTGGATGTTGCTTAGCAGACCCAGGTGCACCTGGGGGTACTCAGTGTTCCTGCTGGGAGCAGGGTGCCCCGGCTAGCCTCCCAGGTGTCCAGAAAGCTGTGCTGCCGTTAAAGGCATGCAGAGCAGAGGCCACCGCCTCCTGGAAGCTGCAGCACGCCTCCGCTTCTGCATGGCGAATCAGGGCCTTATTTCCAGGCATGGGTTCATGCTGGGTGTGCCGGTAGCGACACAGCGTGCTAAGATGCTGACTTTCTCCTCGAGCAGAGTGACTTCAGGTACAAGGGCGGGCTTCGCAGTGTTCCAAGCATATGTTCTCTAATGGCAGCTCACACAAGGGCCATGAGTGAGTCTTCCTGGGTACTTCGCACTCACCAGCCATGTTGTCCCGAGGGCGTTCGAGGGCTCTGGATATGTACCGCTCCTCAAGGAACGCGCAGTGTGTTGCTGCCCAGCACTCGGCAGGCACAGAGGTCCTCCGGGGCATCAACCAATGGACCTCGACATTGCTCCGCCGGCCCACAGGTGTCTGGAGGCACTCAGTGACCTCGGAGGGAAAACGATGCACACTCGTGGGGCCTAGGAGTCCCCAGACGCGTACATCCTTTAAAATAAAGGACATAAGCGACTGAGAACTCGTGGAAACAGCTGCATGCCTCCCTTTCTGCACGGCTACTCAGGGCCTAAGCTGGAGGCGAGTTCTCACGTCGAGGTTCCCTTTCGCTCTAGAGCCTGTCATGCGGACCGAGCTGCGGCCACGGAAGCCCCTGGTTTAGAGAGAGCAAACTCATAATTTTCCCCGAAGCATTCTTCCAGGGCTCACTGGCCTGTCGGGAGCTGGGAATGTCAGGTAGCTTCAAGGCAGGCATGAATGCCGCCCTCAAAATGGGAAAGCAGGGCTTGTTCCAGCAGGCCCCCATTTTCATGGGCACACTCAGCGTACATCCCTATGGCTTCTAACGAGTCCCAAGAGACACCGGTTACCCTGCGTTTCCTTCCCTGAATCAACTTATCGAAGTAGGGAGTCCCGCATCCGGCGAACTGTCTCAACCGAGGAACGCCGTAGCTGCTCCTCCGGGCCTGGGGATGCCTGCAGTGCCGCAGAAGGAACAGGACTTAAAGTGCAGTAAGAACCCAAGCCGCCGTCCTCTAGGAGGCACGGTGACTTCAGTCAGGAGGTCCTGGATGGAACGCGAAGACGAGGGCTCCTCTGAGGGCAGGTCCCATTAGGGCACCGCGTAAGACCTCCGCGCCACGTGGGACGTGCCAGAACGGTGTTCGCGAACGTGTGCGAGTGCGGAGGAAACTAAGCTGCTCCGATGGAGAGGGCAGTGCGTTTCCCTACGCTCGGCCTGCACACAGGGGGTTCTGAAGTGTTACGGGCCTGGATGTTGCTTAGCAGACCCAAGTGCACCTGGGGGTACTCAGTTTTCCTGCTGAGAGCAGGGTGCCCCGGCTAGCCTCCCAGGTGTCCAGAAAGCTGTGCTGCCATTAAAGGCAGGCAGAGCAGAGGCCACCTCCTCCTGGAAGGTGCAGCACACCTCCGCTTCTGCACGGTGAATCAGGGCCTTCCTTCCAGGCATGGGTTCATGCTGGGTGTGCCGGTAGCGACACAGCGTGCTAAGATGCTGACTTTCTCCTCGAGCAGAGTGACTTCAGGTACGGGGCGGGCCTCGCAGTGTTCCAAGCACAGTGTTCTCTCATGGCAGCTCACACAAGGGCCATGACAGAGTCTTCCTGGGCACGTCACACTCACCAGCCATGTTGTCCCGAGGGCGTTCGAGGGCTCTGGAGTTGTAGCGCTCCTCAAGGAACGCGCAGTGTGTTGCTGCCCAGCACTCGGCAGGCACAGAGGTCCTCTGGGGGATCAACCAATGGACCTCGACGTTGCTCCGCCGGCCCACAGGTGTCTGGAGGCACTCAGTGACCTCGGAGGGAAAACGATGCACACCCGTGGGGCCTAGGAGTCCCCGGACGTGTACTTCCTTTAAAATAAAGCACATAAGCGACTGAGAAGTTGTGGAAACAGCTGCATGCCTCCCTTTCTGCACGGCTACTCAGGGCCTAACCTGGAGGCGAGTTCTCACTTCGAGGATCCCTTTCGCTCTAGAGCCTGTCATGTGGACCGCCGCCGCACCCACGGTAGCCCCTGGTTTAGAGAGAGAAAATTCATAATTTTCCCCGAAGCATTCTTCCAGGGCTCACTGGCCTGTCGGGAGCCGGGAATGTCAGGTACCTTCAAGGCAGGCATGAATGCCGCCCTCAAAATGGGAAAGCAGGGCTAGTTCCAGCAGGCCCCCATTTTCATGGGCACACTCAGCATACATACCTGTGGCTTCTAAGGAGTCCCAAGAGACACCGGTTACCCTGCGTTTCCTTCCCTGAATCAACTTATCGAAGTAGGGAATCCCGCATCCAGCGAACTGTCTCAACCGAGGAATGCCGTAGCTGCTCCTCTGGGCCTGGGGCTGCCTGCAGTGCCGCAGAAGGAACAGGACTTGAAGTGCAGTAAGAACCCAAGCCGCCGTCCTCTAGGAGGCACGGTGACTTCAGTCAGGAGGTCCTGGATGAAACGCGAAGACGAGGGCTCCTCTGAGGGCAGGTCCGATTAGGGCACCGCGTAAGACCTCCGCGCCACGTGGGACGTGCCAGAACGGTGTTCGCGAACGTGTGCGAGTGCCGAGGAAACTAAGCTGCTCCGAAGGAGAGGGCAGTGTGTTTCCCTACGCTCGGCCTGCACACAGGGGGCTCTGAAGGGCTACGGGCCTGGATGTTGCTTAGCAGACCCAGGTGCACCTGGGGGTACTCAGTGTTCCTGCTGGGAGCAGGGTGCCCCGGCTAGCCTCCCAGGTGTCCAGAAAGCTGTGCTGCCATTAAAGGCATGCAGAGCAGAGGCCACCGCCTCCTGGAAGCTGCAGCACGCCTCCGCTTCTGCATGGCGAATCAGGGCCTTATTTCCAGACATGGGTTCATGCTGGGTGTGCCGGTAGCGACACAGCGTGCTAAGATGCTGACTTTCTCCTCGAGCAGAGTGACTTCAGGTACGAGGGCGGGCCTCGCAGTGTTCCAAGCACATGTTCTCTAATGGCAGCTCACACAAGGGCCATGACTGAGTCTTCCTGGGTACTTCGCACTCACCAGCCATGTTGTCCCGAGGGCGTTCGAGGGCTCTGGATATGTACCGCTCCTCAAGGAACGCGCAGTGTGTTGCTGCCCAGCACTCGGCAGGCACAGAGGTCCTCCGGGGCATCAACCAATGGACCTCGCCATTGCTCCGCCGGCCCACAGGTGTCTGGAGGCACTCAGTGACCTCGGAGGGAAAACGATGCACACCCATGGGGCCTAGGAGTCCCCAGACGCGTACATCCTTTAAAATAAAGGACATAAGCGACTGAGAACTCGTGGAAACAGCTGCATGCCTCCCTTTCTGCACGGCTACTCAGGGCCTAAGCTGGAGGCGAGTTCTGACGTCGAGGTTCACTTTCACTCTAGAGCCTGTCATGCGGACCGAGCTGCGGCCACGGAAGCCCCTGGTTTAGAGAGAGCAAACTCATAATTTTCCCCGAAGCATTCTTCCAGGGCTCACTGGCCTGTCGGGAGCTGGGAATGTCAGGTACCTTCAAGGCAGGCATGAATGCCGCCCTCAAAATGGGAAAGCAGGACTTGTTCCAGCAGGCCCCCGTTATCATGGGCACACTCAGCGTACATCCCTGTGGCTTCTAACGAGTCCCAAGAGACACCAGTTACCCTGCGTTTCCTTCCCTGAATCAACTTATCGAAGTAGGGAGTCCCGCATCCGGCGAACTGTCTCAACCGAGGAACGCCGTAGCTGCTCCTCTGGGCCTGGGGATGCCTGCAGTGCCGCAGAAGGAACAGGACTTAAAGTGCAGTAAGAACCCAAGCCGCCGTCCTCTAGGAGGCACGGTGACTTCAGTCAGGAGGTCCTGGATGGAACGCGAAGACGAGGGCTCCTCTGAGGGCAGGTCCGATTAGGGCACCGCGTAAGACCTCCGCGCCACGTGGGACGTGCCAGAACGGTGTTCGCGAACGTGTGCGAGTGCGGAGGAAACTAAGCTGCTCCGATGGAGAGGGCAGTGCGTTTCCCTACGCTCGGCCTGCACACAGGGGGTTCTGAAGGGTTACGGGCCTGGATGTTGCTTAGCAGACCCAAGTGCACCTGGGGGTACTCAGTTTTCCTGCTGAGAGCAGGGTGCCCCGGCTAGCCTCCCAGGTGTCCAGAAAGCTGTGCTGCCATTAAAGGCAGGCAGAGCAGAGGCCACCGCCTCCTGGAAGGTGCAGCACACCTCCGCTTCTGCACGGTGAATCAGGGCCTTCCTTCCAGGCATGGGTTCATGCTGGGTGTGCCGGTAGCGACACAGCGTGCTAAGATGCTGACTTTCTCCTCGAGCAGAGTGACTTCAGGTACGGGGCGGGCCTCGCAGTGTTCCAAGCACAGTGTTCTCTCATGGCAGCTCACACAAGGGCCATGACAGAGTCTTCCTGGGCACGTCACACTCACCAGCCATGTTGTCCCGAGGGCGTTCGAGGGCTCTGGAGTTGTAGCGCTCCTCAAGGAACGCGCAGTGTGTTGCTGCCCAGCACTCGGCAGGCACAGAGGTCCTCTGGGGGATCAACCAATGGACCTCGACGTTGCTCCGCCGGCCCACAGGTGTCTGGAGGCACTCAGTGACCTCGGAGGGAAAACGATGCACACCCGTGGGGCCTAGGAGTCCCCGGACGTGTACTTCCTTTAAAATAAAGCACATAAGCGACTGAGAACTTGTGGAAACAGCTGCATGCCTCCCTTTCTGCACGGCTACTCAGGGCCTAACCTGGAGGCGAGTTCTCACTTCGAGGATCCCTTTCGCTCTAGAGCCTGTCATGTGGACCGCCGCCGCACCCACGGTAGCCCCTGGTTTAGAGAGAGAAAATTCATAATTTTCCCCGAAGCATTCTTCCAGGGCTCACTGGCCTGTCGGGAGCCGGGAATGTCAGGTACCTTCAAGGCAGGCATGAATGCCGCCCTCAAAATGGGAAAGCAGGGCTAGTTCCAGCAGGCCCCCATTTTCATGGGCACACTCAGCATACATACCTGTGGCTTCTAAGGAGTCCCAAGAGACACCGGTTACCCTGCGTTTCCTTCCCTGAATCAACTTATCGAAGTAGGGAATCCCGCATCCAGCGAACTGTCTCAACCGAGGAACGCCGTAGCTGCTCCTCTGGGCCTGGGGCTGCCTGCAGTGCCGCAGAAGGAACAGGACTTAAAGTGCAGTAAGAACCCAAGCTGCCGTCCTCTAGGAGGCACGGTGACTTCAGTCAGGAGGTCCTGGATGGAACGCGAAGACAAGGGCTCCTCTGAGGGCACCGCGCAAGACCTCCGCGCCACGTGGGACATGCCAGAACGGCGTTCGCGAACGTGTGCGTGTGCCGAGGAAACTAAGCTGCTCCGAAGGAGAGGGCAGTGCATTTCCCTACGCTCGGCCGGCACACACGGGGCTCTGAAGGGCTACGGGCCTGGATGTTGCTTAGCAGACCCAGGTGCACCTGGGGGTACTCAGTGTTCCTGCTGGGAGCAGGGTGCCCCGGCTAGCCTCCCAGGTGTCCAGAAAGCTGTGCTGCCGTTAAAGGCATGCAGAGCAGAGGCCACCGCCTCCTGGAAGCTGCAGCACGCCTCCGCTTCTGCATGGCGAATCAGGGCCTTATTTCCAGGCATGGGTTCATGCTGGGTGTGCCGGTAGCGACACAGCGTGCTAAGATGCTGACTTTCTCCTCGAGCAGAGTGACTTCAGGTACGAGGGCGGGCCTCGCAGTGTTCCAAGCACATGTTCTCTAATGGCAGCTCACACAAGGGCCATGACTGAGTCTTCCTGGGTACTTCGCACTCACCAGCCATGTTGTCCCGAGGGCGTTCGAGGGCTCTGGATATGTACCGCTCCTCAAGGAACGCGCAGTGTGTTGCTGCCCAGCACTCGCCAGGCACAGAAGTCCTCCGGGGCATCAACCAATGGACCTCGACATTGCTCCGCCGGCCCACAGGTGTCTGGAGGCACTCAGTGACCTCGGAGGGAAAACGATGCACACCCGTGGGGCCTAGGAGTCCCCAGACGCGTACATCCTTTAAAATAAAGGACATAAGCGACTGAGAACTCATGGAAACAGCTGCATGCCTCCCTTTCTGCACGGCTACTCGGGGCCTAAGCTGGAGGCGAGTTCTCACGTCGAGGTTCCCTTTCGCTCTAGAGCCTGTCATGCGGACCGAGCTGCGGCCACGGAAGCCCCTGGTTTAGAGAGAGCAAACTCATAATTTTCCCCGAAGCATTCTTCCAGGGCTCACTGGCCTGTCGGGAGCTGGGAATGTCAGGTACCTTCAAGGCAGGCATGAATGCCACCCTCAAAATGGGAAAGCAGGACTTGTTCCAGCAGGCCCCCGTTATCATGGGCACACTCAGCGTACATCCCTGTGGCTTCTAACGAGTCCCAAGAGACACCGGTTACCCTGCGTTTCCTTCCCTGAATCAACTTATCGAAGTAGGGAGTCCCGCATCCGGCGAACTGTCTCAACCGAGGAACGCCGTAGCTGCTCCTCTGGGCCTGGGGCTGCCTGCAGTGCCGCAGAAGGAACAGGACTTAAAGTGCAGTAAGAACCCAAGCCGCCGTCCTCTAGGAGGCACGGTGACTTCAGTCAGGAGGTCCTGGATGGAACGCGAAGACGAGGGCTCCTCTGAGGGCAGGTCCGATTAGGGCACCGCGTAAGACCTCCGCGCCACGTGGGACGTGCCAGAACGGTGTTCGCGAACGTGTGCGAGTGCGGAGGAAACTAAGCTGCTCCGATGGAGAGGGCAGTGCGTTTCCCTACGCTCGGCCTGCACACAGGGGGTTCTGAAAGGTTACGGGCCTGGATGTTGCTTAGCAGACCCAGGTGCACCTGGGGGTACTCAGTTTTCCTGCTGAGAGCAGGGTGCCCCGGCTAGCCTCCCAGGTGTCCAGAAAGCTGTGCTGCCGTTAAAGGCAGGCAGAGCAGAGGCCACCGCCTCCTGGAAGGTGCAGCACACCTCCGCTTCTGCACGGTGAATCAGGGCCTTCCTTCCAGGCATGGGTTCATGCTTGGTGTGCCGGTAGCGACACAGCGTGCTAAGATGCTGACTTTCTCCTCGAGCAGAGTGACTTCAGGTACGGGGCGGGCCTCGCAGTGTTCCAAGCACAGTGTTCTCTCATGGCAGCTCACACAAGGACCATGACAGAGTCTTCCTGGGCACGTCACACTCACCAGCCATGTTGTCCCGAGGGCGTTCGAGGGCTCTGGAGTTGAAGCGCTCCTCAAGGAACGCGCAGTGTGTTGCTGCCCAGCACTCGGCAGGCACAGAGGTCCTCTGGGGGATCAACCAATGGACCTCGACGTTGGTCCGCTGGCCCACAGGTGTCTGGAGGCACTCAGTGACCTCGGAGGGAAAACGATGCACACCCGTGGGGCCTAGGAGTCCCCGGACGTGTACTTCCTTTAAAATAAAGCACATAAGCGACTGAGAAGTTGTGGAATCAGCTGCATGCCTCCCTTTCTGCACGGCTACTCAGGGCCTAACCTTGAGGCGAGTTCTCACTTCGAGGTTCCCTTTCGCTCTAGAGCCTGTCATGTGGACCGCTGCCGCACCCACGGTAGCCCCTGGTTTAGAGAGAGAAAATTCATAATTTTCCCCGAAGCATTCTTCCAGGGCTCACTGGCCTGTCGGGAGCCGGGAATGTCAGGTACCTTCAAGGCAGGCATGAATGCCGCCCTCAAAATGGGAAAGCAGGGCTAGTTCCAGCAGGCCCCCATTTTCATGGGCACACTCAGCATACATACCTGTGGCTTCTAAGGAGTCCCAAGAGACACCGGTTACCCTGCGTTTCCTTCCCTGAATCAACTTATCGAAGTAGGGAATCCCGCATCCAGCGAACTGTCTCAACCGAGGAACGCCGTAGCTGCTCCTCTGGGCCTGGGGCTGCCTGCAGTGCCGCAGAAGGAACAGGACTTGAAGTGCAGTAAGAACCCAAGCCGCCGTCCTCTAGGAGGCACGGTGACTTCAGTCAGGAGGTCCTGGATGAAACGCGAAGACGAGGGCTCCTCTGAGGGCAGGTCCGATTAGGGCACCGCGTAAGACCTCCGCGCCACGTGGGACGTGCCAGAACGGTGTTCGCGAACGTGTGCGAGTGCCGAGGAAACTAAGCTGCTCCGAAGGAGAGGGCAGTGTGTTTCCCTACGCTCGGCCTGCACACAGGGGGCTCTGAAGGGCTACGGGCCTGGATGTTGCTTAGCAGATCCAGGTGCACCTGGGGGTACTCAGTGTTCCTGCTGGGAGCAGGGTGCCCCGGCTAGCCTCCCAGGTGTCCAGAAAGCTGTGCTGCCGTTAAAGGCATGCAGAGCAGAGGCCACCGCCTCCTGGAAGCTGCAGCACGCCTCCGCTTCTGCACGGCGAATCAGGGCCTTATTTCCAGGCATGGGTTCATGCTGGGTGTGCCGGTAGCGACACAGCGTGCTAAGATGCTGACTTTCTCCTCGAGCAGAGTGACTTCAGGTACGAGGGCGGGCCTCGCAGTGTTCCAAGCACATGTTCTCTAATGGCAGCTCACACAAGGGCCATGACTGAGTCTTCCTGGGTACTTCGCACTCACCAGCCATGTTGTCCCGAGGGCGTTCGAGGGCTCTGGATATGTAGCGCTCCTCAAGGAACGCGCAGTGTGTTGCTGCTCAGCAGTCGGCAGGCACAGAGGTCCTCCGGGGCATCAACCAATGGACCTCGACATTGCTCCGCCGGCCCACAGGTGTCTGGAGGCACTCAGTGACCTCGGAGGGAAAACGATGCACACCCGTGGGGCCTAGGAGTCCCCAGACGCGTACATCCTTTAAAATAAAGGACATAAGCGACTGAGAACTCGTGGAAACAGCTGCATGCCTCCCTTTCTGCACGGCTACTCAGGGCCTAAGCTGGAGGCGAGTTCTCACGTCGAGGTTCCCTTTTGCTCTAGAGCCTGTCATGCGGACCGAGCTGCGACCACGGAAGCCCCTGGTTTAGAGAGAGCAAACTCATAATTTTCCCCGAAGCATTCTTCCAGGGCTCACTGGCCTGTCGGGAGCTGGGAATGTCAGGTACCTTCAAGGCAGGCATGAATGCCGCCCTCAAAATGGGAAAGCAGGACTTGTTCCAGCAGGCCCCCGTTATCATGGGCACACTCAGCGTACATCCCTGTGGCTTCTAACGAGTCCCAAGAGACACCGGTTACCCTGCGTTTCCTTCCCTGAATCAACTTATCGAAGTAGGGAGTCCCGCATCCGGCGAACTGTCTCAACCGAGGAACGCCGTAGCTGCTCCTCTGGGCCTGGGGATGCCTGCAGTGCCGCAGAAGGAACAGGACTTAAAGTGCAGTAAGAACCCAAGCCGCCGTCCTCTAGGAGGCACGGTGACTTCAGTCAGGAGGTCCTGGATGGAACGCGAAGACGAGGGCTCCTCTGAGGGCAGGTCCGATTAGGGCACCGCGTAAGACCTCCGCGCCACGTGGGACGTGCCAGAACGGTGTTCGCGAACGTGTGCGAGTGCGGAGGAAACTAAGCTGCTCCGATGGAGAGGGCAGTGCGTTTCCCTACGCTCGGCCTGCACACAGGGGGTTCTGAAGGGTTACGGGCCTGGATGTTGCTTAGCAGACCCAAGTGCACCTGGGGGTACTCAGTTTTCCTGCTGAGAGCAGGGTGCCCCGGCTAGCCTCCCAGGTGTCCAGAAAGCTGTGCTGCCATTAAAGGCAGGCAGAGCAGAGGCCACCGCCTCCTGGAAGGTGCAGCACACCTCCGCTTCTGCACGGTGAATCAGGGCCTTCCTTCCAGGCATGGGTTCATGCTGGGTGTGCCGGTAGCGACACAGCGTGCTAAGATGCTGACTTTCTCCTCGAGCAGAGTGACTTCAGGTACGGGGCGGGCCTCGCAGTGTTCCAAGCACAGTGTTCTCTCATGGCAGCTCACACAAGGGCCATGACAGAGTCTTCCTGGGCACGTCACACTCACCAGCCATGTTGTCCCGAGGGCGTTCGAGGGCTCTGGAGTTGTAGCGCTCCTCAAGGAACGCGCAGTGTGTTGCTGCCCAGCACTCGGCAGGCACAGAGGTCCTCTGGGGGATCAACCAATGGACCTCGACGTTGCTCCACCGTCCCACAGGTGTCTGGAGGCACTCAGTGACCTCGGAGGGAAAACGATGCACACCCGTGGGGCCTAGGAGTCCCCAGACGCGTACTTCCTTTAAAATAAAGGACATAAGCGACTGAGAACTCGTGGAAACAGCTGCATGCCTCCCTTTCTGCACGGCTACTTAGGACCTATCCTGGAGGCGAGTTCTCACGTCACGGTTCCCTTTCGCTCTAGAGCCTGTCATGCGGACCGCCGCCGCGGCCAAGGAAGACCCTGATTTAGAGAGAGCAAACTCATAATTTTCCCCGAAGCATTCTTCCAGGGCTCACTGGCCTGTCGGGAGCTGGGAATGTCAGGTAGCTTCAAGGCAGGCATGAATGCCACCCTCAAAATGGGAAAGCAGGGCTTGTTCCAGCAGGCCCCCGTTATCATGGGCACACTGAGCGTACATCCCTGTGGCTTCTAACGAGTCCCAAGAGACACCGGTTACCCTGCGTTTCCTTCCCTGAATCAACTTATCGAAGTAGGGAGTCCCGCATCCGGCGAACTGTCTCAACCGAGGAACGCCGTAGCTGCTCCTCTGGGCCTGGGGCTGCCTGCAGTGCCGCAGAAGGAACAGGACTTGAAGTGCAGTAAGAACCCAAGCCGCCGTCCTCTAGGAGGCACGGTGACTTCAGTCAGGAGGTCCTGGATGAAACGCGAAGACGAGGGCTCCTCTGAGGGCAGGTCCGATTAGGGCACCGCGTAAGACCTCCGCGCCACGTGGGACGTGCCAGAACGGTGTTCGCGAACGTGTGCGAGTGCCGAGGAAACTAAGCTGCTCCGAAGGAGAGGGCAGTGTGTTTCCCTACGCTCGGCCTGCACACAGGGGGCTCTGAAGGGCTACGGGCCTGGATGTTGCTTAGCAGACCCAGGTGCACCTGGGGGTACTCAGTGTTCCTGCTGGGAGCAGGGTGCCCCGGCTAGCCTCCCAGGTGTCCAGAAAGCTGTGCTGCCGTTAAAGGCATGCAGAGCAGAGGCCACCGCCTCCTGGAAGCTGCAGCACGCCTCCGCTTCTGCATGGCGAATCAGGGCCTTATTTCCAGGCATGGGTTCATGCTGGGTGTGCCGGTAGCGACACAGCGTGCTAAGATGCTGACTTTCTCCTCGAGCAGAGTGACTTCAGGTACGAGGGCGGGCCTCGCAGTGTTTCAAGCACATGTTCTCTAATGGCAGCTCACACAAGGGCCATGACTGAGTCTTCCTGGGTACTTCGCACTCACCAGCCATGTTGTCCCGAGGGCGTTCGAGGGCTCTGGATATGTACCGCTCCTCAAGGAACGTGCAGTGTGTTGCTGCCCAGCACTCGGCAGGCACAGAGGTCCTCCGGGGCATCAACCAATGGACCTCGACATTGCTCCGCCGGCCCACAGGTGTCTGGAGGCACTCAGTGACCTCGGAGGGAAAACGATGCACACCCGTGGGGCCTAGGAGTCCCCAGACGCGTACTTCCTTTAAAATAAAGGACATAAGCGACTGAGAACTCGTGGAAACAGCTGCATGCCTCCCTTTCTGCAAGGCTACTTAGGACCTATCCTGGAGGCGAGTTCTCACGTCACGGTTCCCTTTCGCTCTAGAGCCTGTCATGCGGACCGCCGCCGCGGCCACGGAAGACCCTGATTTAGAGAGAGCAAACTCATAATTTTCCCCGAAGCATTCTTCCAGGGCTCACTGGCCTGTCGGGAGCTGGGAATGTCAGGTACCTTCAAGGCAGGCATGAATGCCGCCCTCAAAATGGGAAAGCAGGACTTGTTCCAGCAGGCCCCCGTTATCATGGGCACACTCAGCGTACATCCCTGTGGCTTCTAACGAGTCCCAAGAGACACCGGTTACCCTGCGTTTCCTTCCCTGAATCAACTTATCGAAGTAGGGAGTCCCGCATCCGGCGAACTGTCTCAACCGAGGAACGCCGTAGCTGCTCCTCTGGGCCTGGGGCTGCCTGCAGTGCCGCAGAAGGAACAGGACTTGAAGTGCAGTAAGAACCCAAGCCGCCGTCCTCTAGGAGGCACGGTGACTTCAGTCAGGAGGTCCTGGATGAAACGCAAAGACGAGGGCTCCTCTGAGGGCAGGTCCGATTAGGGCACCGCGTAAGACCTCCGCGCCACGTGGGACGTGCCAGAACGGTGTTCGCGAACGTGTGCGAGTGCCGAGGAAACTAAGCTGCTCCGAAGGAGAGGGCAGTGTGTTTCCCTATGCTCGGCCTGCACACAGGGTGCTCTGAAGGGCTACGGGCCTGGATGTTGCTTAGCAGACCCAGGTGCACCTGGGGGTACTCAGTGTTCCTGCTGAGACCAGGGTGCCCCGGCTAGCCTCCCAGGTGTCCAGAAAGCTGTGCTGCCGTTAAAGGCATGCAGAGCAGAGGCCACCGCCTCCTGGAAGCTGCAGCACGCCTCCGCTTCTTCATGGCGAATCTGGGCCTTATTTCCAGGCATGGGTTCATGCTGGGTGTGCCGGTAGCGACACAGCGTGCTAAGATGCTGACTTTCTCCTCGAGCAGAGTGACTTCAGGTACGAGGGCGGGCCTCACAGTGTTCCAAGCACATGTTCTCTAATGGCAGCTCACACAAGGGCCATGACTGAGTCTTCCTGGGTACTTCGCACTCACCAGCCATGTTGTCCCGAGGGCGTTCGAGGGCTCTGGATATGTAGCGCTCCTCAAGGAACGCGCAGTGTGTTGCTGCCCAGCACTCGGCAGGCACAGAGGTCCGCCGGGGCATCAACCAATGGACCTCGACATTGCTCCGCCGGCCCACAGGTGTCTGGAGGCACTCAGTGACCTCGGAGGGAAAACGATGCACACCCGTGGGGCCTAGGAGTCCCCAGACGCGTACATCCTTTAAAATAAAGGACATAAGTGACTGAGAACTCGTGGAAACAGCTGCATGCCTCCCTTTCTGCACGGCTACTCAGGGCCTAAGCTGGAGGCGAGTTCTCACGTCGAGGTTCCCTTTCGCTCTAGAGCCTGTCATGCGGACAGAGCTGCGGCCACGGAAGCCCCTGGTTTAGAGAGAGCAAACTCATAATTTTCCCCGAAGCATTCTTCCAGGGCTCACTGGCCTGTCGGGAGCTGGGAATGTCAGGTACCTTCAAGGCAGGCATGAATGCCGCCCTCAAAATGGGAAAGCAGGACTTGTTCCAGCAGGCCCCCGTTATCATGGGCACACTCAGCGTACATCCCTGTGGCTTCTAACGAGTCCCAAGAGACACCGGTTACCCTGCGTTTCCTTCCCTGAATCAACTTATCGAAGTAGGGAGTCCCGCATCCGGCGAACTGTCTCAACCGCGGAACGCCGTAGCTGCTCCTCCAGGCCTGGGGCTACCTGCAGTGCCGCAGAAGGAACAGGACTTAAAGTGCAGTAAGAACCCAAGCCGCCGTCCTCTAGGAGGCACGGTGACTTCAGTCAGGAGGTCCTGGATGGAACGCGAAGACGAGGGCTCCTCTGAGGGCAGGTCCGATTAGGGCACCGCGTAAGACCTCCGCGCCACGTGGGACGTGCCAGAACGGTGTTCGCGAATGTGTGCGATTGCGGAGGAAACTAAGCTGCTCCGATGGAGAGGGCAGTGCGTTTCCCTACGCTCGGCCTGCACACAGGGGGTTCTGAAGGGTTACAGGCCTGGTTGTTGCTTAGCAGACCCAGGTGCACCTGGGGGTACTCAGTTTTCCTGCTGAGAGCAGGGTGCCCCGGCTAGCCTCCCAGGTGTCCAGAAAGCTGTGCTGCCGTGAAAGGCAGGCAGAGCAGAGGCCACCGCCTCCTGGAAGGTGCAGCACACCTCCGCTTCTGCACGGTGAATCAGGGCCTTCCTTCCAGGCATGGGTTCATGCTGGGTGTGCCGGTAGCGACACAGCGTGCTAAGATGCTGACTTTCTCCTCGAGCAGAGTGACTTCAGGTATTGGGCGGGCCTCGCAGTGTTCCAAGCACAGTGTTCTCTCATGGCAGCTCACACAAGGGCCATGACAGAGTCTTCCTGGGCACGTCACACTCACCAGCCATGTTGTCCCGAGGGCGTTCGAGGGCTCTGGAGTTGTAGCGCTCCTCAAGGAACGCGCAGTGTGTTGCTGCCCAGCACTCGGCAGGCACAGAGGTCCTCTGGGGGATCAACCAATGGACCTCGACATTGCTCCACCGGCCCACAGGTGTCTGGAGGCACTCAGTGACCTCGGAGGGAAAACGATGCACACCCTTGGGGCCTAGGAGTCCCTGGACGCGTACTTCCTTTAAAATAAAGGACATAAGCGACTGAGAACTCGTGGAAACAGCTGCATGCCTCCCTTTCTACACGGCTACTCAGGGCCTAAGCTGGAGGCGAGTTCTCACGTCGAGGTTCCCTTTCGCTCTAGAGCCTGTCATGCGGACCGAGCTGCGGCCACGGAAGCCCCTGGTTTAGAGAGAGCGAACTCATAATTTTACCCGAAGCATTCTTCCAGGGCTCACTGGCCTGTCGGGAGCTGGGAATGTCAGGTAGCTTCAAGGCAGGCATGAATGCCGCCCTCAAAATGGGAAAGCAGGGCTTGTTCCAGCAGGCCCCCATTTTCATGGGCACACTCAGCGTACATCCCTATGGCTTCTAACGAGTCCCAAGAGACACCGGTTACCCTAAGTTTCTTTCCCTGAATCAACTTATCGAAGTAGGGAGTCCCGCATCCGGCGAACTGTCTCAACCAAGGAACGCCGTAGCTGCTCCCCTGGGCCTGGGGCTGCCTGCAGTGCCGCAGAAGGAACAGGACTTAAAGTGCAGTAAGAACCCAAGCCGCCGTCCTCTAGGAGGCACGGTGACTTCAGTCAGGAGGTCCTGGATGAAACGCGAAGACGAGGGCTCCTCTGAGGGCAGGTCCGATTAGGGCACCGCGTAAGACCTCCGCGCCACGTGGGACGTGCCAGAACGGTGTTCGCGAATGTGTGCGAGTGCCGAGGAAACTAAGCTGCTCCGAAGGAGAGGGCAGTGCGTTTCCCTACGCTCGGCCTGCACACAGGGGGCTCTGAAGGGCTACGGGCCTGGATGTTGCTTAGCAGACCCAGGTGCACCTGGGGGTACTCAGTGTTCCTGCTGGGAGCAGGGTGCCCCGGCTAGCCTCCCAGGTGTCCAGAAAGCTGTGCTGCCGTTAAAGACATGCAGAGCAGAGGCCACTGCCTCCTGGAAGCTGCAGCACGCCTCCGCTTCTGCATGGCGAATCAGGGCCTTATTTCCAGGCATGGGTTCATGCTGGGTGTGCCGGTAGCGACACAGCGTGCTAAGATGCTGACTTTCTCCTCGAGCAGAGTGATTTCAGGTACGAGGGCGGGCCTCGCAGTGTTCCAAGCACAGTGTTCTCTCATGGCAGCTCACACAATGGCCATGACTGAGTCTTCCTGGGTACTTCGCACTCACCAGCCATGTTGTCCCGAGGGCGTTCGAGGGCTCTGGATATGTAGCGCTCCTCAAGGAACGCGCAGTGTGTTGCTTCCCAGCACTTGGCAGGCACAGAGGTCCTCCGGGGCATCAACCAATGGACCTCGACATTGCTCCGCCGGCCCACAGGTGTCTGGAGGCACTCAGTGACGTCGGAGGGAAAACGATGCACACCCGTGGGGCCTAGGAGTCCCCAGACGCGTACTTCCTTTAAAATAAAGGACATAAGTGACTGAGAACTCGTGGAAACAGCTGCATGCCTCCCTTTCTGCACGGCTACTCAGGGCCTAAGCTGGAGGCGAGTTCTCACGTCGAGGTTCCCTTTCGCTCTAGAGCCTGTCATGCGGACCGAGCTGCGGCCACGGAAGCCCCTGGTTTAGAGAGAGCAAACTCATAATTTTACCCGAAGCATTCTTCCAGGGCTCACTGGCCTGTCGGGAGCTGGGAATGTCAGGTAGCTTCAAGGCAGGCATGAATGCCGCCCTCAAAATGGGAAAGCAGGGCTTGTTCCAGCACGCCCCCATTTTCATGGGCACACTCAGCGTACATCCTTATGGCTTCTAACGAGTCCCAAGAGACACCGGTTACCCTGCGTTTCCTTCCCTGAATCAACTTATCGAAGTAGGGAGTCCCGCATCCGGCGAACTGCCTCAACCGAGGAACGCCGTAGCTGCTCCCCTGGGCCTGGGGCTGCCTGCAGTGCCGCAGAAGGAACAGGACTTAAAGTGCAGTAAGAACCCAAGCCGCCGTCCTCTAGGAGGCACGGTGACTTCAGTCAGGAGGTCCTGGATGAAACGCGAAGACGAGGGCTCCTCTGAGGGCAGGTCCGATTAGGGCACCGCGTAAGACCTCCGCGCCACGTGGGACGTGCCAGAACGGTGTTCGCGAACGTGTGCGAGAGCCGAGGAAACTAAGCTGCTCCGAAGGAGAGGGCAGTGCGTTTCCCTACGCTCGGCCTGCACACAGGGGGCTCTGAAGGGCTACGGGCCTGGATGTTGCTTAGCAGACCCAGGTGCCCCTGGGGGTACTCAGTGTTCCTGCTGGGAGCAGGGTGCCCCGGCTAGCCTCCCAGGTGTCCAGAAAGCTCTGCTGCCGTTAAAGGCATGCAGAGCAGAGGCCACCGCCTCCTGGAAGGTGCAGCACGCCTCCGCTTCTGCACGGCGAATCAGGGCCTTATTTCCAGGCATGGGTTCATGCTGGGTGTGCCGGTAGCGACACAGCGTGCTAAGATGCTGACTTTCTCCTCGAGCAGAGTGACTTCAGGTACGAGGGCGGGCCTCGCAGTGTTCCAAGCACAGTGTTCTCTCATGGCAGCTCACACAAGGGCCATGATAGAGTCTTCCTGGGTACTTCGCACTCACCAGCCATGTTGTCCCGAGGGCGTTCGAGGGCTCTGGATATGTACCGCTCCTCAAGGAACGCGCAGTGTGTTGCTGCCCAGCACTCGGCAGGCACAGAGGTCCTCCGGGGCATCAACCAATGGACCTCGACATTGCTCCGCCGGCCCACAGGTGTCTGGAGGCACTCAGTGACCTCGGAGGGAAAACGATGCACACCCGTGGGGCCTAGGCGTCCCCGGACGCGTACTTCCTTTAAAATAAAGCACATAAGCGACTGAGAAGTTGTGGAAACAGCTGCATGCCTCCCTTTCTGCACGGCTACTCAGGGCCTAAGCTGGAGGCGAGTTCTCACGTCACGGTTCCCTTTCGCTCTAGAGCCTGTCATGCGGACCGCCGCCGCGGCCACGGAAGACCCTGGTTTAGAGAGAGCAAACTCATAATTTTCCCCGAAGCATTCTTCCAGGGCTCACTGGCCTGTCGGGAGCTGGGAATGTCAGGTAGCTTCAAGGCAGGCATGAATGCCACCCTCAAAATGGGAAAGCAGGGCTTGTTCCAGCAGGCCCCCGTTATCATGGGCACACTGAGCGTACATCCCTGTGGCTTCTATCGAGTCCCAAGAGACACCGGTTACCCTGCGTTTCCTTCCCTGAATCAACTTATCGAAGTAGGGAGTCCCGCATCCGGCGAACTGTCTCAACCGAGGAACGCCGTAGCTGCTCCTCTGGGCCTGGGGAAGCCTGCAGTGCCGCAGAAGGAACAGGACTTAAAGTGCAGTAAGAACCCAAGCCGCCGTCCTCTAGGAGGCACGGTGACTTCAGTCAGGAGGTCCTGGATGAAACGCGAAGATGAGGGTTCCTCTGAGGGCAGGTCCGTTTAGGGCACCGCGTAAGACCTCCGCGCCACGTGGGACGTGCCAGAACGGTGTTCGCGAACGTGTGCGAGTGCCGAGGAAACTAAGCTGCTCCGAAGGAGAGGGCAGTGCGTTTCCCTACACTCGGCCTGCACACAGGGGGCTCTGAAGGGCTACGGGCCTGGATGTTGCTTAGCAGACCCAGGTGCACCTGGGGGTACTCAGTATTCCTGCTGGGAGCAGGGTGCCCCGGCTAGCCTCCCAGGTGTCCAGAAAGCTGTGCTGCCGATAAAGGCATGCAGAGCAGAGGCCACCGCCTCCTGGAAGCTGCAGCACGCCTCCGCTTCTGCATTGCGAATCAGGGCCTTACTTCCAGGCATGGGTTCATGCTGGGTGTGCCGGTAGCGACACAGCGTGCTAAGATGCTGACTTTCTCCTCGAGCAGAGTGACTTCAGGTACGAGGGTGGGCCTCGCAGTGTTCTAAGCACAGTGTTCTCTCATGGCAGCTCACACAAGGGCCATGACTGAGTCTTCCTGGGTACTTCGCACTCACCAGCCATGTTGTCCCGAGGGCGTTCGAGGGCTCTGGATATGTAGCGCTCCTCAAGGAACGCGCAGTGTGTTGCTGCCCAGCACTCGGCAGGCACAGAGGTCCTCTGGCGGATCAACCAATGGACCTCGACGTTGCTCCGCCGGCACACAGGTGTCTGGAGGCACTCAGTGACCTCGGAGGGAAAACGATGCACACCCGTGGGGCCTAGGAGTCCCCGGACGTGTACTTCCTTTAAAATAAAGGACATAAGCGACTGAGAACTCGTGGAAACAGCTGCATGCCTCCCTTTCTGCACGGCTACTCAGGGCCTAAGCTGGAGGCGAGTTCTCACGTCGAGGTTCCCTTTCGCTCTAGAGCCTGTCATGCGGACCGAGCTGCGGCCACGGAAGCCCCTGGTTTAGAGAGAGCAAACTCATAATTTTCCCCGAAGCATTCTTCCAGGGCTCACTGGCCTGTCGGGAGCTGGGAATGTCAGGTACCTTCAAGGCAGGCATGAATGCCGCCCTCAAAATGGGAAAGCAGGACTTGTTCCAGCAGGCCCCCGTTTTCATGGGCACACTCAGCGTACATCCCTGTGGCTTCTAACGAGTCCCAAGAGACACCGGTTACCCTGCGTTTCCTTCCCTGAATCAACTTATCGAAGTAGGGAGTCCCGCATCCGGCGAACTGTCTCAACCGAGGAACGCCGTAGCTGCTCCTCTGGGCCTGGGGCTGCCTGCAGTGCCGCAGAAGGAACAGGACTTAAAGTGCAGTAAGAACCCAAGCCGCCGTCCTCTAGGAGGCACGGTGACTTCAGTCAGGAGGTCCTGGATGGAACGCGAAGACGAGGGCTCCTCTGAGGGCAGGTCCGATTAGGGCACCGCGTAAGACCTCCGCGCCACGTGGGACGTGCCAGAACGGTGTTCGCGAACGTGTGCGAGTGCGGAGGAAACTAAGCTGCTCCGATGGAGAGGGCAGTGCGTTTCCCTACGCTCGGCCTGCACACAGGGGGTTCTGAAGGGTTACGGGCCTGGATGTTGCTTAGCAGACCCAGGTGCACCTGGGGGTACTCAGTTTTCCTGCTGAGAGCAGGGTGCCCCGGCTAGCCTCCCAGGTGTCCAGAAAGCTGTGCTGCCATTAAAGGCAGGCAGAGCAGAGGCCACCGCCTCCTGGAAGCTGCAGCACGCCTCCGCTTCTGCACGGTGAATCAGGGCCTTCCTTCCAGGCATGGGTTCATGCTGGGTGTGCCGGTAGCGACACAGCGTGCTAAGATGCTGACTTTCTCCTCGAGCAGAGTGACTTCAGGTACTGGGCGGGCCTCGCAGTGTTCCAAGCACAGTGTTCTCTCATGGCAGCTCACACAAGGGCCATGACAGAGTCTTCCTGGGCACGTCACACTCACCAGCCATGTTGTCCCGAGGGCGTTCGAGGGCTCTGGAGTTGTAGCGCTCCTCAAGGAACGCGCAGTGTGTTGCTGCCCAGCACTCGGCAGGCACAGAGGTCCTCTGGGGGATCAACCAATGGACCTCGACGTTGCTCCGCCGGCCCACAGGTGTCTGGAGGCACTCAGTGACCTCGGAGGGAAAACGATGCACACCCGTGGGGCCTAGGAGTCCCCGGACGTGTACTTCCTTTAAAATAAAGCACATAAGCGACTGAGAACTTGTGGAAACAGCTGCATGCCTCCCTTTCTGCACGGCTACTCAGGGCCTAACCTTGAGGCGAGTTCTCACTTCGAGGTTCCCTTTCGCTCTAGAGCCTGTCATGTGGACCGCCGCCGCAGCCACGGTAGCCCCTGGTTTAGAGAGAGAAAATTCATAATTTTCCCCGAAGCATTCTTCCAGGGCTCACTGGCCTGTCGGGAGCCGGGAATGTCAGGTACCTTCAAGGCAGGCATGAATGCCGCCCTCAAAATGGGAAAGCAGGGCTAGTTCCAGCAGGCCCCCATTTTCATGGGCACACTCAGCATACATACCTGTGGCTTCTAAGGAGTCCCAAGAGACACCGGTTACCCTGCGTTTCCTTCCCTGAATCAACTTATCGAAGTAGGGAATCCCGCATCCGGCGAACTGTCTCAACCGAGGAACGCCGTAGCTGCTCCTCTGGGCCTGGGGCTGCCTGCAGTGCCGCAGAAGGAACAGGACTTGAAGTGCAGTAAGAACCCAAGCCGCCGTCCTCTAGGAGGCACGGTGACTTCAGTCAGGAGGTCCTGGATGAAACGCGAAGACGAGGGCTCCTCTGAGGGCAGGTCCGATTAGGGCACCGCGTAAGACCTCCGCGCCATGTGGGACGTGCCAGAACGGTGTTCGCGAACGTGTGCGAGTGCTGAGGAAACTAAGCTGCTCCGAAGGAGAGGGCAGTGTGTTTCCCTACGCTCGGCCTGCACACAGGGGGCTCTGAAGGGCTACGGGCCTGGATGTTGCTTAGCAGACCCAGGTGCACCTGGGGGTACTCAGTGTTCCTGCTGGGAGCAGGGTGCCCCGGCTAGCCTCCCAGGTGTCCAGAAAGCTGTGCTGCCATTAAAGGCATGCAGAGCAGAGGCCACCGCCTCCTGGAAGCTGCAGCATGCCTCCGCTTCTGCATGGCGAATCAGGGCCTTATTTCCAGGCATGGGTTCATGCTGGGTGTGCCGGTAGCGACACAGCGTGCTAAGATGCTGACTTTCTCCTCGAGCAGAGCGACTTCAGGTACGGGGCGGGCCTCGCAGTGTTCCAAACACAGTGTTCTCTCATGGCAGCTCACACAAGGGCCATGACAGAGTCTTCCTGGGCACATCACACTCACCAGCCATGTTGTCCCGAGGGCGTTCGAGGGCTCTGGATATGTAGCGCTCCTCAAGGAACGCGCAGTGTGTTGCTGCCCAGCACTCGGCAGGCACAGAGGTCCTCTGGGGGATCAACCAATGGACCTCGACGTTGCTCCGCCGGCCCACAGGTGTCTGGAGGCACTCAGTGACCTCGGAGGGAAAACGATGCACACCCGTGGGGCCTAGGAGTCCCCGGACGCGTACTTCCTTTAAAATAAAGGACATAAGCGACTGAGAACTCGTGGAAACAGCTGCATGCCTCCCTTTCTGCACGGCTACTCAGGGCCTATCCTGGAGGCGAGTTCTCACGTCACGGTTCCCTTTCGCTCTAGAGCCTGTCATGCAGACCGCCGCCGCGGCCACGGAAGACCCTGGTTTAGAGAGAGCAGACTCATAATTTTCCCCGAAGCATTCTTCCAGGGCTCACTGGCCTGTCGGGAGCCGGGAATGTCAGGTACCTTCAAGGCAGGCATGAATGCCACCCTCAAAATGGGAAAGCAGGGCTTGTTCCAGCAGGCCCCCGTTATCATGGGCACACTGAGCGTACATCCCTGTGGCTTCTAACGAGTCCCAAGAGACACCGGTTACCCTGCGTTTCCTTCCCTGAATCAACTTATCGAAGTAGGGAGTCCCGCATCCGGCGAACTGTCTCAACCGAGGAACGCCGTAGCTGCTCCTCTGTGCCTGGGGAAGCCTGCAGTGCCGCAGAAGGAACAGGACTTAAAGTGCAGTAAGAACCCAAGCCGCCGTCCTCTAGGAGGCACGGTGACTTCAGTCAGGAGGTCCTGGATGGAACGCGAAGACAAGGGCTCCTCTGACGGCAGCTCCGACTAGGGCACCGCGTAAGACCTCCGCGCCACGTGGGACGTGCCAGAACGGTGTTCGCGAACGTGTGCGAGTGCCGAGGAAACTAAGCTGCTCCGAAGGAGAGGGCAGTGCGTTTCCCTACGCTCGGCCTGCACACAGGGGGCTCTGAAGGGCTACGGGCCTGGATGTTGCTTAGCAGACCCAGGTGCCCCTGGGGGTACTCAGTGTTCCTGCTGGTAGCAGGGTGCCCCGGCTAGCCTCCCAGGTGTCCAGAAAGCTGTGCTGCCGTTAAAGGCATGCAGAGCAGAGGCCACCGCCTCCTGGAAGCTGCAGCACGCCTCCGCTTCTGCATGGCGAATCAGGGCCTTATTTCCAGGCATGGGTTCATGCTGGGTGTGCCGGTAGCGACACAGCGTGCTAAGATGCTGACTTTCTCCTCGAGCAGAGTGACTTCAGGTACGAGGGCGGGCCTCGCAGTGTTCCAAGCACAGTGTTCTCTCATGGCAACTCACACAAGGGCCATGACTGAGTCTTCCTGGGCACTTCGCACTCACCAGCCATGTTGTCCCGAGGGCGTTCGAGGGCTCTGGATATGTACCGCTCCTCAAGGAACGCGCAGTGTGTTGCTGCCCAGCACTCGGCAGGCACAGAGGTCCTCCGGGGCATCAACCAATGGACCTCGACATTGCTCCGCCAGCCCACAGGTGTCTGGAGGCACTCAGTGACCTCGGAGGGAAAACGAGGCACACCCGTTGGCCTAGGAGTCCCCGGACGCGTACTTCCTTTAAAATAAAGGACATAAGCGACTGAGAACTCGTGGAAACAGCTGCATGCCTCCCTTTCTGCATGGCTACTCAGGGCCTAAGCTGGAGGCGAGTTCTCATGTCGAGGTTCCCTTTCGCTCTAGAGCCTGTCATGCGGACCGAGCTGCGGCCACGGAAGCCCCTGGTTTAGAGAGAGCAAACTCATAATTTTCCCCGAAGCATTCTTCCAGGGCTCACTGGCCTGTCGGGAGCTGGGAATGTCAGGTAGCTTCAAGGCAGCCATGAATGCCGCCCTCAAAATGGGAAAGCAGGTCTTGTTCCAGCAGGCTCCCATTTTCATGGGCACACTCAGCGTACATCCCTATGGCTTCTAACGAGTCCCAAGAGACACCGGTTACCCTGCGTTTCCTTCCCTGAATCAACTTATCGAAGTAGGGAGTCCCGCATCCGGCGAACTGTCTCAACCGAGGAACGCCGTAGCTGCTCCCCTGGGCCTGGGGCTGCCTGCAGTGCCGCAGAAGGAACAGGACTTAAAGTGCAGTAAGAACCCAAGCCGCCGTCCTCTAGGAGGCACGGTGACTTCAGTCAGGAGGTCCTGGATGGAACGCGAAGACAAGGGCTCCTCTGAGGGCACCGCGCAAGACCTCCGCGCCACGTGGGACATGCCAGAACGGCGTTCGCGAACGTGTGCGTGTGCCGAGGAAACTAAGCTGCTCCGAAGGAGAGGGCAGTGCATTTCCCTACGCTCGGCCGGCACACACGGGGCTCTGAAGGGCTACGGGCCTGGATGTTGCTTAGCAGACCCAGGTGCACCTGGGGGTACTCAGTGTTCCTGCTGGGAGCAGGGTGCCCCGGCTAGCCTCCCAGGTGTCCAGAAAGCTGTGCTGCCGTTAAAGGCATGCAGAGCAGAGGCCACCGCCTCCTGGAAGCTGCAGCACGCCTCCGCTTCTGCATGGCGAATCAGGGCCTTATTTCCAGGCATGGGTTCATGCTGGGTGTGCCGGTAGCGACACAGCGTGCTAAGATGCTGACTTTCTCCTCGAGCAGAGTGACTTCAGGTACGAGGGCGGGCCTCGCAGTGTTCCAAGCACATGTTCTCTAATGGCAGCTCACACAAGGGCCATGACTGAGTCTTCCTGGGTACTTCGCACTCACCAGCCATGTTGTCCCGAGGGCGTTCGAGGGCTCTGGATATGTACCGCTCCTCAAGGAACGCGCAGTGTGTTGCTGCCCAGCACTCGCCAGGCACAGAAGTCCTCCGGGGCATCAACCAATGGACCTCGACATTGCTCCGCCGGCCCACAGGTGTCTGGAGGCACTCAGTGACCTCGGAGGGAAAACGATGCACACCCGTGGGGCCTAGGAGTCCCCAGACGCGTACATCCTTTAAAATAAAGGACATAAGCGACTGAGAACTCATGGAAACAGCTGCATGCCTCCCTTTCTGCACGGCTACTCGGGGCCTAAGCTGGAGGCGAGTTCTCACGTCGAGGTTCCCTTTCGCTCTAGAGCCTGTCATGCGGACCGAGCTGCGGCCACGGAAGCCCCTGGTTTAGAGAGAGCAAACTCATAATTTTCCCCGAAGCATTCTTCCAGGGCTCACTGGCCTGTCGGGAGCTGGGAATGTCAGGTACCTTCAAGGCAGGCATGAATGCCGCCCTCAAAATGGGAAAGCAGGACTTGTTCCAGCAGGCCCCCGTTATCATGGGCACACTCAGCGTACATCCCTGTGGCTTCTAACGAGTCCCAAGAGACACCGGTTACCCTGCGTTTCCTTCCCTGAATCAACTTATCGAAGTAGGGAGTCCCGCATCCGGCGAACTGTCTCAACCGAGGAACGCCGTAGCTGCTCCCCTGGGCCTGGGGCTGCCTGCAGTGCCGCAGAAGGAACAGGACTTAAAGTGCAGTAAGAACCCAAGCCGCCGTCCTCTAGGAGGCACGGTGACTTCAGTCAGGAGGTCCTGGATGGAACGCGAAGACGAGGGCTCCTCTGAGGGCAGGTCCGATTAGGGCACCGCGTAAGACCTCCGCGCCACGTGGGACGTGCCAGAACGGTGTTCGCGAACGTGTGCGAGTGCGGAGGAAACTAAGCTGCTCCGATGGAGAGGGCAGTGCGTTTCCCTACGCTCGGCCTGCACACAGGGGGCTCTGAAAGGTTACAGGCCTGGATGTTGCTTAGCAGACCCAGGTGCACCTGGGGGTACTCAGTGTTCCTGCTGAGAGCAGGGTGCCCCGGCTAGCCTCCCAGGTGTCCAGAAAGCTGTGCTGCCGTTAAAGGCAGGCAGAGCAGAGGCCACCGCCTCCTGGAAGGTGCAGCACACCTCCACTTCTGCACGGTGAATCAGGGCCTTCCTTCCAGGCATGGGTTCATGCTTGGTGTGCCGGTAGCGACACAGCGTGCTAAGATGCTGACTTTCTCCTCGAGCAGAGTGACTTCAGGTACGGGGCGGGCCTCGCAGTGTTCCAAGCACAGTGTTCTCTCATGGCAGCTCACACAAGGACCATGACAGAGTCTTCCTGGGCACGTCACACTCACCAGCCATGTTGTCCCGAGGGCGTTCGAGGGCTCTGGAGTTGAAGCGCTCCTCAAGGAACGCGCAGTGTGTTGCTGCCCAGCACTCGGCAGGCACAGAGGTCCTCTGGGGGATCAACCAATGGACCTCGACGTTGGTCCGCTGGCCCACAGGTGTCTGGAGGCACTCAGTGACCTCGGAGGGAAAACGATGCACACCCGTGGGGCCTAGGAGTCCCCGGACGTGTACTTCCTTTAAAATAAAGCACATAAGCGACTGAGAAGTTGTGGAATCAGCTGCATGCCTCCCTTTCTGCACGGCTACTCAGGGCCTAACCTTGAGGCGAGTTCTCACTTCGAGGTTCCCTTTCGCTCTAGAGCCTGTCATGTGGACCGCTGCCGCACCCACGGTAGCCCCTGGTTTAGAGAGAGAAAATTCATAATTTTCCCCGAAGCATTCTTCCAGGGCTCACTGGCCTGTCGGGAGCCGGGAATGTCAGGTACCTTCAAGGCAGGCATGAATGCCGCCCTCAAAATGGGAAAGCAGGGCTAGTTCCAGCAGGCCCCCATTTTCATGGGCACACTCAGCATACATACCTGTGGCTTCTAAGGAGTCCCAAGAGACACCGGTTACCCTGCGTTTCCTTCCCTGAATCAACTTATCGAAGTAGGGAATCCCGCATCCGGCGAACTGTCTCAACCGAGGAACGCCGTAGCTGCTCCTCTGGGCCTGGGGCTGCCTGCAGTGCCGCAGAAGGAACAGGACTTGAAGTGCAGTAAGAACCCAAGCCGCCGTCCTCTAGGAGGCACGGTGACTTCAGTCAGGAGGTCCTGGATGAAACGCGAAGACGAGGGCTCCTCTGAGGGCAGGTCCGATTAGGGCACCGCGTAAGACCTCCGCGCCACGTGGGACGTGCCAGAACGGTGTTCGCGAACGTGTGCGAGTGCCGAGGAAACTAAGCTGCTCCGAAGGAGAGGGCAGTGTGTTTCCCTACGCTCGGCCTGCACACAGGGGGCTCTGAAGGGCTACGGGCCTGGATGTTGCTTAGCAGATCCAGGTGCACCTGGGGGTACTCAGTGTTCCTGCTGGGAGCAGGGTGCCCCGGCTAGCCTCCCAGGTGTCCAGAAAGCTGTGCTGCCGTTAAAGGCATGCAGAGCAGAGGCCACCGCCTCCTGGAAGCTGCAGCACGCCTCCGCTTCTGCACGGCGAATCAGGGCCTTATTTCCAGGCATGGGTTCATGCTGGGTGTGCCGGTAGCGACACAGCGTGCTAAGATGCTGACTTTCTCCTCGAGCAGAGTGACTTCAGGTACGAGGGCGGGCCTCGCAGTGTTCCAAGCACATGTTCTCTAATGGCAGCTCACACAAGGGCCATGACTGAGTCTTCCTGGGTACTTCGCACTCACCAGCCATGTTGTCCCGAGGGCGTTCGAGGGCTCTGGATATGTAGCGCTCCTCAAGGAACGCGCAGTGTGTTGCTGCCCAGCAGTCGGCAGGCACAGAGGTCCTCCGGGGCATCAACCAATGGACCTCGACATTGCTCCGCCGGCCCACAGGTGTCTGGAGGCACTCAGTGACCTCGGAGGGAAAACGATGCACACCCGTGGGGCCTAGGAGTCCCCAGACGCGTACATCCTTTAAAATAAAGGACATAAGCGACTGAGAACTCGTGGAAACAGCTGCATGCCTCCCTTTCTGCACGGCTACTCAGGGCCTAAGCTGGAGGCGAGTTCTCACGTCGAGGTTCCCTTTTGCTCTAGAGCCTGTCATGCGGACCGAGCTGCGGCCACGGAAGCCCCTGGTTTAGAGAGAGCAAACTCATAATTTTCCCCGAAGCATTCTTCCAGGGCTCACTGGCCTGTCGGGAGCTGGGAATGTCAGGTACCTTCAAGGCAGGCATGAATGCCGCCCTCAAAATGGGAAAGCAGGACTTGTTCCAGCAGGCCCCCGTTATCATGGGCACACTCAGCGTACATCCCTGTGGCTTCTAACGAGTCCCAAGAGACACCGGTTACCCTGCGTTTCCTTCCCTGAATCAACTTATCGAAGTAGGGAGTCCCGCATCCGGCGAACTGTCTCAACCGAGGAACGCCGTAGCTGCTCCTCTGGGCCTGGGGATGCCTGCAGTGCCGCAGAAGGAACAGGACTTAAAGTGCAGTAAGAACCCAAGCCGCCGTCCTCTAGGAGGCACGGTGACTTCAGTCAGGAGGTCCTGGATGGAACGCGAAGACGAGGGCTCCTCTGAGGGCAGGTCCGATTAGGGAACCGCGTAAGACCTCCGCGCCACGTGGGACGTGCCAGAACGGTGTTCGCGAACGTGTGCGAGTGCGGAGGAAACTAAGCTGCTCCGATGGAGAGGGCAGTGCGTTTCCCTACGCTCGGCCTGCACACAGGGGGTTCTGAAGGGTTACGGGCCTGGATGTTGCTTAGCAGACCCAAGTGCACCTGGGGGTACTCAGTTTTCCTGCTGAGAGCAGGGTGCCCCGGCTAGCCTCCCAGGTGTCCAGAAAGCTGTGCTGCCATTAAAGGCAGGCAGAGCAGAGGCCACCGCCTCCTGGAAGGTGCAGCACACCTCCGCTTCTGCACGGTGAATCAGGGCCTTCCTTCCAGGCATGGGTTCATGCTGGGTGTGCCGGTAGCGACACAGCGTGCTAAGATGCTGACTTTCTCCTCGAGCAGAGTGACTTCAGGTACGGGGCGGGCCTCGCAGTGTTCCAAGCACAGTGTTCTCTCATGGCAGCTCACACAAGGGCCATGACAGAGTCTTCCTGGGCACGTCACACTCACCAGCCATGTTGTCCCGAGGGCGTTCGAGGGCTCTGGAGTTGTAGCGCTCCTCAAGGAACGCGCAGTGTGTTGCTGCCCAGCACTCGGCAGGCACAGAGGTCCTCTGGGGGATCAACCAATGGACCTCGACGTTGCTCCACCGTCCCACAGGTGTCTGGAGGCACTCAGTGACCTCGGAGGGAAAACGATGCACACCCGTGGGGCCTAGGAGTCCCCAGACGCGTACTTCCTTTAAAATAAAGGACATAAGCGACTGAGAACTCGTGGAAACAGCTGCATGCCTCCCTTTCTGCACGGCTACTTAGGACCTATCCTGGAGGCGAGTTCTCACGTCACGGTTCCCTTTCGCTCTAGAGCCTGTCATGCGGACCGCCGCCGCGGCCACGGAAGACCCTGATTTAGAGAGAGCAAACTCATAATTTTCCCCGAAGCATTCTTCCAGGGCTCACTGGCCTGTCGGGAGCTGGGAATGTCAGGTAGCTTCAAGGCAGGCATGAATGCCACCCTCAAAATGGGAAAGCAGGGCTTGTTCCAGCAGGCCCCCGTTATCATGGGCACACTGAGCGTACATCCCTGTGGCTTCTAACGAGTCCCAAGAGACACCGGTTACCCTGCGTTTCCTTCCCTGAATCAACTTATCGAAGTAGGGAGTCCCGCATCCGGCGAACTGTCTCAACCGAGGAACGCCGTAGCTGCTCCTCTGGGCCTGGGGCTGCCTGCAGTGCCGCAGAAGGAACAGGACTTGAAGTGCAGTAAGAACCCAAGCCGCCGTCCTCTAGGAGGCACGGTGACTTCAGTCAGGAGGTCCTGGATGAAACGCGAAGACGAGGGCTCCTCTGAGGGCAGGTCCGATTAGGGCACCGCGTAAGACCTCCGCGCCACGTGGGACGTGCCAGAACGGTGTTCGCGAACGTGTGCGAGTGCCGAGGAAACTAAGCTGCTCCGAAGGAGAGGGCAGTGTGTTTCCCTACGTTCGGCCTGCACACAGGGGGCTCTGAAGGGCTACGGGCCTGGATGTTGCTTAGCAGACCCAGGTGCACCTGGGGGTACTCAGTGTTCCTGCTGGGAGCAGGGTGCCCCGGCTAGCCTCCCAGGTGTCCAGAAAGCTGTGCTGCCGTTAAAGGCATGCAGAGCAGAGGCCACCGCCTCCTGGAAGCTGCAGCACGCCTCCGCTTCTGCATGGCGAATCAGGGCCTTATTTCCAGGCATGGGTTCATGCTGGGTGTGCCGGTAGCGACACAGCGTGCTAAGATGCTGACTTTCTCCTCGAGCAGAGTGACTTCAGGTACGAGGGCGGGCCTCGCAGTGTTCCAAGCACATGTTCTCTAATGGCAGCTCACACAAGGGCCATGACTGAGTCTTCCTGGGTACTTCGCACTCACCAGCCATGTTGTCCCGAGGGCGTTCGAGGGCTCTGGATATGTACCGCTCCTCAAGGAAGGCGCAGTGTGTTGCTGCCCAGCACTCGGCAGGCACAGAGGTCCTCCGGGGCATCAACCAATGGACCTCGACATTGCTCCGCCAGCCCACAGGTGTCTGGAGGCACTCAGTGACCTCGGAGGGAAAACGATGCACACCCGTGGGGCCTAGGAGTCCCCAGACGCATACATCCTTTAAAATAAAGGACATAAGCGACTGAGAACTCGTGGAAACAGCTGCATGCCTCCCTTTCTGCACGGCTACTCAGGGCCTAAGCTGGAGGCGAGTTCTCACGTCGAGGTTCCCTTTCGCTCTAGAGCCTGTCATGCGGACCGAGCTGCGGCCACGGAAGCCCCTGGTTTAGAGAGAGCAAACTCATAATTTTCCCCGAAGCATTCTTCCAGGGCTCACTGGCCTGTCGGGAGCTGGGAATGTCAGGTAGCTTCAAGGCAGGCATGAATGCCGCCCTCAAAATGGGAAAGCAGGACTTGTTCCAGCAGGCCCCCGTTATCATGGGCACACTCAGCGTACATCCCTGTGGCTTCTAACGAGTCCCAAGAGACACCGGTTACCCTGCGTTTCCTTCCCTGAATCAACTTATCGAAGTAGGGAATCCCGCATCCGGCGAACTGTCTCAACCGAGGAACGCCGTAGCTGCTCCTCTGGGCCTGGGGCTGCCTGCAGTGCCGCAGAAGGAACAGGACTTAAAGTGCAGTAAGAACCCAAGCCGCCGTCCTCTAGGAGGCACGGTGACTTCAGTCAGGAGGTCCTGGATGGAACGCGAAGACGAGGGCTCCTCTGAGGGCAGGTCCGATTAGGGCACCGCGTAAGACCTCCGCGCCACGTGGGACGTGCCAGAACGGTGTTCGCGAACGTGTGCGAGTGCGGAGGAAACTAAGCTGCTCCGATGGAGAGGGCAGTGCGTTTCCCTACGCTCGGCCTGCACACAGGGGGTTCTGAAGGGTTACGGGCCTGGATGTTGCTTAGCAGACCCAGGTGCACCTGGGGGTACTCAGTTTTCCTGCTGAGAGCAGGGTGCCCCGGCTAGCCTCCCAGGTGTCCAGAAAGCTGTGCTGCCGTTAAAGGCAGGCAGAGCAGAGGCCACCGCCTCCTGGAAGCTGCAGCACACCTCCGCTTCTGCACGGTGAATCAGGGCCTTCCTTCCAGGCATGGGTTCATGCTGGGTGTGCCGGTAGCGACACAGCGTGCTAAGATGCTGACTTTCTCCTCGAGCAGAGTGACTTCAGGTACGGGGCGGGCCTCGCAGTGTTCCAAGCACAGTGTTCTCTCATGGCAGCTCACACAAGGGCCATGACAGAGTCTTCCTGGGCACGTCACACTCACCAGCCATGTTGTCCCGAGGGCGTTCGAGGGCTCTGGAGTTGTAGCGCTCCTCAAGGAACGCGCAGTGTGTTGCTGCCCAGCACTCGGCAGGCACAGAGGTCCTCTGGGGGATCAACCAATGGACCTCGACGTTGCTCCGCCGGCCCACAGGTGTCTGGAGGCACTCAGTGAACTCGGAGGGAAAACGATGCACACCCGTGGGGCCTAGGAGTCCCCGGACGTGTACTTCCTTTAAAATAAAGCACATAAGCGACTGAGAACTTGTGGAAACAGCTGCATGCCTCCCTTTCTGCCCGGCTACTCAGGGCCTAACCTTGAGGCGAGTTCTCACTTCGAGGTTCCCTTTCGCTCTAGAGCTTGTCATGTGGACCGCCGCCGCACCCACGGTAGCCCCTGGTTTAGAGAGAGAAAATTCATAATTTTCCCCGAAGCATTCTTCCAGGGCTCACTGGCCTGTCGGGAGCCGGGAATGTCAGGTACCTTCAAGGCAGGCATGAATGCCGCCCTCAAAATGGGAAAGCAGGGCTAGTTCCAGCAGGCCCCCATTTTCATGGGCACACTCAGCATACATACCTGTGGCTTCTAAGGAGTCCCAAGAGACACCGGTTACCCTGCGTTTCCTTCCCTGAATCAACTTATCGAAGTAGGGAATCCCGCATCCAGGGAACTGTCTCAACCGAGGAACGCCGTAGCTGCTCCTCTGGGCCTGGGGCTGCCTGCAGTGCCGCAGAAGGAACAAGACTTGAAGTGCAGTAAGAACCCAAGCCGCCGTCCTCTAGGAGGCACGGTGACTTCAGTCAGGAGGTCCTGGATGAAACGCGAAGACGAGGGCTCCTCTGAGGGCAGGTCCGATTAGGGCACCGCGTAAGACCTCCGCGCCACGTGGGACGTGCCAGAACGGTGTTCGCGAACGTGTGCGAGTGCCGAGGAAACTAAGCTGCTCCGAAGGAGAGGGCAGTGTGTTTCCCTACGCTCGGCCTGCACACAGGGGGCTCTGAAGGGCTACGGGCCTGGATGTTGCTTAGCAGACCCAGGTGCACCTGGGGGTACTCAGTGTTCCTGCTGGGAGCAGGGTGCCCCGGCTAGCCTCCCAGGTGTCCAGAAAGATGTGCTGCCGTTAAAGGCATGCAGAGCAGAGGCCACCGCCTCCTGGAAGCTGCAGCACGCCTCCGCTTCTGCATGGCGAATCAGGGCCTTATTTCCAGGCATGGGTTCATGCTGGGTGTGCCGGTAGCGACACAGCGTGCTAAGATGCTGACTTTCTCCTCGAGCAGAGTGACTTCAGGTACGAGGGCGGGCCTCGCAGTGTTTCAAGCACATGTTCTCTAATGGCAGCTCACACAAGGGCCATGACTGAGTCTTCCTGGGTACTTCGCACTCACCAGCCATGTTGTCCCGAGGGCGTTCGAGGGCTCTGGATATGTACCGCTCCTCAAGGAACGTGCAGTGTGTTGCTGCCCAGCACTCGGCAGGCACAGAGGTCCTCCGGGGCATCAACCAATGGACCTCGACATTGCTCCGCCGGCCCACAGGTGTCTGGAGGCACTCAGTGACCTCGGAGGGAAAACGATGCAAACCCGTGGGGCCTAGGAGTCCCCAGACGCGTACTTCCTTTAAAATAAAGGACATAAGCGACTGAGAACTCGTGGAAACAGCTGCATGCCTCCCTTTCTGCAAGGCTACTTAGGACCTATCCTGGAGGCGAGTTCTCACGTCACGGTTCCCTTTCGCTCTAGAGCCTGTCATGCGGACCGCCGCCGCGGCCACGGAAGACCCTGATTTAGAGAGAGCAAACTCATAATTTTCCCCGAAGCATTCTTCCAGGGCTCACTGGCCTGTCGGGAGCTGGGAATGTCAGGTACCTTCAAGGCAGGCATGAATGCCGCCCTCAAAATGGGAAAGCAGGACTTGTTCCAGCAGGCCCCCGTTATCATGGGCACACTCAGCGTACATCCCTGTGGCTTCTAACGAGTCCCAAGAGACACCGGTTACCCTGCGTTTCCTTCCCTGAATCAACTTATCGAAGTAGGGAGTCCCGCATCCGGCGAACTGTCTCAACCGAGGAACGCCGTAGCTGCTCCTCTGGGCCTGGGGCTGCCTGCAGTGCCGCAGAAGGAACAGGACTTGAAGTGCAGTAAGAACCCAAGCCGCCGTCCTCTAGGAGGCACGGTGACTTCAGTCAGGAGGTCCTGGATGAAACGCAAAGACGAGGGCTCCTCTGAGGGCAGGTCCGATTAGGGCACCGCGTAAGACCTCCGCGCCACGTGGGACGTGCCAGAACGGTGTTCGCGAACGTGTGCGAGTGCCGAGGAAACTAAGCTGCTCCGAAGGAGAGGGCAGTGTGTTTCCCTACGCTCGGCCTGCACACAGGGTGCTCTGAAGGGCTACGGGCCTGGATGTTGCTTAGCAGACCCAGGTGCACCTGGGGGTACTCAGTGTTCCTGCTGAGACCAGGGTGCCCCGGCTAGCCTCCCAGGTGTCCAGAAAGCTGTGCTGCCGTTAAAGGCATGCAGAGCAGAGGCCACCGCCTCCTGGAAGCTGCAGCACGCCTCCGCTTCTTCATGGCGAATCTGGGCCTTATTTCCAGGCATGGGTTCATGCTGGGTGTGCCGGTAGCGACACAGCGTGCTAAGATGCTGACTTTCTCCTCGAGCAGAGTGACTTCAGGTACGAGGGCGGGCCTCACAGTGTTCCAAGCACATGTTCTCTAATGGCAGCTCACACAAGGGCCATGACTGAGTCTTCCTGGGTACTTCGCACTCACCAGCCATGTTGTCCCGAGGGCGTTCGAGGGCTCTGGATATGTAGCGCTCCTCAAGGAACGCGCAGTGTGTTGCTGCCCAGCACTCGGCAGGCACAGAGGTCCGCCGGGGCATCAACCAATGGACCTCGACATTGCTCCGCCGGCCCACAGGTGTCTGGAGGCACTCAGTGACCTCGGAGGGAAAACGATGCACACCCGTGGGGCCTAGGAGTCCCCAGACGCGTACATCCTTTAAAATAAAGGACATAAGTGACTGAGAACTCGTGGAAACAGCTGCATGCCTCCCTTTCTGCACGGCTACTCAGGGCCTAAGCTGGAGGCGAGTTCTCACGTCGAGGTTCCCTTTCGCTCTAGAGCCTGTCATGCGGACCGAGCTGCGGCCACGGAAGCCCCTGGTTTAGAGAGAGCAAACTCATAATTTTCCCCGAAGCATTCTTCCAGGGCTCACTGGCCTGTCGGGAGCTGGGAATGTCAGGTACCTTCAAGGCAGGCATGAATGCCGCCCTCAAAATGGGAAAGCAGGACTTGTTCCAGCAGGCCCCCGTTATCATGGGCACACTCAGCGTACATCCCTGTGGCTTCTAACGAGTCCCAAGAGACACCGGTTACCCTGCGTTTCTTTCCCTGAATCAACTTATCGAAGTAGGGAGTCCCGCATCCGGCGAACTGTCTCAACCGCGGAACGCCGTAGCTGCTCCTCCAGGCCTGGGGCTACCTGCAGTGCCGCAGAAGGAACAGGACTTAAAGTGCAGTAAGAACCCAAGCCGCCGTCCTCTAGGAGGCACGGTGACTTCAGTCAGGAGGTCCTGGATGGAACGCGAAGACGAGGGCTCCTCTGAGGGCAGGTCCGATTAGGGCACCGCGTAAGACCTCCGCGCCACGTGGGACGTGCCAGAACGGTGTTCGCGAATGTGTGCGATTGCGGAGGAAACTAAGCTGCTCCGATGGAGAGGGCAGTGCGTTTCCCTACGCTCGGCCTGCACACAGGGGGTTCTGAAGGGTTACAGGACTGGATGTTGCTTAGCAGACCCAGGTGCACCTGGGGGTACTCAGTTTTCCTGCTGAGAGCAGGGTGCCCCGGCTAGCCTCCCAGGTGTCCAGAAAGCTGTGCTGCCGTGAAAGGCAGGCAGAGCAGAGGCCACCGCCTCCTGGAAGGTGCAGCACACCTCCGCTTCTGCACGGTGAATCAGGGCCTTCCTTCCAGGCATGGGTTCATGCTGGGTGTGCCGGTAGCGACACAGCGTGCTAAGATGCTGACTTTCTCCTCGAGCAGAGTGACTTCAGGTATTGGGCGGGCCTCGCAGTGTTCCAAGCACAGTGTTCTCTCATGGCAGCTCACACAAGGGCCATGACAGAGTCTTCCTGGGCACGTCACACTCACCAGCCATGTTGTCCCGAGGGCGTTCGAGGGCTCTGGAGTTGTAGCGCTCCTCAAGGAACGCGCAGTGTGTTGCTGCCCAGCACTCGGCAGGCACAGAGGTCATCTGGGGGATCAACCAATGGACCTCGACGTTGCTCCACCGGCCCACAGGTGTCTGGAGGCACTCAGTGACCTCGGAGGGAAAACGATGCACACCCGTGGGGCCTAGGAGTCCCTGGACGCGTACTTCCTTTAAAATAAAGGACATAAGTGACTGAGAACTCGTGGAAACAGCTGCATGCCTCCCTTTCTACACGGCTACTCAGGGCCTAAGCTGGAGGCGAGTTCTCACGTCGAGGTTCCCTTTCGCTCTAGAGCCTGTCATGCGGACCGAGCTGCGGCCACGGAAGCCCCTGGTTTAGAGAGAGCAAACTCATAATTTTACCCGAAGCATTCTTCCAGGGCTCACTGGCCTGTCGGGAGCTGGGAATGTCAGGTAGCTTCAAGGCAGGCATGAATGCCGCCCTCAAAATGGGAAAGCAGGGCTTGTTCCAGCAGGCCCCCATTTTCATGGGCACACTCAGCGTACATCCCTATGGCTTCTAACGAGTCCCAAGAGACACCGGTTACCCTAAGTTTCTTTCCCTGAATCAACTTATCGAAGTAGGGAGTCCCGCATCCGGCGAACTGTCTCAACCAAGGAACGCCGTAGCTGCTCCCCTGGGCCTGGGGCTGCCTGCAGTGCCGCAGAAGGAACAGGACTTAAAGTGCAGTAAGAACCCAAGCCGCCGTCCTCTAGGAGGCACGGTGACTTCAGTCAGGAGGTCCTGGATGAAACGCGAAGACGAGGGCTCCTCTGAGGGCAGGTCCGATTAGGGCACCACGTAAGACCTCCGCGCCACGTGGGACGTGCCAGAACGGTGTTCGCGAATGTGTGCGAGTGCCGAGGAAACTAAGCTGCTCCGAAGGAGAGGGCAGTGCGTTTCCCTACGCTCGGCCTGCACACAGGGGTCTCTGAAGGGCTACGGGCCTGGATGTTGCTTAGCAGACCCAGGTGCACCTGGGGGTACTCAGTGTTCCTGCTGGGAGCAGGGTGCCCCGGCTAGCCTCCCAGGTGTCCAGAAAGCTGTGCTGCCGTTAAAGACATGCAGAGCAGAGGCCACTGCCTCCTGGAAGCTGCAGCACGCCTCCGCTTCTGCATGGCGAATCAGGGCCTTATTTCCAGGCATGGGTTCATGCTGGGTGTGCCGGTAGCGACACAGCGTGCTAAGATGCTGACTTTCTCCTCGAGCAGAGTGACTTCAGGTACGAGGGCGGACCTCGCAGTGTTCCAAGCACAGTGTTCTCTCATGGCAGCTCACACAAGGGCCATGACTGAGTCTTCCTGGGTACTTCGCACTCACCAGCCATGTTGTCCCGAGGGCGTTCGAGGGCTCTGGATATGTAGCGCTCCTCAAGGAACGCGCAGTGTGTTGCTTCCCAGCACTCGGCAGGCACAGAGGTCCTCCGGGGCATCAACCAATGGACCTCGACATTGCTCCGCCGGCCCACAGGTGTCTGGAGGCACTCAGTGACCTCGGAGGGAAAACGATGCACACCCGTGGGGCCTAGGAGTCCCCAGACGCGTACTTCCTTTAAAATAAAGGACATAAGTGACTGAGAACTCGTGGAAACAGCTGCATGCCTCCCTTTCTGCACGGCTACTCAGGGCCTAAGCTGGAGGCGAGTTCTCACGTCGAGGTTCCCTTTCGCTCTAGAGCCTGTCATGCGGACCGAGCTGCGGCCACGGAAGCCCCTGGTTTAGAGAGAGCAAACTCATAATTTTACCCGAAGCATTCTTCCAGGGCTCACTGGCCTGTCGGGAGCTGGGAATGTCAGGTAGCTTCAAGGCAGGCATGAATGCCGCCCTCAAAATGGGAAAGCAGGGCTTGTTCCAGCAGGCCCCCGTTATCATGGGCACACTGAGCGTACATCCCTGTGGCTTCTAACGAGTCCCAAGAGACACCGGTTACCCTGTGTTTCCTTCCCTGAATCAACTTATCGAAGTAGGGAGTCCCGCATCCGGCGAACTGTCTCAACCGAGGAACGCCGTAGCTGCTCCTCTGGGCCTGGGGAAGCCTGCAGTGCCGCAGAAGGAACAGGACTTAAAGTGCAGTAAGAACCCAAGCCGCCGTCCTCTAGGAGGCACGGTGACTTCAGTCAGGAGGTCCTGGATGAAACGCGAAGACGAGGGTTCCTCTGAGGGCAGGTCCGTTTAGGGCACCGCGTAAGACCTCCGCGCCACGTGGGACGTGCCAGAACGGTGTTCGCAAACGTGTGCGAGTGCCGAGGAAACTAAGCTGCTCCGAAGGAGAGGGCAGTGCGTTTCCCTACACTCGGCCTGCACACAGGGGGCTCTGAAGGGCTACGGGCCTGGATGTTGCTTAGCAGACCCAGGTGCACCTGGGGGTACTCAGTATTCCTGCTGGGAGCAGGGTGCCCCGGCTAGCCTCCCAGGTGTCCAGAAAGCTGTGCTGCCGTTAAAGGCATGCAGAGCAGAGGCCACCGCCTCCTGGAAGCTGCAGCACGCCTCCGCTTCTGCATGGCGAATCAGGGCCTTACTTCCAGGCATGGGTTCATGCTGGGTGTGCCGGTAGCGACACAGCGTGCTAAGATGCTGACTTTCTCCTCGAGCAGAGTGACTTCAGGTACGAGCGTGGGCCTCGCAGTGTTCCAAGCACAGTGTTCTCTCATGGCAGCTCACACAAGGGCCATGACTGAGTCTTCCTGGGTACTTCGCACTCACCAGCCATGTTGTCCCGAGGGCGTTCGAGGGCTCTGGATATGTAGCGCTCCTCAAGGAACGCGCAGTGTGTTGCTGCCCAGCACTCGGCAGGCACAGAGGTCCTCTGGCGGATCAACCAATGGACCTCGACGTTGCTCCGCCGGCACACAGGTGTCTGGAGGCACTCAGTGACCTCGGAGGGAAAACGATGCACACCCGTGGGGCCTAGGAGTCCCCGGACGTGTACTTCCTTTAAAATAAAGGACATAAGCGACTGAGAACTCGTGGAAACAGCTGCATGCCTCCCTTTCAGCACGGCTACTCAGGGCCTAAGCTGGAGGCGAGTTCTCACGTCGAGGTTCCCTTTCGCTCTAGAGCCTGTCATGCGGACCGAGCTGCGGCCACGGAAGCCCCTGGTTTAGAGAGAGCAAACTCATAATTTTCCCCGAAGCATTCTTCCAGGGCTCACTGGCCTGTCGGGAGCTGGGAATGTCAGGTACCTTCAAGGCAGGCATGAATGCCGCCCTCAAAATGGGAAAGCAGGACTTGTTCCAGCAGGCCCCCGTTATCATGGGCACACTCAGCGTACATCCCTGTGGCTTCTAACGAGTCCCAAGAGACACCGGTTACCCTGCGTTTCCTTCCCTGAATCAACTTATCGAAGTAGGGAGTCCCGCATCCGGCGAACTGTCTCAACCGAGGAACGCCGTAGCTGCTCCTCTGGGCCTGGGGCTGCCTGCAGTGCCGCAGAAGGAACAGGACTTGACGTGCAGTAAGAACCGAAGCCGCCATCCTCTAGGAGGCCCGGTGACTTCAGTCAGGAGGTCCTGGATGGAACGCGAAGACGAGGGCTCCTCTGAGGGCAGGTCCGATTAGGGCACCGCGTAAGACCTCCGCGCCACGTGGGACGTGCCAGAACGGTGTTCGCGAACGTGTGCGAGTGCGGAGGAAACTAAGCTGCTCCGATGGAGAGGGCAGTGCATTTCCCTACGCTCGGCCTGCACACAGGGGGTTCTGAAGGGTTACGGGCCTGGATGTTGCTTAGCAGACCCAGGTGCACCTGGGGGTACTCAGTTTTCCTGCTGAGAGCAGGGTGCCCCGGCTAGCCTCCCAGGTGTCCAGAAAGCTGTGCTGCCGTTAAAGGCAGGCAGAGCAGAGGCCACCGCCTCCTGGAAGCTGCAGCACGCCTCCGCTTCTGCACGGTGAATCAGGGCCTTCCTTCCAGGCATGGGTTCATGCTGGGTGTGCCGGTAGCGACACAGCGTGCTAAGATGCTGACTTTCTCCTCGAGCAGAGTGACTTCAGGTACTGGGCGGGCCTCGCAGTGTTCCAAGCACAGTGTTCTCTCATGGCAGCTCACACAAGGGCCATGACAGAGTCTTCCTGGGCACGTCACACTCACCAGCCATGTTGTCCCGAGGGCGTTCGAGGGCTCTGGAGTTGTAGCGCTCCTCAAGGAACGCGCAGTGTGTTGCTGCCCAGCACTCGGCAGGCACAGAGGTCCTCTGGGGGATCAACCAATGGACCTCGACGTTGCTCCGCCGGCCCACAGGTGTCTGGAGGCACTCAGTGACCTCGGAGGGAAAACGATGCACACCCGTGGGGCCTAGGAGTCCCCGGACGTGTACTTCCTTTAAAATAAAGCACATAAGCGACTGAGAACTTGTGGAAACAGCTGCATGCCTCCCTTTCTGCACGGCTACTCAGGGCCTAACCTTGAGGCGAGTTCTCACTTCGAGGTTCCCTTTCGCTCTAGAGCCTGTCATGTGGATCGCGGCCGCAGCCACGGTAGCCCCTGGTGTAGAGAGAGAAAATTCATAATTTTCCCCGAAGCATTCTTCCAGGGCTCACTGGCCTGTCGGGAGCCGGGAATGTCAGGTACCTTCAAGGCAGGCATGAATGCCGCCCTCAAAATGGGAAAGCAGGGCTAGTTCCAGCAGGCCCCCATTTTCATGGGCACACTCAGCATACATACCTGTGGCTTCTAAGGAGTCCCAAGAGACACCGGTTACCCTGCGTTTCCTTCCCTGAATCAACTTATCGAAGTAGGGAATCCCGCATCCGGCGAACTGTCTCAACCGAGGAACGCCGTAGCTGCTCCTCTGGGCCTGGGGCTGCCTGCAGTGCCGCAGAAGGAACAGGACTTGAAGTGCAGTAAGAACCCAAGCCGCCGTCCTCTAGGAGGCACGGTGACTTCAGTCAGGAGGTCCTGGATGAAACGCGAAGACGAGGGCTCCTCTGAGGGCAGGTCCGATTAGGGCACCGCGTAAGACCTCCGCGCCACGTGGGACGTGCCAGAACGGTGTTCGCGAACGTGTGCGAGTGCTGAGGAAACTAAGCTGCTCCGAAGGAGAGGGCAGTGTGTTTCCCTACGCTCGGCCTGCACACAGGGGGCTCTGAAGGGCTACGGGCCTGGATGTTGCTTAGCAGACCCAGGTGCACCTGGGGGTACTCAGTGTTCCTGCTGGGAGCAGGGTGCCCCGGCTAGCCTCCCAGGTGTCCAGAAAGCTGTGCTGCCGTTAAAGGCATGCAGAGCAGAGGCCACCGCCTCCTGGAACCTGCAGCACGCCTCCGCTTCTGCACGGTGAATCAGGGCCTTACTTCCAGGCATGGGTTCATGCTGGGTGTGCCGGTAGCGACACAGCGTGCTAAGATGCTGACTTTCTCCTCGAGCAGAGTGACTTCAGGTACGAGGGCGGGCCTCGCAGTGTTCCAAGCACATGTTCTCTAATGGCAGCTCACACAAGGGCCATGACTGAGTCTTCCTGGGTACTTCGCACTCACCAGCCATGTTGTCCCGAGGGCGTTCGAGGGCTCTGGATATGTACCGCTCCTCAAGGAACGCGCAGTGTGTTGCTGCCCAGCACTCGGCAGGCACAGAGGTCCTCCGGGGCATCATCCAATGGACCTCGACATTGCTCCGCCGGCCCACAGGTGTCTGGAGGCACTCAGTGACCTCGGAGGGAAAACGATGCACACCCGTGGGGCCTAGGAGTCCCCAGACACGTACATCCTTTAAAATAAAGGACATAAGCGACTGAGAACTCGTGGAAACAGCTGCATGCCTCCCTTTCTGCACGGCTACTCAGGGCCTAAGCTGGAGGCGAGTTCTCACGTCGAGGTTCCCTTTCGCTCTAGAGCCTGTCATGCGGACCGAGCTGCGGCCACGGAAGCCCCTGGTTTAGAGAGAGCAAACTCATAATTTTCCCCGAAGCATTCTTCCAGGGCTCACTGGCCTGTCGGGAGCTGGGAATGTCAGGTACCTTCAAGGCAGGCATGAATGCCGCCCTCAAAATGGGAAAGCAGGACTTGTTCCAGCAGGCCCCCGTTATCATGGGCACACTCAGCGTACATCCCTGTGGCTTCTAACGAGTCCCAAGAGACACCGGTTACCCTGCGTTTCCTTCCCTGAATCAACTTATCGAAGTAGGGAGTCCCGCATCCGGCGAACTGTCTCAACCGAGGAACGCCGTAGCTGCTCCTCTGGGCCTGGGGCTGCCTGCAGTGCCGCAGAAGGAACAGGACTTAAAGTGCAGTAAGAACCCAAGCCGCCGTCCTCTAGGAGGCACGGTGACTTCAGTCAGGAGGTCCTGGATGGAACACGAAGACGAGGGCTCCTCTGAGGGCAGGTCCGATTAGGGCACCGCGTAAGACCTCCGCGCCACGTGGGACGTGCCAGAACGGTGTTCGCGAACGTGTGCGAGTGCGGAGGAAACTAAGCTGCTCCGATGGAGAAGGCAGTGCGTTTCCCTACGCTCGGCCTGCACACAGGGGGTTCTGAAGGGTTACGGGCCTGGATGTTGCTTAGCAGACCCAGGTGCACCTGGGGGTACTCAGTTTTCCTGCTGAGAGCAGGGTGCCCCGGCTAGCCTCCCAGGTGTCCAGAAAGCTGTGCTGCCGTTAAACGCAGGCAGAGCAGAGGCCACCGCCTCCTGGAAGGTGCAGCACACCTCCGCTTCTGCACGGTGAATCAGGGCCTTCCTTCCAGGCATGCGTTCATGCTGGGTGTGCCGGTAGCGACACAGCGTGCTAAGATGCTGACTTTCTCCTCGAGCAGAGTGACTTCAGGTACGGGGCGGGCCTCGCAGTGTTCCAAGCACAGTGTTCTCTCATGGCAGCTCACACAAGGGCCATGACAGAGTCTTCCTGGGCACATCACACTCACCAGCCATGTTGTCCCGAGGGCGTTCGAGGGCTCTGGATATGTAGCGCTCCTCAAGGAACGCGCAGTGTGTTGCTGCCCAGCACTCGGCAGGCACAGAGGTCCTCTGGGGGATCAACCAATGGACCTCGACGTTGCTCCGCCGGCCCACAGGTGTCTGGAGGCACTCAGTGACCTCGGAGGGAAAACGATGCACACCCGTGGGGCCTAGGAGTCCCCGGACGCGTACTTCCTTTAAAATAAAGGACATAAGCGACTGAGAACTCGTGGAAACAGCTGCATGCCTCCCTTTCTGCACGGCTACTCAGGGCCTATCCTGGAGGCGAGTTCTCACGTCACGGTTCCCTTTCGCTCTAGAGCCTGTCATGCGGACCGCCGCCGCGGCCACGGAAGACCCTGGTTTAGAGAGAGCAGACTCATAATTTTCCCCGAAGCATTCTTCCAGGGCTCACTGGCCTGTCGGGAGCCGGGAATGTCAGGTACCTTCAAGGCAGGCATGAATGCCACCCTCAAAATGGGAAAGCAGGGCTTGTTCCAGCAGGCCCCCGTTATCATGGGCACACTCAGCATACATACCTATGGCTTCTAACGAGTCGCAAGAGACACCGGTTACCCTGCGTTTCCTTCCCTGAATCAAATTATCGAAGTAGGGAGTCCCGCATCCGGCGAACTGTCTCAACCGAGGAACGCCGTAGCTGCTCCTCTGGGCCTGGGGAAGCCTGCAGTGCCGCAGAAGGAACAGGACTTAAAGTGCAGTAAGAACCCAAGCCGCCGTCCTCTAGGAGGCACGGTGACTTCAGTCAGGAGGTCCTGGATGGAACGCGAAGACAAGGGGTCCTCTGACGGCAGCTCCGACTAGGGCACCGCGTAAGACCTCCGCGCCACGTGGGACGTGCCACAACGGTGTTCGCGAACGTGTGCGAGTGCCGAGGAAACTAAGCTGCTCCGAAGGAGAGGGCAGTGCGTTTCCCTACGCTCGGCCTGCACACAGGGGGCTCTGAAGGGCTACGGGCCTGGATGTTGCTTAGCAGACCCAGGTGCACCTGGGGGTACTCAGTGTTCCTGCTGGTAGCAGGGTGCCCCGGCTAGCCTCCCAGGTGTCCAGAAAGCTGTGCTGCCGTTAAAGGCATGCAGAGCAGAGCCCACCGCCTCCTGGAAGCTGCAGCATGCCTCCGCTTCCGCACGGCGAATCAGGGCCTTATTTCCAGGCATGGGTTCATGCTGGGTGTGCCGGTAGCGACACAGCGTGCTAAGATGCTGACTTTCTCCTCGAGCAGAGTGACTTCAGGTACGAGGGCGGGCCTTGCAGTGTTCCAAGCACAGTGTTCTCTCATGGCAGCTCACACAAGGGCCATGACTGAGTCTTCCTGGGTACTTCACACTCACCAGCCATGTTGTCCCGAGGGCGTTCGAGGGCTCTGGAGTTGTAGCGCTCCTCAAGGAACGCGCAGTGTGTTGCTGCCCAGCACTCGGCAGGCACAGAGGTCCTCCGGGGCATCAACCAATGGACCTCGACATTGCTCCGCCGGCCCACAGGTGTCTGGAGGCACTCAGTGACCTCGGAGGGAAAACGATGCACACCCGTGGGGCCTAGGAGTCCCCAGACGCGTACTTCCTTTAAAATAAAGGACATAAGCGACTGAGAAATCGTGGAAACAGCTGCATGCCTCCCTTTCTGCACGGCTACTCAGGGCCTATCCTGGAGGCGAGTTCTCACGTCACGGTTCCCTTTCGCTCTAGAGCCTCTCATGCGGACCGCCGCCGCGGCCACAGAAGACCCTGGTTTGAGAGAGCAGACTCATAATTTTCCCCGAAGCATTCTTCCAGGGCTCACTGGCCTGTCGGGAGCTGGGAATGTCAGGTAGCTTCAAGGCAGGCATGAATGCCACCCTCAAAATGGGAAAGCAGGGCTTGTTCCAGCAGGCCCCCGTTATCATGGGCACACTGAGCGTACATCCCTGTGGCTTCTAACGAGTCCCAAGAGACACCGGTTACCCTGCGTTTCCTTCCCTGAATCAACTTATCGAAGTAGGGAGTCCCGCATCCGGTGAACTGTCTCAACCGAGGAATGCCGTAGCTGCTCCTCTGGGCCTGGTGAAGCCTGCAGTGACGCAGAAGGAACAGGACTTAAAGTGCAGTAAGAACCCAAGCCGCCGTCCTCTAGGAGGCACGGTGACTTCAGTCAGGAGGTCCTGGATGAAACGCGAAGACGAGGGCTCCTCTGAGGGCAGGTGCGATTAGGGCACCGCGTAAGAACTCTGGGCCACGTGGGACGTGCCAGAACGGTGTTCGCGAACGTGTGCGAGTGCGGAGGAAACTAAGCTGCTCCGAAGGAGAGGGCAGTGCGTTTCCCTACGCTCGGCCTGCACACAGGGGGCTCTGAAGGGCTACGGGCCTGGATGTTGCTTAGCAGACCCAGGTGCACCTGGGGGTACTCAGTGTTCCTGCTGGGAGCAGGGTGCCCCGGCTAGCCTCCCAGGTGTCCAGAAAGCTGTGCTGCCGTTAAAGGCATGCAGAGCAGAGGCCACCGCCTCCTGGAACCTGCAGCACGCCTCCGCTTCTGCACGGTGAATCAGGGCCTTACTTCCAGGCATGGGTTCATGCTGGGTGTGCCGGTAGCGACACAGCGTGCTAAGATGCTGACTTTCTCCTCGAGCAGAGTGACTTCAGGTACGAGGGCGGGCCTCGCAGTGTTCCAAGCACAGTGTTCTCTCATGGCAGCTCACACAAGGGCCATGACTGAGTCTTCCTGGGCACTTCGCACTCACCAGCCATGTAGTCCCGAGGGCGTTCGAGGGTTCTGGAGATGTAGCGCTCATCAAGGAACGCGCAGTGTGTTGCTGCCCAGCACTCGGCAGGCACAGAGGTCCTCCGGGGGATCAACCAATGGACCTCGACGTTGCTCCGCCGGCCCACAGGTGTCTGGAGGCACTCAGTGACCTCGGAGGGAAAACGATGCACACCCGTGGGGCCTAGGAGTCCCCGGACGCGTACTTCCTTTAAAATAAAGCACATAAGCGACTGAGAAGTTGTGGAAACAGCTGCATGCCTCCCTTTCTGCACGGCTACTCAGGGCCTAAGCTGGAGGCGAGTTCTCACGTCGAGGTTCCCTTTCTCTCTAGAGCCTGTTATGCGGACCGAGCTGCGGCCACGGAAGCCCCTGGTTTAGAGAGAGCAAACTCATAATTTTACCCGAAGCATTCTTCCAGGGCTCACTGGCCTGTCGGGAGCTGGGAATGTCAGGTAGCTTCAAGGCAGGCATGAATGCCGCCCTCAAAATGGGAAAGCAGGGCTTGTTCCAGCAGGCCCCCATTTTCATGGGCACACTCAGCGTACATCCCTATGGCTTCTAACGAGTCCCAAGAGACACCGGTTACCCTGCGTTTCCTTCCCTGAATCAACTTATCGAAGTAGGGAGTCCCGCATCCGGCGAACTGTCTCAACCGAGGAACGCCGTAGCTGCTCCCCTGGGCCTGGGGCTGCCTGCAGTGCCGCAGAAGGAACAGGACTTAAAGTGCAGTAAGAACCCAAGCCGCCGTCCTCTAGGAGGCACGGTGACTTCAGTCAGGAGGTCCTGGATGAAACGCGAAGACGAGGGCTCCTCTGAGGGCAGGTCTGATTAGGACACCGCCTAAGACCTCCGCGCCACGTGGGACGTGCCAGAACGGTGTTCGCGAACGTGTGCGAGTGCCGAGGAAACTAAGCTGCTCCAAAGGAGAGGGCAGTGTGTTTCCCTACGCTCGGCCTGCACACAGGGGGCTCTGAAGGGCTACGGGCCTGGATGTTGCTTAGCAGACCCAGGTGCACCTGGGGGTACTCAGTGTTCCTGCTGGGAGCAGGGTGCCCCGGCTAGCCTCCCAGGTGTCCAGAAAGCTGTGCTGCCGTTAAAGGCATGCAGAGCAGAGGCCACTGCCTCCTGGAAGCTGCAGCACGCCTCCGCTTCTGCATGGCGAATCAGGGCCTTCCTTCCAGGCATGGGTTCATGCTGGGTGTGCCGGTAGCGACACAGCGTGCTAAGATGCTGACTTTCTCCTCGAGCAGAGTGACTTCAGGTATGAGGGCAGGCCTCGCAGTGTTCCAAGCACATGTTCTCTCATGGCAGCTCACACAAGGGCCATGACTGAGTCTTCCTGGGTACTTCGCACTCAGCAGCCATTTTGTCCCGAGGGCGTTCGAGGGCTCTGGATATGTACCGCTCCTCAAGGAACGCGCAGTGTGTTGCTGCCCAGCACTCGGCAGGCACAGAAGTCCTCCGGGGCATAAACCAATGGACCTCGACATTGCTCCGCCGGCCCACAGGTGTCTGGAGGCACTCAGTGACCTCGGAGGGAAAACGATGCACACCCGTGGGGCCTAGGAGTCCCCGGACGCGTACTTCCTTTAAAATAAAGGACATAAGCGACTGAGAACTCGTGGAAACAGCTGCATGCCTCCCTTTCTGCACGGCTACTCAGGGCCTATCCTGGAGGCGAGTTCTCACGTCACGGTTCCCTTTCGCTCTAGAGCCTGTCATGCGGACCGCCGCCGCGGCCACGGAAGACCCTGGTTTAGAGAGAGCAAACTCATAATTTTCCCCGAAGCATTCTTCCAGGGCTCACTGGCCTGTCGGGAGCTGGGAATGTCAGGTAGCTTCAAGGCAGGCATGAATGCCACCCTCAAAATGGGAAAGCAGGGCTTGTTCCAGCAGGCCCCCGTTATCATGGGCACACTGAGCGTACATCCCTGTGGCTTCTATCGAGTCCCAAGAGACACCGGTTACCCTGCGTTTCCTTCCCTGAATCAACTTATCGAAGTAGGGAGTCCCGCATCCGGCGAACTGTCTCAACCGAGGAACGCCGTAGCTGCTCCTCTGGGCCTGGGACTGCCTGCAGTGCCGCAGAAGGAACAGGACTTGACGTGCAGTAAGAACCGAAGCCGCCATCCTCTAGGAGGCCCGGTGACTTCAGTCAGGAGGTCCTGGATGGAACGCGAAGACGAGGGCTCCTCTGAGGGCAGGTCTGATTAGGGCACCGCGTAAGAACTCCGCGCGACGTCGGACGTGCCTGAACGGCGTTCGCGAACGTGTGCAAGTGCCGAGGAAACTACGCTGCTCCGAAGGAGATGGCAGTGCTTTCCCTACGCTCGGCCTGCACACAGGGGGCTCTGAAGGGCTACGGGCCTGGATGTTGCTTAGCAGACCCAGGTGCACCTGGGGGTACTCAGTGTTCCTGCTGGGAGCAGGGTGCCCCGGCTAGCCTCCCAGGTGTCCAGAAAGCTGTGCTGCCGTTAAAGGCATGCAGAGCAGAGGCCACCGCCTCCTGGAAGCTGCAGCACGCCTCCGCTTCTGCACGGCGAATCAGGGCCTTACTTCCAGGCATGGGTTCATGCTGGGTGTGCCGGTAGCAACACAGCGTGCTAAGATGCTGACTTTCTCCTCGAGCAGAGTGACTTCAGGTACGAGGGCGGGCCTCGCAGTGTTCCAAGCACAGTGTTCTCTCATGGCAGCTCACACAAGGGCCATGACTGAGTCTTCCTGGGCACTTTGCACTCACCAGCCATGTTGTCCCGAGGGCGTTCGAGGGCTCTGGATATGTACCGCTCCTCAAGGAACGCGCAGTGTGTTGCTGCCCAGCACTCGGCAGGCACAGAGGTCCTCCGGGGCATCAACCAATGGACCTCGACATTGCTCCGCCAGCCCACAGGTGTCTGGAGGCACTCAGTGACCTCGGAGGGAAAACGAGGCACACCCGTTGGCCTAGGAGTCCCCGGACGCGTACTTCCTTTAAAATAAAGGACATAAGCGACTGAGAACTCGTGGAAACAGCTGCATGCCTCCCTTTCTGCACGGCTACTCAGGGCCTAAGCTGGAGGCGAGTTCTCACGTCGAGGTTCCCTTTCGCTCTAGAGCCTGTCATGCGGACCGAGCTGCGGCCACGGAAGCCCCTGGTTTAGAGAGAGCAAACTCATAATTTTCCCCGAAGCATTCTTCCAGGGCTCACTGGCCTGTCGGGAGCTGGGAATGTCAGGTAGCTTCAAGGCAGCCATGAATGCCGCCCTCAAAATGGGAAAGCAGGTCTTGTTCCAGCAGGCCCCCATTTTCATGGGCACACTCAGCATACATCCCTATGGCTTCTAACGAGTCCCAAGAGACACCGGTTACCCTGCGTTTCCTTCCCTGAATCAACTTATCGAAGTAGGGAGTCCCGCATCCGGCGAACTGTCTCAACCGAGGAACGCCGTAGCTGCTCCCCTGGGCCTGGGGCTGCCTGCAGTGCCGCAGAAGGAACAGGACTTAAAGTGCAGTAAGAACCCAAGCCGCCGTCCTCTAGGAGGCACGGTGACTTCAGTCAGGAGGTCCTGGATGAAACGCGAAGACGAGGGCTCCTCTGAGGGCAGGTCCGATTAGGGCACCGCGTAAGACCTCCGCGCCACGTGGGACGTGCCAGAACGGTGTTCGCGAACGTGTGCGAGTGCCGAGGAAACTAAGCTGCTCCGATGGAGAGGGCAGTGCGTTTCCCTACGCTCGGCCTGCACACAGGGGGCTCTGAAGGGCTACGGGCCTGGATGTTGCTTAGCAGACCCAGGTGCACCTGGGGGTACTCAGTGTTCCTGCTGGGAGCAGGGTGCCCCGGCTAGCCTCCCAGGTGTCCAGAAAGCTGTGCTGCCGTTAAAGGCATGCAGAGCAGAGGCCACCGCCTCCTGGAAGCTGCAGCACGCCTCCGCTTCTGCATGGCGAATCAGGGCCTTATTTCCAGGCATGGGTTCATGCTGGGTGTGCCGGTAGCGACACAGCGTGCTAAGATGCTGACTTTCTCCTCGAGCAGAGTGACTTCAGGTACGAGGGCGGGCCTCGCAGTGTTCCAAGCACAGTGTTCTCTCATGGCAGCTCACACAAGGGCCATGACAGAGTCTTCCTGGGTACTTCGCACTCACCAGCCATGTTGTCCCGAGGGCGTTCGAGGGCTCTGGAGATGTAGCGCTCCTCAAGGAACGCGCAGTGTGTTGCTGCTCAGCACTCGGCAGGCACAGAGGTCCTCCGGGGCATCAACCAATGGACCTCGCCATTGCTCCGCCGGCCCACAGGTGTCTGGAGGCACTCAGTGACCTCGGAGGGAAAACGATGCACACCCGTGGGGCCTAGGAGTCCCCAGACGCGTACTTCCTTTAAAATAAAGGACATAAGCGACTGAGAACTCATGGAAACAGCTGCATGCCTCCCTTTCTGCACGGCTACTCAGGGCCTATCCTGGAGGCGAGTTCTCACGTCACGGTTCCCTTTCGCTCTAGAGCCTGTCATGCGGACCGCCACCGCGGCCACGGAAGACCCTGGTTTAGAGAGAGCAAACTCATAATTTTCCCCGAAGCATTCTTCCAGGGCTCACTGGCCTGTCGGGAGCTGGGAATGTCAGGTAGCTTCAAGGCAGGCATGAATGCCACCCTCAAAATGGGAAAGCAGGGCTTGTTCCAGCAGGCCCCTGTTATCATGGGCACACTGAGCGTACATCCCTGTGGCTTCTAACGAGTCCCAAGAGACACCGGTTACCCTGCGTTTCCTTCCCTGAATCAACTTATCGAAGTAGGGAGTCCCGCATCCGGCGAACTGTCTCAACCGAGGAACGCCGTAGCTGCTCCTCTGGGCCTGGGGAAGCCTGCAGTGCCGCAGAAGGAACAGGACTTAAAGTGCAGTAAGAACCCAAGCCCCCGTCCTCTAGGAGGCACGGTGACTTCAGTCAAGAGGTCCTGGATGGAACGCGAAGACAAGGGCTCCTCTGAGGGCACCGCGCAAGACCTCCGCGCCACGTGGGACATGCCAGAACGGCGTTCGCGAACGTGTGCGTGTGCCGAGGAAACTAAGCTGCTCCGAAGGAGAGGGCAGTGCATTTCCCTACGCTCGGCCGGCACACACGGGGCTCTGAAGGGCTACGGGCCTGGATGTTGCTTAGCAGACCCAGGTGCACCTGGGGGTACTCAGTGTTCCTGCTGGGAGCAGGGTGCCCCGGCTAGCCTCCCAGGTGTCCAGAAAGCTGTGCTGCCGTTAAAGGCATGCAGAGCAGAGGCCACCGCCTCCTGGAAGCTGCAGCACGCCTCCGCTTCTGCATGGCGAATCAGGGCCTTATTTCCAGGCATGGGTTCATGCTGGGTGTGCCGGTAGCGACACAGCGTGCTGAGATGCTGACTTTCTCCTCGAGCAGAGTGACTTCAGGTACGAGGGCGGGCCTCGCAGTGTTCCAAGCACATGTTCTCTAATGGCAGCTCACACAAGGGCCATGACTGAGTCTTCCTGGGTACTTCGCACTCACCAGCCATGTTGTCCCGAGGGCGTTCGAGGGCTCTGGATATGTAGCGCTCCTCAAGGAACGCGCAGTGTGTTGCTGCCCAGCACTCGGCAGGCACAGAGGTCCTCCGGGGCATCAACCAATGGACCTCGACATTGCTCCGCCGGCCCACAGGTGTCTGGAGGCACTCAGTGACCTCGGAGGGAAAACGATGCACACCCGTGGGGCCTAGGAGTCCCCAGACGCGTACATCCTTTAAAATAAAGGACATAAGCGACTGAGAACTCGTGGAAACAGCTGCATGCCTCCCTTTCTGCACGGCTACTCGGGGCCTAAGCTGGAGGCGAGTTCTCACGTCGAGGTTCCCTTTTGCTCTAGAGCCTGTCATGCGGACCGAGCTGCGGCCACGGAAGCCCCTGGTTTAGAGAGAGCAAACTCATAATTTTACCCGAAGCATTCTTCCAGGGCTCACTGGCCTGTCGGGAGCTGGGAATGTCAGGTAGCTTCAAGGCAGGCATGAATGCCGCCCTCAAAATGGGAAAGCAGGGCTTGTTCCAGCAGGCCCCCATTTTCATGGGCACACTCAGCGTACATCCCTATGGCTTCTAACGAGTCCCAAGAGACACCGGTTACCCTGCGTTTCCTTCCCTGAATCAACTTATCGAAGTAGGGAGTCCCGCATCCGGCGAACTGTCTCAACCGAGGAACGCCGTAGCTGCTCCCCTGGGCCTGGGGCTGCCTGCAGTGCCGCAGAAGGAACAGGACTTAAAGTGCAGTAAGAACCCAAGCCGCCGTCCTCTAGGAGGCACGGTGACTTCAGTCAGGAGGTCCTGGATGAAACGCGAAGACGAGGGCTCCTCTGAGGGCAGGTCTGATTAGGACACCGCCTAAGACCTCCGCGCCACGTGGGACGTGCCAGAACGGTGTTCGCGAACGTGTGCGAGTGCCGAGGAAACTAAGCTGCTCCAAAGGAGAGGGCAGTGTGTTTCCCTACGCTCGGCCTGCACACAGGGGGCTCTGAAGGGCTACGGGCCTGGATGTTGCTTAGCAGACCCAGGTGCACCTGGGGGTACTCAGTGTTCCTGCTGGGAGCAGGGTGCCCCGGCTAGCCTCCCAGGTGTCCAGAAAGCTGTGCTGCCGTTAAAGGCATGCAGAGCAGAGGCCACTGCCTCCTGGAAGCTGCAGCACGCCTCCGCTTCTGCATGGCGAATCAGGGCCTTACTTCCAGGCATGGGTTCATGCTGGGTGTGCCGGTAGCGACACAGCGTGCTGAGATGCTGACTTTCTCCTCGAGCAGAGTGACTTCAGGTATGAGGGCAGGCCTCGCAGTGTTCCAAGCACATGTTCTCTCATGGCAGCTCACACAAGGGCCATGACTGAGTCTTCCTGGGTACTTCGCACTCACCAGCCATGTTGTCCCGAGGGCGTTCGAGGGCTCTGGATATGTACCGCTCCTCAAGGAACGCGCAGTGTGTTGCTGCCCAGCACTCGGCAGGCACAGAAGTCCTCCGGGGCATCAACCAATGGACCTCGACATTGCTCCGCCGGCCCACAGGTGTCTGGAGGCACTCAGTGACCTCGGAGGGAAAACGATGCACACCCGTGGGGCCTAGGAGTCCCCGGACGCGTACTTCCTTTAAAATAAAGGACATAAGCGACTGAGAACTCGTGGAAACAGCTGCATGCCTCCCTTTCTGCACGGCTACTCAGGGCCTATCCTGGAGGCGAGTTCTCACGTCACGGTTCCCTTTCGCTCTAGAGCCTGTCATGCGGACCGCCGCCGCGGCCACGGAAGACCCTGGTTTAGAGAGAGCAAACTCATAATTTTCCCCGAAGCATTCTTCCAGGGCTCACTGGCCTGTCGGGAGCTGGGAATGTCAGGTAGCTTCAAGGCAGGCATGAATGCCACCCTCAAAATGGGAAAGCAGGGCTTGTTCCAGCAGGCCCCCGTTATCATGGGCACACTGAGCGTACATCCCTGTGGCTTCTATCGAGTCCCAAGAGACACCGGTTACCCTGCGTTTCCTTCCCTGAATCAACTTATCGAAGTAGGGAGTCCCGCATCCGGCGAACTGTCTCAACCGAGGAACGCCGTAGCTGCTCCTCTGGGCCTGGGGCTGCCTGCAGTGCCGCAGAAGGAACAGGACTTGACGTGCAGTAAGAACCGAAGCCGCCATCCTCTAGGAGGCCCGGTGACTTCAGTCAGGAGGTCCTGGATGGAACGCGAAGACGAGGGCTCCTCTGAGGGCAGGTCTGATTAGGGCACCGCGTAAGAACTCCGCGCGACGTGGGACGTGCCTGAACGGCGTTCGCGAACGTGTGCAAGTGCCGAGGAAACTACGCTGCTCCGAAGGAGATGGCAGTGCTTTCCCTACGCTCGGCCTGCACACAGGGGGCTCTGAAGGGCTACGGGCCTGGATGTTGCTTAGCAGACCCAGGTGCACCTGGGGGTACTCAGTGTTCCTGCTGGGAGCAGGGTGCCCCGGCTAGCCTCCCAGGTGTCCAGAAAGCTGTGCTGCCGTTAAAGGCATGCAGAGCAGAGGCCACCGCCTCCTGGAAGCTGCAGCACGCCTCCGCTTCTGCACGGCGAATCAGGGCCTTACTTCCAGGCATGGGTTCATGCTGGGTGTGCCGGTAGCAACACAGCGTGCTAAGATGCTGACTTTCTCCTCGAGCAGAGTGACTTCAGGTACGAGGGCGGGCCTCGCAGTGTTCCAAGCACAGTGTTCTCTCATGGCAGCTCACACAAGGGCCATGACTGAGTCTTCCTGGGCACTTTGCACTCACCAGCCATGTTGTCCCGAGGGCGTTCGAGGGCTCTGGATATGTACCGCTCCTCAAGGAACGCGCAGTGTGTTGCTGCCCAGCACTCGGCAGGCACAGAGGTCCTCCGGGGCATCAACCAATGGACCTCGACATTGCTCCGCCAGCCCACAGGTGTCTGGAGGCACTCAGTGACCTCGGAGGGAAAACGAGGCACACCCGTTGGCCTAGGAGTCCCCGGACGCGTACTTCCTTTAAAATAAAGGACATAAGCGACTGAGAACTCGTGGAAACAGCTGCATGCCTCCCTTTCTGCACGGCTACTCAGGGCCTAAGCTGGAGGCGAGTTCTCACGTCGAGGTTCCCTTTCGCTCTAGAGCCTGTCATGCGGACCGAGCTGCGGCCACGGAAGCCCCTGGTTTAGAGAGAGCAAACTCATAATTTTCCCCGAAGCATTCTTCCAGGGCTCACTGGCCTGTCGGGAGCTGGGAATGTCAGGTAGCTTCAAGGCAGCCATGAATGCCGCCCTCAAAATGGGAAAGCAGGTCTTGTTCCAGCAGGCCCCCATTTTCATGGGCACACTCAGCGTACATCCCTATGGCTTCTAACGAGTCCCAAGAGACACCGGTTACCCTGCGTTTCCTTCCCTGAATCAACTTATCGAAGTAGGGAGTCCCGCATCCGGCGAACTGTCTCAACCGAGGAACGCCGTAGCTGCTCCCCTGGGCCTGGGGCTGCCTGCAGTGCCGCAGAAGGAACAGGACTTAAAGTGCAGTAAGAACCCAAGCCGCCGTCCTCTAGGAGGCACGGTGACTTCAGTCAGGAGGTCCTGGATGAAACGCGAAGACGAGGGCTCCTCTGAGGGCAGGTCCGATTAGGGCACCGCGTAAGACCTCCGCGCCACGTGGGACGTGCCAGAACGGTGTTCGCGAACGTGTGCGAGTGCCGAGGAAACTAAGCTGCTCCGATGGAGAGGGCAGTGCGTTTCCCTACGCTCGGCCTGCACACAGGGGGCTCTGAAGGGCTACGGGCCTGGATGTTGCTTAGCAGACCCAGGTGCACCTGGGGGTACTCAGTGTTCCTGCTGGGAGCAGGGTGCCCCGGCTAGCCTCCCAGGTGTCCAGAAAGCTGTGCTGCCGTTAAAGGCATGCAGAGCAGAGGCCACCGCCTCCTGGAAGCTGCAGCACGCCTCCGCTTCTGCATGGCGAATCAGGGCCTTATTTCCAGGCATGGGTTCATGCTGGGTGTGCCGGTAGCGACACAGCGTGCTAAGATGCTGACTTTCTCCTCGAGCAGAGTGACTTCAGGTACGAGGGCGGGCCTCGCAGTGTTCCAAGCACAGTGTTCTCTCATGGCAGCTCACACAAGGGCCATGACAGAGTCTTCCTGGGTACTTCGCACTCACCAGCCATGTTGTCCCGAGGGCGTTCGAGGGCTCTGGAGATGTAGCGCTCCTCAAGGAACGCGCAGTGTGTTGCTGCCCAGCACTCGGCAGGCACAGAGGTCCTCCGGGGCATCAACCAATGGACCTCGCCATTGCTCCGCCGGCCCACAGGTGTCTGGAGGCACTCAGTGACCTCGGAGGGAAAACGATGCACACCCGTGGGGCCTAGGAGTCCCCAGACGCGTACTTCCTTTAAAATAAAGGACATAAGCGACTGAGAACTCATGGAAACAGCTGCATGCCTCCCTTTCTGCACGGCTACTCAGGGCCTATCCTGGAGGCGAGTTCTCACGTCACGGTTCCCTTTCGCTCTAGAGCCTGTCATGCGGACCGCCGCCGCGGCCACGGAAGACCCTGGTTTAGAGAGAGCAAACTCATAATTTTCCCCGAAGCATTCTTCCAGGGCTCACTGGCCTGTCGGGAGCTGGGAATGTCAGGTAGCTTCAAGGCAGGCATGAATGCCACCCTCAAAATGGGAAAGCAGGGCTTGTTCCAGCAGGCCCCTGTTATCATGGGCACACTGAGCGTACATCCCTGTGGCTTCTAACGAGTCCCAAGAGACACCGGTTACCCTGCGTTTCCTTCCCTGAATCAACTTATCGAAGTAGGGAGTCCCGCATCCGGCGAACTGTCTCAACCGAGGAACGCCGTAGCTGCTCCTCTGGGCCTGGGGAAGCCTGCAGTGCCGCAGAAAGAACAGGACTTAAAGTGCAGTAAGAACCCAAGCCCCCGTCCTCTAGGAGGCACGGTGACTTCAGTCAGGAGGTCCTGGATGGAACGCGAAGACAAGGGCTCCTCTGAGGGCACCGCGCAAGACCTCCGCGCCACGTGGGACATGCCAGAACGGCGTTCGCGAACGTGTGCGTGTGCCGAGGAAACTAAGCTGCTCCGAAGGAGAGGGCAGTGCATTTCCCTACGCTCGGCCGGCACACACGGGGCTCTGAAGGGCTACGGGCCTGGATGTTGCTTAGCAGACCCAGGTGCACCTGGGGGTACTCAGTGTTCCTGCTGGGAGCAGGGTGCCCCGGCTAGCCTCCCAGGTGTCCAGAAAGCTGTGCTGCCGTTAAAGGCATGCAGAGCAGAGGCCACCGCCTCCTGGAAGCTGCAGCACGCCTCCGCTTCTGCATGGCGAATCAGGGCCTTATTTCCAGGCATGGGTTCATGCTGGGTGTGCCGGTAGCGACACAGCGTGCTGAGATGCTGACTTTCTCCTCGAGCAGAGTGACTTCAGGTACGAGGGCGGGCCTCGCAGTGTTCCAAGCACATGTTCTCTAATGGCAGCTCACACAAGGGCCATGACTGAGTCTTCCTGGGTACTTCGCACTCACCAGCCATGTTGTCCCGAGGGCGTTCGAGGGCTCTGGATATGTAGCGCTCCTCAAGGAACGCGCAGTGTGTTGCTGCCCAGCACTCGGCAGGCACAGAGGTCCTCCGGGGCATCAACCAATGGACCTCGACATTGCTCCGCCGGCCCACAGGTGTCTGGAGGCACTCAGTGACCTCGGAGGGAAAACGATGCACACCCGTGGGGCCTAGGAGTCCCCAGACGCGTACATCCTTTAAAATAAAGGACATAAGCGACTGAGAACTCGTGGAAACAGCTGCATGCCTCCCTTTCTGCACGGCTACTCGGGGCCTAAGCTGGAGGCGAGTTCTCACGTCGAGGTTCCCTTTCGCTCTAGAGCCTGTCATGCGGACCGAGCTGCGGCCACGGAAGCCCCTGGTTTAGAGAGAGCAAACTCATAATTTTCCCCGAAGCATTCTTCCAGGGCTCACTGGCCTGTCGGGAGCTGGGAATGTCAGGTACCTTCAAGGCAGGCATGAATGCCGCCCTCAAAATGGGAAAGCAGGACTTGTTCCAGCAGGCCCCCGTTATCATGGGCACACTCAGCGTACATCCCTGTGGCTTCTAACGAGTCCCAAGAGACACCGGTTACCCTGCGTTTCCTTCCCTGAATCAACTTATCGAAGTAGGGAGTCCCGCATCCGGCGAACTGTCTCAACCGAGGAACGCCGTAGCTGCTCCTCTGGGCCTGGGGATGCCTGCAGTGCCGCAGAAGGAACAGGACTTTAAGTGCAGTAAGAACCCAAGCCGCCGTCCTCTAGGAGGCACGGTGACTTCAGTCAGGAGGTCCTGGATGGAACGCGAAGACGAGGGCTCCTCTGAGGGCAGGTCCGATTAGGGCACCGCGTAAGACCTCCGCGCCACGTGGGACGTGCCAGAACGGTGTTCGCGAACGTGTGCGAGTGCGGAGGAAACTAAGCTGCTCCGATGGAGAGGGCAGTGCGTTTCCCTACGCTCGGCCTGCACACAGGGGGTTCTGAAGGGTTACGGGCCTGGATGTTGCTTAGCAGACCCAGGTGCACCTGGGGGTACTCAGTTTTCCTGCTGAGAGCAGGGTGCCCCGGCTAGCCTCCCAGGTGTCCAGAAAGCTGTGCTGCCGTTAAAGGCAGGCAGAGCAGAGGCCACCGCCTCCTGGAAGGTGCAGCACACCTCCGCTTCTGCACGGTGAATCAGGGCCTTCCTTCCAGGCATGGGTTCATGCTTGGTGTGCCGGTAGCGACACAGCGTGCTAAGATGCTGACTTTCTCCTCGAGCAGAGTGACTTCAGGTACGGGGCGGGCCTCGCAGTGTTCCAAGCACAGTGTTCTCTCATGGCAGCTCACACAAGGACCATGACAGAGTCTTCCTGGGCACGTCACACTCACCAGCCATGTTGTCCCGAGGGCGTTCGAGGGCTCTGGATATGTTCCGCTCCTCAAGGAACGCGCAGTGTGTTGCTGCCCAGCACTCGGCAGGCACAGAGGTCCTCTGGGGGATCAACCAATGGACCTCGACGTTGGTCCGCTGGCCCACAGGTGTCTGGAGGCACTCAGTGACCTCGGAGGGAAAACGATGCACACCCGTGGGGCCTAGGAGTCCCCGGACGTGTACTTCCTTTAAAATAAAGCACATAAGCGACTGAGAAGTTGTGGAATCAGCTGCATGCCTCCCTTTCTGCACGGCTACTCAGGGCCTAACCTTGAGGCGAGTTCTCACTTCGAGGTTCCCTTTCGCTCTAGAGCCTGTCATGTGGACCGCTGCCGCACCCACGGTAGCCCCTGGTTTAGAGAGAGAAAATTCATAATTTTCCCCGAAGCATTCTTCCAGGGCTCACTGGCCTGTCGGGAGCCGGGAATGTCAGGTACCTTCAAGGCAGGCATGAATGCCGCCCTCAAAATGGGAAAGCAGGGCTAGTTCCAGCAGGCCCCCATTTTCATGGGCACACTCAGCATACATACCTGTGGCTTCTAAGGAGTCCCAAGAGACACCGATTACCCTGCGTTTCCTTCCCTGAATCAACTTATCGAAGTAGGGAATCCCGCATCCAGCGAACTGTCTCAACCGAGGAACGCCGTAGCTGCTCCTCTGGGCCTGGGGCTGCCTGCAGTGCCGCAGCAGGAACAGGACTTGAAGTGCAGTAAGAACCCAAGCCGCCGTCCTCTAGGAGGCACGGTGACTTCAGTCAGGAGGTCCTGGATGAAACGCGAAGACGAAGGCTCCTCTGAGGGCAGGTCCGATTAGGGCACCGCGTAAGACCTCCGCGCCACGTGGGACGTGCCAGAACGGTGTTCGCGAACGTGTGCGAGTGCCGAGGAAACTAAGCTGCTCCGAAGGAGAGGGCAGTGTGTTTCCCTACGCTCGGCCTGCACACAGGGGGCTCTGAAGGGCTACGGGCCTGGATGTTGCTTAGCAGATCCAGGTGCACCTGGGGGTACTCAGTGTTCCTGCTTGGAGCAGGGTGCCCCGGCTAGCCTCCCAGGTGTCCAGAAAGCTGTGCTGCCGTTAAAGGCATGCAGAGCAGAGGCCACCGCCTCCTGGAAGCTGCAGCACGCCTCCGCTTCTGCATGGCGAATCAGGGCCTTATTTCCAGGCATGGGTTCATGCTGGGTGTGCCGGTAGCGACACAGCGTGCTAAGATGCTGACTTTCTCCTCGAGCAGAGTGACTTCAGGTACGAGGGCGGGCCTCGCAGTGTTCCAAGCACATGTTCTCTAATGGCAGCTCACACAAGGGCCATGACTGAGTCTTCCTGGGTACTTCGCACTCACCAGCCATGTTGTCCCGAGGGCGTTCGAGGGCTCTGGATATGTAGCGCTCCTCAAGGAACGCGCAGTGTGTTGCTGCCCAGCACTCGGCAGGCACAGAGGTCCTCCGGGGCATCAACCAATGGACCTCGACATTGCTCCGCCGGCCCACAGGTGTCTGGAGGCACTCAGTGACCTCGGAGGGAAAACGATGCACACCCGTGGGGCCTAGGAGTCCCCAGACGCGTACATCCTTTAAAATAAAGGACATAAGCGACTGAGAACTCGTGGAAACAGCTGCATGCCTCCCTTTCTGCACGGCTACTCAGGGCCTAAGCTGGAGGCGAGTTCTCACGTCGAGGTTCCCTTTCGCTCTAGAGCCTGTCATGCGGACCGAGCTGCGGCCACGGAAGCCCCTGGTTTAGAGAGAGCAAACTCATAATTTTCCCCGAAGCATTCTTCCAGGGCTCACTGGCCTGTCGGGAGCTGGGAATGTCAGGTACCTTCAAGGCAGGCATGAATGCCGCCCTCAAAATGGGAAAGCAGGACTTGTTCCAGCAGGCCCCCGTTATCATGGGCACACTCAGCGTACATCCCTGTGGCTTCTAACGAGTCCCAAGAGACACCGGTTACCCTGCGTTTCCTTCCCTGAATCAACTTATCGAAGTAGGGAGTCCCGCATCCGGCGAACTGTCTCAACCGAGGAACGCCGTAGCTGCTCCTCTGGGCCTGGGGATGCCTGCAGTGCCGCAGAAGGAACAGGACTTAAAGTGCAGTAAGAACCCAAGCCGCCGTCCTCTAGGAGGCACGGTGACTTCAGTCAGGAGGTCCTGGATGGAACGCGAAGACGAGGGCTCCTCTGAGGGCAGGTCCGATTAGGGCACCGCGTAAGACCTCCGCGCCACGTGGGACGTGCCAGAACGGTGTTCGCGAACGTGTGCGAGTGCGGAGGAAACTAAGCTGCTCCGATGGAGAGGGCAGTGCGTTTCCCTATGCTCGGCCTGCACACAGGGGGTTCTGAAGTGTTACGGGCCTGGATGTTGCTTAGCAGACCCAGGTGCACCTGGGGGTACTCAGTTTTCCTGCTGAGAGCAGGGTGCCCCGGCTAGCCTCCCAGGTGTCCAGAAAGCTGTGCTGCCGTTAAAGGCAGGCAGAGCAGAGGCCACCGCCTCCTGGAAGGTGCAGCACACCTCCGCTTCTGCACGGTGAATCAGGGCCTTCCTTCCAGGCATGGGTTCATGCTGGGTGTGCCGGTAGCGACACAGCGTGCTAAGATGCTGACTACTCCTCGAGCAGAGTGACTTCAGGTACGGGGCGGGCCTCGCAGTGTTCCAAGCACAGTGTTCTCTCATGGCAGCTCACACAAGGGCCATGACAGAGTCTTCCTGGGCACGTCACACTCACCAGCCATGTTGTCCCGAAGGCGTTCGAGGTCTCTGGAGTTGTAGCGCTCCTCAAGGAACGCGCAGTGTGTTGCTGCCCAGCACTCGGCAGGCACAGAGGTCCTCTGGGGGATCAACCAATGGACCTCGACGTTGCTCCGCCGGCCCACAGGTGTCTGGAGGCACTCAGTGACCTCGGAGGGAAAACGATGCACACCCGTGGGGCCTAGGAGTCCCCGGACGTGTACTTCCTTTAAAATAAAGCACATAAGCGACTGAGAACTTGTGGAAACAGCTGCATGCCTCCCTTTCTGCACGGCTACTCAGGGCCTAACCTTGAGGCGAGTTCTCACTTCGAGGTTCCCTTTCGCTCTAGAGCCTGTCATGTGGACCGCCGCCGCACCCACGGTAGCCCCTGGTTTAGAGAGAGAAAATTCATAATTTTCCCCGAAGCATTCTTCCAGGGCTCACTGGCCTGTCGGGAGCCGGGAATGTCAGGTACCTTCAAGGCAGGCATGAATGCCGCCCTCAAAATGGGAAAGCAGGGCTAGTTCCAGCAGGCCCCCATTTTCATGGGCACACTCAGCATACATACCTGTGGCTTCTAAGGAGTCCCAAGAGACACCGTTTACCCTGCGTTTCCTTCCCTGAATCAACTTATCGAAGTAGGGAATCCCGCATCCAGCGAACTGTCTCAACCGAGGAACGCCGTAGCTGCTCCTCTGGGCCTGGGGCTGCCTGCAGTGCCGCAGAAGGAACAGGACTTGAAGTGCAGTAAGAACCCAAGCCGCCGTCCTCTAGGAGGCACGGTGACTTCAGTCAGGAGGTCCTGGATGAAACGCGAAGACGAGGGCTCCTCTGAGGGCAGGTCCGATTAGGGCACCGCGTAAGACCTCCGCGCCACGTGGGACGTGCCAGAACGGTGTTCGCGAACGTGTGCGAGTGCCGAGGAAACTAAGCTGCTCCGAAGGAGAGGGCAGTGTGTTTCCCTACGCTCGGCCTGCACACAGGGGGCTCTGAAGGGCTACGGGCCTGGATGTTGCTTAGCAGACCCAGGTGCACCTGGGGGTACTCAGTGTTCCTGCTGGGAGCAGGGTGCCCCGGCTAGCCTCCCAGGTGTCCAGAAAGCTGTGCTGCCGTTAAAGGCATGCAGAGCAGAGGCCACCGCCTCCTGGAAGCTGCAGCACGCCTCCGCTTCTGCATGGCGAATCAGGGCCTTATTTCCAGGCATGGGTTCATGCTGGGTGTGCCGGTAGCGACACAGCGTGCTAAGATGCTGACTTTCTCCTCGAGCAGAGTGACTTCAGGTACGAGGGCGGGCCTCGCAGTGTTCCAAGCACATGTTCTCTAATGGCAGCTCACACAAGGGCCATGACTGAGTCTTCCTGGGTACTTCGCACTCACCAGCCATGTTGTCCCGAGGGCGTTCGAGGGCTCTGGATATGTACCGCTCCTCAAGGAACGCGCAGTGTGTTGCTGCCCAGCACTTGGCAGGCACAGAGGTCCTCCGGGGCATCAACCAATGGACCTCGACATTGCTCCGCCGGCCCACAGGTGTCTGGAGGCACTCAGTGACCTCGGAGGGAAAACGATGCACACCCGTGGGGCCTAGGAGTCCCCAGACGCGTACATCCTTTAAAATAAAGGACATAAGCGACTGAGAACTCGTGGAAACAGCTGCATGCCTCCCTTTCTGCACGGCTACTCAGGGCCTAAGCTGGAGGCGAGTTCTCACGTCGAGGTTCCCTTTCGCTCTAGAACCTGTCATGCGGAACGCCGCCGCGGCCACGGAAGCCCCTGGTTTAGAGAGAGCAAACTCATAATTTTCCCCGAAGCATTCTTCCAGGGCTCACTGGCCTGTCGGGAGCTGGGAATGTCAGGTACCTTCAAGGCAGGCATGAATGCCGCCCTCAAAATGGGAAAGCAGGACTTGTTCCAGCAGGCCCCCGTTATCATGGGCACACTCAGCGTACATCCCTGTGGCTTCTTACGAGTCCCAAGAGACACCGGTTACCCTGCGTTTCCTTCCCTGAATCAACTTATCGAAGTAGGGAGTCCCGCATCCGGCGAACTGTCTCAACCGAGGAACGCCGTAGCTGCTCCTCTGGGCCTGGGGATGCCTGCAGTGCCGCAGAAGGGACAGGACTTAAAGTGCAGTAAGAACCCAAGCTGCCGTCCTCTAGGAGGCACGGTGACTTCAGTCAGGAGGTCCTGGATGGAACGCAAAGACGAGGGCTCCTCTGAGGGCAGGTCCGATTAGGGCACCGCGTAAGACCTCCGCGCCACGTGGGACGTGCCAGAACGGTGTTCGCGAACGTGTGTGAGTGCGGAGGAAACTAAGCTGCTCCGATGGAGAGGGCAGTGCGTTTCCCTACGCTCGGCCTGCACACAGGGGGTTCTGAAGTGTTACGGGCCTGGATGTTGCTTAGCAGACCCAGGTGCACCTGGGGGTACTCAGTTTTCCTGCTGAGAGCAGGGTGCCCCGGCTAGCCTCCCAGGTGTCCAGAAAGCTGTGCTGCCGTTAAAGGCAGGCAGAGCAGAGGCCACCGCCTCCTGGAAGGTGCAGCACACCTCCGCTTCTGCACAGTGAATCAGGGCCTTCCTTCCAGGCATGGGTTCATGCTGGGTGTGCCGGTAGCGACACAGCGTGCTAAGATGCTGACTTTCTCCTCGAGCAGAGTGACTTCAGGTACGGGGCGGGCCTCGCAGTGTTCCAAGCACAGTGTTCTCTCATGGCAGCTCACACAAGGGCCATGACTGAGTCTTCCTGGGTACTTCGCACTCACCAGCCATGTTGTCCCGAGGGCGTTCGAGGGCTCTGGATATGTACCGCTCCTCAAGGAACGCGCAGTGTGTTGCTGCCCAGCACTCGGCAGGCACAGAGGTCCTCCGGGGCATCAACCAATGGACCTCGACATTGCTCCGCCGGCCCACAGGTGTCTGGAGGCACTCAGTGACCTCGGAGGGAAAACGATGCACACCCATGCGGCCTAGGAGTCCCCAGACGCGTACATCCTTTAAAATAAAGGACATAAGCGACTGAGAACTCGTGGAAACAGCTGCATGCCTCCCTTTCTGCACGGCTACTCAGGGCCTAAGCTGGAGGCGAGTTCTCACGTCGAGGTTCCCTTTCGCTCTAGAGCCTGTCATGCGGACCGAGCTGCGGCCACGGAAGCCCCTGGTTTAGAGAGAGCAAACTCATAATTTTCCCCGAAGCATTCTTCCAGGGCTCACTGGCCTGTCGGGAGCTGGGAATGTCAGGTACCTTCAAGGCAGGCATGAATGCCGCCCTCAAAATGGGAAAGCAGGACTTGTTCCAGCAGGCCCCCGTTATCATGGGCACACTCAGCGTACATCCCTGTGGCTTCTAACGAGTCCCAAGAGACACCGGTTACCCTGCGTTTCCTTCCCTGAATCAACTTATCGAAGTAGGGAGTCCCGCATCCGGCGAACTGTCTCAACCGAGGAACGCCGTAGCTGCTCCTCTGGGCCTGGGGCTGCCTGCAGTGCCGCAGAAGGAACAGGACTTAAAGTGCAGTAAGAACCCAAGCCGCCGTCCTCTAGGAGGCACGGTGACTTCAGTCAGGAGGTCCTGGATGGAACGCGAAGACGAGGGCTCCTCTGAGGGCAGGTCCGATTAGGGCACCGCGTAAGACCTCCGCGCCACGTGGGACGTGCCAGAACGGTGTTCGCGAACGTGTGCGAGTGCGGAGGAAACTAAGCTGCTCCGATGGAGAGGGCAGTGCGTTTCCCTACGCTCGGCCTGCACACAGGGGGTTCTGAAGGGTTACGGGCCTGGATGTTGCTTAGCAGACCCAGGTGCACCTGGGGGTACTCAGTTTTCCTGCTGAGAGCAGGGTGCCCCGGCTAGCCTCCCAGGTGTCCAGAAAGCTGTGCTGCCGTTAAAGGCAGGCAGAGCAGAGGCCACCGCCTCCTGGAAGGTGCAGCACACCTCCGCTTCTGCACGGTGAATCAGGGCCTTCCTTCCAGGCATGGGTTCATGCTGGGTGTGCCGGTAGCGACACAGCGTGCTAAGATGCTGACTTTCTCCTCGAGCAGAGTGACTTCAGGTGCGGGGCGGGCCTCGCAGTGTTCCAAGCACAGTGTTCTCTCATGGCAGCTCACACAAGGGCCATGACAGAGTCTTCCTGGGCACGTCACACTCACCAGCCATGTTGTCCCGAGGGCGTTCGAGGGCTCTGGAGTTGTAGCGCTCCTCAAGGAACGCGCAGTGTGTTGCTGCCCAGCACTCGGCAGGCACAGAGGTCCTCTGGGGGATCAACCAATGGACCTCGACGTTGCTCCGCCGGCCCACAGGTGTCTGGAGGCACTCAGTGACCTCGGAGGGAAAACGATGCACACCCGTGGGGCCTAGGAGTCCCCGGACGCGTACTTCCTTTAAAATAAAGGACATAAGCGACTGAGAACTCGTGGAAACAGCTGCATGCCTCCCTTTCTACACGGCTACTCAGGGCCTAAGCTGGAGGCGAGTTCTCACGTCGAGGTTCCCTTTCGCTCTAGAGCCTGTCATGCGGACCGAGCTGCGGCCACGGAAGCCCGTGGTTTAGAGAGAGCAAACTCATAATTTTACCCGAAGCATTCTTCCAGGGCTCACTGGCCTGTCGGGAGCTGGGAATGTCAGGTAGCTTCAAGGCAGGCATGAATGCCGCCCTCAAAATGGGAAAGCAGGGCTTGTTCCAGCAGGCCCCCATTTTCATGGGCACACTCAGCGTACATCCCTATGGCTTCTAACGAGTCCCAAGAGACACCGGTTACCCTAAGTTTCTTTCCCTGAATCAACTTATCGAAGTAGGGAGTCCCGCATCCGGCGAACTGTCTCAACCGAGGAACGCCGTAGCTGCTCCCCTGGGCCTGGGGCTGCCTGCAGTGCCGCAGAAAGAACAGGACTTAAAGTGCAGTAAGAACCCAAGCCGCCGTCCTCTAGGAGGCACGGTGACTTCAGTCAGGAGGTCCTGGATGAAACGCGAAGACGAGGGCTCCTCTGAGGGCAGGTCCGATTAGGGCACCGCGTAAGACCTCCGCGCCACGTGGGACGTGCCAGAACGGTGTTCGCGAACGTGTGCGAGTGCCGAGGAAACTAAGCTGCTCCGAAGGAGAGGGCAGTGCGTTTCCCTACGCTCGGCCTGCACACAGGGGGCTCTGAAGGGCTACGGGCCTGGATGTTGCTTAGCAGACCCAGGTGCACCTGGGGGTACTCAGTGTTCCTGCTGGGAGCAGGGTGCCCCGGCTAGCCTCCCAGGTGTCCAGAAAGCTGTGCTGCCGTTAAAGGCATGCAGAGCAGAGGCCACCGCCTCCTGGAAGCTGCAGCACGCCTCCGCTTCTGCATGGCGAATCAGGGCCTTATTTCCAGGCATGGGTTCATGCTGGGTGTGCCGGTAGCGACACAGCGTGCTAAGATGCTGACTTTCTCCTCGAGCAGAGTGACTTCAGGTACGAGGGCGGGCCTCGCAGTGTTCCAAGCACAGTGTTCTCTCATGGCAGCTCACACAAGGGCCATGACTGAGTCTTCCTGGGTACTTCGCACTCACCAGCCATGTTGTCCCGAGGGCGTTCGAGGGCTCTGGATATGTACCGCTCCTCAAGGAACGCGCAGTGTGTTGCTGCCCAGCACTCGGCAGGCACAGAGGTCCTCCGGGGGATCAACCAATGGACCTCGACATTGCTCCGCCGGCCCACAGGTGTCTGGAGGCACTCAGTGACCTCGGAGGGAAAACGATGCACACCCGTGGGGCCTAGGAGTCCCCAGACGTGTACTTCCTTTAAAATAAAGGACATAAGTGACTGAGAACTCGTGGAAACAGCTGCATGCCTCCCTTTCTGCACGGCTACTCAGGGCCTATCCTGGAGGCGAGTTCTCACGTCACGGTTCCCTTTCGCTCTAGAGCCTGTCATGCGGACCGCCGCCGCGGCCACGGAAGACCCTGGTTTAGAGAGAGCAAACTCATAATTTTCCCCGAAGCATTCTTCCAGGGCTCACTGGCCTGTCGGGAGCTGGGAATGTCAGGTAGCTTCAAGGTAGGCATGAATGCCACCCTCAAAATGGGAAAGCAGGGCTTGTTCCAGCAGGCCCCCGTTATCATGGGCACACTGAGCGTACATCCCTGTGGCTTCTAACGAGTCCCAAGAGACACCGGTTACCCTGTGTTTCCTTCCCTGAATCAACTTATCGAAGTAGGGAGTCCCGCATCCGGCGAACTGTCTCAACCGAGGAACGCCGTAGCTGCTCCTCTGGGCCTGGGGAAGCCTGCAGTGCCGCAGAAGGAACAGGACTTAAAGTGCAGTAAGAACCCAAGCCGCCGTCCTCTAGGAGGCACGGTGACTTCAGTCAGGAGGTCCTGGATGAAACGCGAAGACGAGGGCTCCTCTGAGGGCAGGTCCGATTAGGGCACCGCGTAAGACCTCCGCGCAACGTGGGACGTGCCAGAACGGTGTTCGCGAACGTGTGCGAGTGCCGAGGAAACTAAGCTGCTCCGAAGGAGAGGGCAGTGCGTTTCCCTACGCTCGGCCTGCACACAGGGGGCTCTGAAGGGCTACGGGCCTGGATGTTGCTTAGCAGACCCAGGAGCCCCTGGGGGTACTCAGTGTTCCTGCTGGGAGCAGGGTGCCCCGGCTAGCCTCCCAGGTGTCCAGAAAGCTGTGCTGCCGTTAAAGGCATGCAGAGCAGAGGCCACCGCCTCCTGGAAGCTGCAGCACACCTCCGCTTCTGCACGGTGAATCAGGGCCTTCCTTCCAGGCATGGGTTCATGCTGGGTGTGCCGGTAGCGACACAGCGTGCTAAGATGCTGACTTTCTCCTCGAACAGAGTGACTTCAGGTACGGGGCGGGCCTCGCAGTGTTCCAAGCACAGTGTTCTCTCATGGCAGCTCACACAAGGGCCATGACAGAGTCTTCCTGGGCACTTCACACTCACCAGCCATGTTGTCCCGAGGGCGTTCGAGGGCTCTGGATATGTACCGCTCCTCAAGGAACGCGCAGTGTGTTGCTGCCCAGCACTCGGCAGGCACAGAGGTCCTCCGGGGCATCAACCAATGGACCTCGACATTGCTCCGCCGGCCCACAGGTGTCTGGAGGCACTCAGTGACCTCGGAGGGAAAACGATGCACACCCATGGGGCCTAGGAGTCCCCAGACGCGTACATCCTTTAAAATAAAGGACATAAGCGACTGAGAACTCGTGGAAACAGCTGCATGCCTCCCTTTCTGCACGGCTACTCAGGGCCTAAGCTGGAGGCGAGTTCTCACGTCGAGGTTCCCTTTCGCTCTAGAGCCTGTCATGCGGACCGAGCTGCGGCCACGGAAGCCCCTGGTTTAGAGAGAGCAAACTCATAATTTTCCCCGAAGCATTCTTCCAGGGCTCACTGGCCTGTCGGGAGCTGGGAATGTCAGGTACCTTCAAGGCAGGCATGAATGCCGCCCTCAAAATGGGAAAGCAGGACTTGTTCCAGCAGGCCCCCGTTATCATGGGCACACTCAGCGTACATCCCTGTGGCTTCTAACGAGTCCCAAGAGACACCGGTTACCCTGCGTTTCCTTCCCTGAATCAACTTATCGAAGTAGGGAGTCCCGCATCCGGCGAACTGTCTCAACCGAGGAACGCCGTAGCTGCTCCTCTGGGCCTGGGGCTGCCTGCAGTGCCGCAGAAGGAACAGGACTTAAAGTGCAGTAAGAACCCAAGCCGCCGTCCTCTAGGAGGCACGGTGACTTCAGTCAGGAGGTCCTGGATGGAACGCGAAGACGAGGGCTCCTCTGAGGGCAGGTCCGATTAGGGCACCGCGTAAGACCTCCGCGCCACGTGGGACGTGCCAGAACGGTGTTCGCGAACGTGTGCGAGTGCGGAGGAAACTAAGCTGCTCCGATGGAGAGGGCAGTGCGTTTCCCTACGCTCGGCCTGCACACAGGGGGTTCTGAAGGGTTACGGGCCTGGATGTTGCTTAGCAGACCCAGGTGCACCTGGGGGTACTCAGTTTTCCTGCTGAGAGCAGGGTGCCCCGGCTAGCCTCCCAGGTGTCCAGAAAGCTGTGCTGCCGTTAAAGGCAGGCAGAGCAGAGGCCACCGCCTCCTGGAAGGTGCAGCACACCTCCGCTTCTGCACGGTGAATCAGGGCCTTCCTTCCAGGCATGGGTTCATGCTGGGTGTGCCGGTAGCGACACAGCGTGCTAAGATGCTGACTTTCTCCTCGAGCAGAGTGACTTCAGGTACGGGGCGGGCCTCGCAGTGTTCCAAGCACAGTGTTCTCTCATGGCAGCTCACACAAGGGCCATGACAGAGTCTTCCTGGGCACGTCACACTCACCAGCCATGTTGTCCCGAGGGCGTTCGAGGGCTCTGGAGTTGTAGCGCTCCTCAAGGAACGCGCAGTGTGTTGCTGCCCAACACTCGGCAGGCACAGAGGTACTCTGGGGGATCAACCAATGGACCTCGACGTTGCTCCGCCGGCCCACAGGTGTCTGGAAGCACTCAGTGACCTCAGAGGGAAAACGATGCACACCCGTGGGGCCTAGGAGTCCCCGGACGTGTACTTCCTTTAAAATAAAGCACATAAGCGACTGAGAACTTGTGGAAACAGCTGCATGCCTCCCTTTCTGCACGGCTACTCAGGGCCTAACCTTGAGGCGAGTTCTCACTTCGCGGTTCCCTTTCGCTCTAGAGCTTGTCATGTGGACCGCCGCCGCACCCATGGTAACCCCTGGTTTAGAGAGAGAAAATTCATAATTTTCCCCGAAGCATTCTTCCAGGGCTCACTGGCCTGTCGGGAGCCGGGAATGTCAGGTACCTTCAAGGCAGGCATGAATGCCGCCGTCAAAATGGGAAAGCAGGGCTAGTTCCAGCAGGCCCCCATTTTCATGGGCACACTCAGCATACATACCTGTGGCTTCTAAGGAGTCCCAAGAGACACCGGTTACCCTGCGTTTCCTTCCCTGAATCAACTTATCGAAGTAGGGAGTCCCGCATCCGGCGAACTGTCTCAACCGAGGAACGCCGTAGCTGCTCCCCTGGGCCTGGGGCTGCCTGCAGTGCCGCAGAAGGAACAGGACTTAAAGTGCAGTAAGAACCCAAGCCGCCGTCCTCTAGGAGGCACGGTGACTTCAGTCAGGAGGTCCTGGATGGAACGCGAAGACGAGGGCTCCTCTGAGGGCAGGTCCGATTAGGGCACCGCGTAAGACCTCCGCGCCACGTGGGACGTGCCAGAACGGTGTTCGCGAACGTGTGCGAGTGCGGAGGAAACTAAGCTGCTCCGATGGAGAGGGCAGTGCGTTTCCCTACGCTCGGCCTGCACACAGGGGGTTCTGAAGGGTTACGGGCCTGGATGTTGCTTAGCAGACCCAGGTGCACCTGGGGGTACTCAGTTTTCCTGCTGAGAGCAGGGTGCCCCGGCTAGCCTCCCAGGTGTCCAGAAAGCTGTGCTGCCGTTAAAGGCATGCAGAGCAGAGGCCACCGCCTCCTGGAAGCTGCAGCACACCTCCGCTTCTGCACGGTGAATCCGGGCCTTCCTTCCAGGCATGGGTTCATGCTGGGTGTGCCGGTAGCGACACAGCGTGCTAAGATGCTGACTTTCTCCTCGAACAGAGTGACTTCAGGTACGGGGCGGGCCTCGCAGTGTTCCAAGCACAGTGTTCTCTCATGGCAGCTCACACAAGGGCCATGACAGAGTCTTCCTGGGCACTTCACACTCACCAGCCATGTTGTCCCGAGGGCGTTCGAGGGCTCTGGAGTTGTAGCGCTCCTCAAGGAACGCGCAGTGTGTTGCTGCCCAGCACTCGGCAGGCACAGAGGTCCTCTGGGGGATCAACCAATGGACCTCGACGTTGCTCCGCCGGCCCACAGGTGTCTGGAGGCACTCAGTGACCTCGGAGGGAAAACGATGCACACCCGTGGGACCTAGGAGTCCCCGGACGCGTACTTCCTTTAAAATAAAGGACATAAGCGACAGAGAACTCGTGGAAACAGCTGCATGCCTCCCTTTCTACACGGCTACTCAGGGCCTAAGCTGGAGGCGAGTTCTCACGTAGAGGTTCCCTTTCGCTCTAGAGCCTGTCATGCGGACCGAGCTGCGGCCACGGAAGCCCCTGGTTTAGAGAGAGCAAACTCATAATTTTACCCGAAGCATTCTTCCAGGGCTCACTGGCCTGTCGGGAGCTGGGAATGTCAGGTAGCTTCAAGGCAGGCATGAATGCCGCCCTCAAAATGGGAAAGCAGGGCTTGTTCCAGCAGGCCCCCATTTTCATGGGCACACTCAGCGTACATCCCTATGGCTTCTAACGAGTCCCAAGAGACACCGGTTACCCTAAGTTTCTTTCCCTGAATCAACTTATCGAAGTAGGGAGTCCCGCATCCGGCGAACTGTCTCAACCGAGGAACGCCGTAGCTGCTCCCCTGGGCCTGGGGCTGCCTGCAGTGCCGCAGAAGGAACAGGACTTAAAGTGCAGTAAGAACCCAAGCCGCCGTCCTCTAGGAGGCATGGTGACTTCAGTCAGGAGGTCCTGGATGAAACGCGAAGACGAGGGCTCCTCTGAGGGCAGGTCCGATTAGGGCACCGCGTAAGATCTCCGCGCCACGTGGGACGTGCCAGAACGGTGTTCGCGAACGTGTGCGAGTGCCGAGGAAACTAAGCTGCTCCGAAGGAGAGGGCAGTGCGTTTCCCTACGCTCGGCCTGCACACAGGGGGCTCTGAAGGGCTACGGGCCTGGATGTTGCTTAGCAGACCCAGGTGCACCTCGGGGTACTCAGTGTTCCTGCTGGGAGCAGGGTGCCCCGGCTAGCCTCCCAGGTGTCCAGAAAGCTGTGCTGCCGTTAAAGGCATGCAGAGCAGAGGCCACCGCCTCCTGGAAGCTGCAGCACACCTCCGCTTCTGCACGGCGAATCAGGGCCTTATTTCCAGGCATGGGTTCATGCTGGGTGTGCCGGTAGCGACACAGCGTGCTAAGATGCTGACTTTCTCCTCGAGCAGAGTGACTTCAGGTACGAGGGCGGGCCTCGCAGTGTTCCAAGCACAGTGTTCTCTCATGGCAGCTCACACAAGGGCCATGACTGAGTCTTCCTGGGTACTTCGCACTCACCAGCCATGTTGTCCCGAGGGCGTTCGAGGGCTCTGGATATGTAGCGCTCCTCAAGGAACGCGCAGTGTGTTGCTGCCCAGCACTCGGCAGGCACAGAGGTCCTCCGGGGGATCAACCAATGGACCTCGACATTGCTCCGCCGGCCCACAGGTGTCTGGAGGCACTCAGTGACCTCGGAGGGAAAACGATGCACACCCGTGGGGCCTAGGAGTCCCCAGACGTGTACTTCTTTTAAAATAAAGGACATAAGTGACTGAGAACTCGTGGAAACAGCTGCATGCCTCCCTTTCTGCACGGCTACTCAGGGCCTATCCTGGAGGCGAGTTCTCACGTCACGGTTCCCTTTCGCTCTAGAGCCTGTCATGCGGACCGCCGCCGCGGCCACGGAAGACCCTGGTTTAGAGAGAGCAAACTCATAATTTTCCCCGAAGCATTCTTCCAGGGCTCACTGGCCTGTCGGGAGCTGGGAATGTCAGGTAGCTTCAAGGTAGGCATGAATGCCACCCTCAAAATGGGAAAGCAGGGCTTGTTCCAGCAGGCCCCCGTTATCATGGGCACACTGAGCGTACATCCCTGTGGCTTCTAACGAGTCCCAAGAGACACCGGTTACCCTGTGTTTCCTTCCCTGAATCAACTTATCGAAGTAGGGAGTCCCGCATCCGGCGAACTGTCTCAACCGAGGAACGCCGTAGCTGCTCCTCTGGGCCTGGGCTGCCTGCAGTGCCGCAGAAGGAACAGGACTTAAAGTGCAGTAAGAACCCAAGCCGCCGTCCTCTAGGAGGCACGGTGACTTCAGTCAGGAGGTCCTGGATGAAACGCGAAGACGAGGGCTCCTCTGAGGGCAGGTCCGATTAGGGCACCGCGTAAGACCTCCGCGCCACGTGGGACGTGCCAGAACGGTGTTCGCGAACGTGTGCGAGTGCCGAGGAAACTAAGCTGCTCCGAAGGAGAGGGCAGTGCGTTTCCCTACGCTCGGCCTGCACACAGGGCTCTCTGAAGGGCTACGGGCCTGGATGTTGCTTAGCAGACCCAGGAGCCCCTGGGGGTACTCAGTGTTCCTGCTGGGAGCAGGGTGCCCCGGCTAGCCTCCCAGGTGTCCAGAAAGCTGTGCTGCCGTTAAAGGCATGCAGAGCAGAGGCCACCGCCTCCTGGAAGCTGCAGCACACCTCCGCTTCTGCACGGTGAATCAGGGCCTTCCTTCCAGGCATGGGTTCATGCTGGGTGTGCCGGTAGCGACACAGCGTGCTAAGATGCTGACTTTCTCCTCGAACAGAGTGACTTCAGGTACGGGGCGGGCCTCGCAGTGTTCCAAGCACAGTGTTCTCTCATGGCAGCTCACACAAGGGCCATGACAGAGTCTTCCTGGGCACTTCACACTCACCAGCCATGTTGTCCCGAGGGCGTTCGAGGGCTCTGGATATGTAGCGCTCCTCAAGGAACGCGCAGTGTGTTGCTGCCCAGCACTCGGCAGGCACAGAGGTCCTCCGGGGCATCAACCAATGGACCTCGACATTGCTCCGCCGGCCCACAGGTGTCTGGAGGCACTCAGTGACCTCGGAGGGAAAACGATGCACACCCGTGGGGCCTAGGAGTCCCCAGACGCGTACATCCTTTAAAATAAAGGACATAAGCGACTGAGAACTCGTGGAAACAGCTGCATGCCTCCCTTTCTACACGGCTACTCAGGGCCTAAGCTGGAGGCGAGTTCTCACGTCGACGTTCCCTTTCGCTCTAGAGCCTGTCATGCGGACCGAGCTGCGGCCACGGAAGCCCCTGGTTTAGAGAGAGCAAACTCATAATTTTACCCGAAGCATACTTCCAGGGCTCACTGGCCTGTCGGGAGCTGGGAATGTCAGGTAGCTTCAAGGCAGGCATGAATGCCGCCCTCAAAATGGGAAAGCAGGGCTTGTTCCAGCAGGCCCCCATTTTCATGGGCACACTCAGCGTACATCCCTATGGCTTCTAACGAGTCCCAAGAGACACCGGTTACCCTAAGTTTCTTTCCCTGAATCAACTTATCGAAGTAGGGAGTCCCGCATCCGGCGAACTGTCTCAACCGAGGAACGCCGTAGCTGCTCCCCTGGGCCTGGGGCTGCCTGCAGTGCCGCAGAAGGAACAGGACTTAAAGTGCAGTAAGAACCCAAGCCGCCGTCCTCTAGGAGGCACGGTGACTTCAGTCAGGAGGTCCTGGATGAAACGCGAAGACGAGGGCTCCTCTGAGGGCAGGTCCGATTAGGGCACCGCGTAAGACCTCCGCGCCACGTGGGACGTGCCAGAACGGTGTTCGCGAACGTGTGCGAGTGCCGAGGAAACTAAGCTGCTCCGAAGGAGAGGGCAGTGCGTTTCCCTACGCTCGGCCTGCACACAGGGGGCTCTGAAGGGCTACGGGCCTGGATGTTGCTTAGCAGACCCAGGTGCACCTGGGGGTACTCAGTGTTCCGGCTGGGAGCAGGGTGCCCCGGCTAGCCTCCCAGGTGTCCAGAAAGCTGTGCTGCCGTTAAAGGCATGCAGAGCAGAGGCCACCGCCTCCTGGAAGCTGCAGCACGCCTCCGCTTCTGCACGGCGAATCAGGGCCTTATTTCCAGGCATGGGTTCATGCTGGGTGTGCCGGTAGCGACACAGCGTGCTAAGATGCTGACTTTCTCCTCGAGCAGAGTGACTTCAGGTACGATGGCGGGCCTCGCAGTGTTCCAAGCACAGTGTTCTCTCATGGCAGCTCACACAAGGGCCATGACTGAGTCTCTCTGGGTACTTCGCACTCACCAGCCATGTTGTCCCGAGGGCGTTCGAGGGCTCTGGATATGTACCGCTCCTCAAGGAACGCGCAGTGTGTTGCTGCCCAGCACTCGGCAGGCACAGAGGTCCTCCGGGGGATCAACCAATGGACCTCGACATTGCTCCGCCGGCCCACAGGTGTCTGGAGGCACTCAGTGACCTCGGAGGGAAAACGATGCACACCCGTGGGGCCTAGGAGTCCCCAGACGTGTACTTCCTTTAAAATAAAGGACATAAGTGACTGAGAACTCGTGGAAACAGCTGCATGCCTCCCTTTCTGCACGGCTACTCAGGGCCTATCCTGGAGGCGAGTTCTCACGTCACGGTTCCCTTTCGCTCTAGAGCCTGTCATGCGGACCGCTGCCGCGGCCACGGAAGCCCCTGGTTTAGAGAGAGCAAACTCATAATTTTCCCCGAAGCATTCTTCCAGGGCTCACTGGCCTGTCGGGAGCTGGGAATGTCAGGTAGCTTCAAGGTAGGCATGAATGCCACCCTCAAAATGGGAAAGCAGGGCTTGTTCCAGCAGGCCCCCGTTATCATGGGCACACTGAGCGTACATCCCTGTGGCTTCTAACGAGTCCCAAGAGACACCGGTTACCCTGCGTTTCCTTCCCTGAATCAACTTATCGAAGTAGGGGGTCCCGCATCCGGCGAACTGTCTCAACCGAGGAACGCCGTAGCTGCTCCTCTGGGCCTGGGGAAGCCTGCAGTGCCGCAGAAGGAACAGGACTTAAAGTGCAGTAAGAACCCAAGCCGCCGTCCTCTAGGAGGCACGGTGACTTCAGTCAGGAGGTCCTGGATGAAACGCGAAGACGAGGGCTCCTCTGAGGGCAGGTCCGATTAGGGCACCACGTAAGACCTCCGCGCCACGTGGGATGTGCCAGAACGGTGTTCGCGAACGTGTGCGAGTGCCGAGGAAACTAAGCTGCTCCGAAGGAGAGGGCAGTGCGTTTCCCTACGCTCGGCCTGCACACAGGGGGCTCTGAAGGGCTACGGGCCTGGATGTTGCTTAGCAGACCCAGGAGCCCCTGGGGGTACTCAGTGTTCCTGCTGGGAGCAGGGTGCCCCGGCTAGCCTCCCAGGTGTCCAGAAAGCTGTGCTGCCGTTAAAGGCATGCAGAGCAGAGGCCACCGCCTCCTGGAAGCTGCAGCACACCTCCGCTTCTGCACAGCGAATCAGGGCCTTACTTCCAGGCATGGGTTCATGCTGGGTGTGCCGGTAGCGACACAGCGTGCTAAGATGCTGACTTTCTCCTCGAACAGAGTGACTTCAGGTACGGGGCGGGCCTCACAGTGTTCCAAGCACAGTGTTCTCTAATGGCAGCTCACACAAGGGCCATGACAGAGTCTTCCTGGGCACTTCACACTCACCAGCCATGTTGTCCCGAGGGCGTTCGAGGGCTCTGGAGTTGTAGCGCTCCTCAAGGAACGCGCAGTGTGTTGCTGCCCAGCACTCGGCAGGCACAGAGGTCCTCTGGGGGATCAACCAATGGACCTCGACGTTGCTCCGCCGGCCCACAGGTGTCTGGAGGCACTCAGTGACCTCGGAGGGAAAACGATGCACACCCGTGGGGCCTAGGAGTCCCCGGACGCGTACTTCCTTTAAAATAAAGGACATAAGCGACTGAGAACTCGTGGAAACAGCTGCATGCCTCCCTTTCTACACGGCTACTCAGGGCCTAAGCTGGAGGCGAGTTCTCACGTCGAGGTTCCCTTTCGCTCTAGAGCCTGTCATGCGGACCGAGCTGCGGCCACGGAAGCCCCTGGTTTAGAGAGAGCAAACTCATAATTTTACCCGAAGCATTCTTCCAGGGCTCACTGGCCTGTCGGGAGCTGGGAATGTCAGGTAGCTTCAAGGCAGGCATGAATGCCGCCCTCAAAATGGGAAAGCAGGGCTTGTTCCAGCAGGCCCCCATTTTCATGGGCACACTCAGCGTACATCCCTATGGCTTCTAACGAGTCCCAAGAGACACCGGTTACCCTGCGTTTCCTTCCCTGAATCAACTTATCGAAGTAGGGAGTCCCGCATCCGGCGAACTGTCTCAACCGAGGAACGCCGTAGCTGCTCCTCTGGGCCTGGGGCTGCCTGCAGTGCCGCAGAAGGAACAGGACTTAAAGTGCAGTAAGAACCCAAGCCGCCGTCCTCTAGGAGGCACGGTGACTTCAGTCAGGAGGTCCTGGATGAAACGCGAAGACGAGGGCTCCTCTGAGGGCAGGTCCGATTAGGGCACCGCGTAAGACCTCCGCGCCACGTGGGACGTGCCAGAACGGTGTTCGCGAACGTGTGCGAGTGCCGAGGAAACTAAGCTGCTCCGAAGGAGAGGGCAGTGCGTTTCCCTACGCTCGGCCTGCACACAGGGGGCTCTGAAGGGCTACGGGCCTGGATGTTGCTTAGCAGACCCAGGTGCACCTGGGGGTACTCAGTGTTCCTGCTGGGAGCAGGGTGCCCCGGCTAGCCTCCCAGGTGTCCAGAAAGCTGTGCTGCCGTTAAAGGCATGCAGAGCAGAGGCCACCGCCTCCTGGAAGCTGCAGCATGCCTCCGCTTCTGCACGGCGAATCAGGGCCTTATTTCCAGGCATGGGTTCATGCTGGGTGTGCCGGTAGCGACACAGCGTGCTAAGATGCTGACTTTCTCCTCGAGCAGAGTGACTTCAGGTACGAGGGCGGGCCTCGCAGTGTTCCAAGCACAGTGTTCTCTCATGGCAGCTCACACAAGGGCCATGACTGAGTCTTCCTGGGTACTTCGCACTCACCAGCCATGTTGTCCCGAGGGCGTTCGAGGGATCTGGATATGTACCGCTCCTCAAGGAACGCGCAGTGTGTTGCTGCCCAGCACTCGGCAGGCACAGAGGTCCTCCGGGGGATCAACCAATGGACCTCGACGTTGCTCCGCCGGCCCACAGGTGTCTGGAGGCACTCAGTGACCTCGGAGGGAAAACGATGCACACCCGTGGGGCCTAGGAGTCCCCAGACGTGTACTTCCTTTAAAATAAAGGACATAAGTGACTGAGAACTCGTGGAAACAGCTGCATGCCTCCCTTTCTGCACGGCTACTCAGGGCCTATCCTGGAGGCGAGTTCTCACGTCACTGTTCCCTTTCGCTCTAGAGCCTGTCATGCGGACCGCCGCCGCGGCCACGGAAGCCCCTGGTTTAGAGAGAGCAAACTCATAATTTTCCCCGAAGCATTCTTCCAGGGCTCACTGGCCTGTCGGGAGCTGGGAATGTCAGGTAGCTTCAAGGTAGGCATGAATGCCACCCTCAAAATGGGAAAGCAGGGCTTGTTCCAGCAGGCCCCCGTTATCATGGGCACACTGAGCGTACATCCCTGTGGCTTCTAACGAGTCCCAAGAGACACCGGTTACCCTGCGTTTCCTTCCCTGAATCAACTTATCGAAGTAGAGAGTCCCGCATCCGGCGAACTGTCTCAACCGAGGAACGCCGTAGCTGCTCCTCTGGGCCTGGGGAAGCCTGCAGTGCCGCAGAAGGAACAGGACTTAAAGTGCAGTAAGAACCCAAGCCGCCGTCCTCTAGGAGGCACGGTGACTTCAGTCAGGAGGTCCTGGATGAAACGCGAAGACGAGGGCTCCTCTGAGGGCAGGTCCGATTAGGGCACCGCGTAAGACCTCCGCGCCACGTGGGACGTGCCAGAACGGTGTTCGCGAACGTGTGCGAGTGCCGAGGAAACTAAGCTGCTCCGAAGGAGAGGGCAGTGCGTTTCCCTACGCTCGGCCTGCACACAGGGGGCTCTGAAGGGCTACGGGCCTGGATGTTGCTTAGCAGACCCAGGAGCCCCTGGGGGTACTCAGTGTTCCTGCTGGGAGCAGGGTGCCCCGGCTAGCCTCCCAGGTGTCCAGAAAGCTGTGCTGCCGTTAAAGGCATGCAGAGCAGAGGCCACCGCCTCCTGGAAGCTGCAGCACACCTCCGCTTCTGCACGGTGAATCTGGGCCTTCCTTCCAGGCATGGGTTCATGCTGGGTGTGCCGGTAGCGACACAGCGTGCTAAGATGCTGACTTTCTCCTCGAACAGAGTGACTTCAAGTACGGGGCGGGCCTCGCAGTGTTCCAAGCACAGTGTTCTCTCATGGCAGCTCACACAAGGGCCATGACAGAGTCTTCCTGGGCACTTCACACTCACCAGCCATGTTGTCCCGAGGGCGTTCGAGGGCTCTGGAGTTGTAGCGCTCCTCAAGGAAGGCGCAGTGTGTTGCTGCCCAGCACTCGGCAGGCACAGAGGTCCTCTGGGGGATCAACCAATGGACCTCGACGTTGCTCCGCCGGCCCACAGGTGTCTGGAGGCACTCAGTGACCTCGGAGGGAAAACGATGCACACCCGTGGGGCCTAGGAGTCCCCGGACGCGTACTTCCTTTAAAATAAAGGACATAAGCGACTGAGAACTTGTGGAAACAGCTGCATGCCTCCCTTTCTACACGGCTACTCAGGGCCTAAGCTGGAGACGAGTTCTCACGTCGAGGTTCCCTTTCGCTCTAGAGCCTGTCATGCGGACCGAGCTGCGGCCACGGAAGCCCCTGGTTTAGAGAGAGCAAACTCATAATTTTACCCGAAGCATTCTTCCAGGGCTCACTGGCCTGTCGGGAGCTGGGAATGTCAGGTAGCTTCAAGGCAGGCATGAATGCCGCCCTCAAAATGGGAAAGCAGGGCTTGTTCCAGCAGGCCCCCATTTTCATGGGCACACTCAGCGTACATCCCTATGGCTTCTAACGAGTCCCAAGAGACACCGGTTACCCTGCGTTTCCTTCCCTGAATCAACTTATCAAAGTAGGGAGTCCCGCATCCGGCGAACTGTCTCAACCGAGGAACGCCGTAGCTGCTCCTCTGGGCCTGGGTCGGCCTGCAGTGCCGCAGAAGGAACAGGACTTAAAGTGCAGTAAGAACCCAAGCCGCCGTCCTCTAGGAGGCACGGTGACTTCAGTCAGGAGGTCCTGGATGAAACGCGAAGACGAGGGCTCCTCTGAGGGCAGGTCCGATTAGGGCACCGCGTAAGACCTCCGCGCCACGTGGGACGTGCCAGAACGGTGTTCGCGAACGTGTGCGAGTGCCGAGGAAACTAAGCTGCTCCGAAGGAGAGGGCAGTGCGTTTCCCTACGCTCGGCCTGCACACAGGGGGCTCTGAAGGGCTACGGGCCTGGATGTTTCTTAGCAGACCCAGGTGCACCTGGGGGTACTCAGTGTTCCTGCTGGGAGCAGGGTGCCCCGGCTAGCCTCCCAGGTGTCCAGAAAGCTGTGCTGCCGTTAAAGGCATGCAGAGCAGAGGCCACCGCCTCCTGGAAGCTGTAGCATGCCTCCGCTTCTGCATGGCGAATCAGGGCCTTATTTCCAGGCATGGGTTCATGCTGGGTGTGCCGGTAGCGACACAGCGTGCTAAGATGCTGACTTTTTCCTCGAGCAGAGTGACTTCAGGTACGAGGGCGGGCCTCGCAGTGTTCCAAGCACAGTGTTCTCTCATGGCAGCTCACACAAGGGCCATGACTGAGTCTTCCTGGGTACTTCGCACTCACCAGCCATGTTGTCCCGAGGGCGTTCGAGGGCTCTGGATATGTACCGCTCCTCAAGGAACGCGCAGTGTGTTGCTGCCCAGCACTCGGCAGGCACAGAGGTCCTCCGGGGCATCAACCAATGGACCTCGACATTGCTCCGCCGGCCCACAGGTGTCTGGAGGCACTCAGTGACCTCGGAGGGAAAACGATGCACACCCGTGGGGCCTAGGAGTCCCCGGACGCGTACTTCCTTTAAAATAAAGCACATAAGCGACTGAGAAGTTGTGGAAACAGCTGCATGCCTCCCTTTCTGCAAGGCTACTCAGGGCCTAACCTGGAGGCGAGTTCTCACTTCGAGGTTCCCTTTCGCTCTAGAGCCTGTCATGCGGACCGAGCTGCGGCCACGGAAGCCCCTGGTTTAGAGAGAGCAAACTCATAATTTTACCTGAAGCATTCTTCCAGGGCTCACTGGCCTGTCGGGAGCCGGGAATGTCAGGTAGCTTCAAGGCAGGCATGAATGCCGCCCTCAAAATGGGGAAGCAGTGCTAGTTCCAGCAGGCCCCCGTTTTCATGGGCACACTCAGCGTACATCCCTGTGGCTTATAACGATTCCCAAGAGACACCGGTTACCCTGTGTTTCCCTCCCTGAATCAACTTATCGAAGTTGGGAGTCCCGCATCCGGCTAACTGTCTCAACCGAGGAACGCCGTAGCTGCTCCCCTGGGCCTGGGGCTGCCTGCAGTGCCGCAGAAGGAACAGGACTTAAAGTGCAGTAAGAACCCAAGCCGCCGTCCTCTAGGAGGCTCGGTGACTTCAGTCAGGAGGTCCTGGATGAAACGCGAAGACGAGGGCTCCTCTGAGGGCAGGTCCGATTAGGGCACCGCGTAAGACCTCCGCGCCACGTGGGACGTGCCAGAACGGTGTTCGCGAACGTGTGTGAGTGCCGAGGAAACTAAGCTGCTCCGAAGGAGAGGGCAGTGCGTTTCCCTACGCTCGGTCTGCACACAGGGGGCTCTGAAGGGCTACGGGCCTGGATGTTGCTTAGCAGACCCAGGTGCACCTGGGGGTACTCAGTGTTCCTGCTGGGAGCAGGGTGCCCCGGCTAGCCTCCCAGGTGTCCAGAAAGCTGTGCTGCCGTTAAAGGCATGCAGAGCAGAGGCCACCGCCTCCTGGAAGCTGCAGCACGCCTCCGCTTCTGCATGGCGAATCAGGGCCTTATTTCCAGGCTAGGGTTCATGCTGGGTGTGCCGGTAGCGACACAGCGTGCTAAGTTGCTGACTTTCTCCTCGAGCAGAGTGATTTCAGGTACGAGGGTGGGCCTCGCAGTGTTCCAAGCACAGTGTTCTCTCATGGCAGCTCACACAAGGGCCATGACTGAGTCTTCCTGGGTACTTCGCACTCACCAGCCATGTTGTCCCGAGGGCGTTCGAGGGCTCTGGATATGTAGCGCTCCTCAAGGAACATGCAGTGTGTTGCTGCCCAGCACTCGGCAGGCACAGAGGTCCTCCGGGGCATCAACCAATGGACCTCGACATTGCTCCGCTGGCCCACAGGTGTCTGGAGGCACTCAGTGACCTCGGAGGGAAAACGATGCACACCCGTGGGTCCTAGGAGACCCCGGACGCGCACTTCCTTTAAAATAAAGGACATAAGCGACTGAGAACTCGTGGAAACAGCTGCATGCCTCCCTTTCTGCACGGCTACTCAGGGCCTAACCTGGAGGCGAGTTCTCACGTCGCGGTTCCCTTTCGCTCTAGAGCCTGTCATGCGGACCAAAGCCGAGGCCACGGAAGACCCTGGTTTAGAGAGAGCAAACTCATAATTTTCCCCGAAGCATTCTTCCAGGGCTCACTGGCCTGTCGGGAGCTGGGAATGTCAGATACCTTCAAGGCAGGCATGAATGCCGCCCTCAAAATGGGAAAGCAGGGCTTGTTCCAGCAGGCCCCCGTTATCATGGGCACACTCAGCGTACATCCCTGTGGCTTCTAACGAGTCCCAAGAGACACCGGTTACCCTGCGTTTCCTTCCCTGAATCAACTTATCGAGGTAGGGAGTCCCGCATCCGGCGAACTGTCTCAACCGAGGAACGCCGTAGCTGCTCCTCTGGGCCTGGGGATGCCTGCAGTGCCGCAGAAGGAACAGGACTTAAAGTGCAGTAAGAACCCAAGACGCCGTCCTCTAGGAGGCACGGTGACTTCAGTCAGGAGGTCCTGGATGGAACGCGAAGACGAGGGCTCCTCTGAGGGCAGGTCCGATTAGGGCACCGCGTAAGACCTCCGCGCCACGTGGGACGTGCCAGAACGGTGTTCGCGAACGTGTGCGAGTGCGGAGGAAACTAAGCTGCTCCGATGGAGAGGGCAGTGCGTTTCCCTACGCTCGGCCTGCACACAGGGGGTTCTGAAGGGTTACGGGCCTGGATGTTGCTTAGCAGACCCAGGTGCACCTGGGGGTACTCAGTGTTCCTGCTGAGAGCAGGGTGCCCCGGCTAGCCTCCCAGGTGTCCAGAAAGCTGTGCTGCCGTTAAAGGCATGCAGAGTAGAGGCCACCGCCTCCTGGAAGCTGCAGCACACCTCCGCTTCTGCACGGTGAATCAGGGCTTTCCTTCCAGGCATGGGTTCATGCTGGGTGTGCCGGTAGCGACACAGCGTGCTAAGATGCTGACTTTCTCCTCGAGCAGAGTGACTTCAGGTACGGGGCGGGCCTCGCAGTGTTCCAAGCACAGTGTTCTCTCATGGCAGCTCACACAAGGGCCATGACAGAGTCTTCCAGGGCACGTCACACTCACCAGCCATGTTGTCCCGAGGGCGTTCGAGGGCTCTGGAGTTGTAGCGCTCCTCAAGGAACGCGCAGTGTGTTGCTGCCCAGCACTCGGCAGGCACAGAGGTCCTCTGGGGGATCAACCAATGGACCTCGACGTTGCTCCGCCGGCCCACAGGTGTCTGGAGGCACTCAGTGACCTCGGAGGGAAAACGATGCACACCCGTGGGGCCTAGGAGTCCCCAGACGCGTACTTCCTTTAAAATAAAGGACATAAGCGACTGAGAACTCGTGGAAACAGCTGCATGCCTCCCTTTCTGCACGGCTACTCAGGGCCTAAGCTGGAGGCGAGTTCTCACGTCGAGGTTCCCTTTCGCTCTAGAGCCTGTCATGCGGACCGAGCTGCGGCCACGGAAGCCCCTGGTTTAGAGAGAGCAAACTCATAATTTTACCCGAAGCATTCTTCCAGGGCTCACTGGCCTGTCGGGAGCTGGGAATATCAGGTAGCTTCAAGGCAGGCATGAATGCCGCCCTCAAAATGGGAAAGCAGGGCTTGTTCCAGCAGGCCCCCATTTTCATGGGCACACTCAGCGTACATCCCTATGGCTTCTAACGAGTCCCAAGAGACACCGGTTACCCTGCGTTTCCTTCCCTGAATCAACTTATCGAAGTAGGGAGTCCCGCATCCGGCGAACTGTCTCAACCGAGGAACGCCGTAGCTGCTCCCCTGGGCCTGGGGCTGCCTGCAGTGCCGCAGAAGGAACAGGACTTAAAATGCAGTAAGAACCCAAGCCGCCGTCCTCTAGGAGGCACGGTGACTTCAGTCAGGAGGTCCTGGATGAAACGCGAAGACGAGGGCTCCTCTGAGGGCAGGTCCGATTAGGGCACTGCGTAAGACCTCCGCGCCACGTGTGACGTGTCAGAACGGTGTTCGCGAACGTGTGCGAGTGCCGAGGAAACTAAGCTGCTCCGAAGGAGAGGGCAGTGCGTTTCCCTACGCTCGGCCTGCACACAGGGGGCTCTGAAGGGCTACGGGCCTGGATGTTGCTTAGCAGACCCAGGTGCACCTGGGGGTACTCAGTGTTCCTGCTGGGAGCAGGGTGCCCCGGCTAGTCTCCCAGGTGTCCAGAAAGCTGTGCTGCCGTTAAAGGCATGCAGAGCAGAGGCCACCGCCTCCTGGAAGCTGCAGCACGCCTCCGCTTCTGCATGGCGAATCAGGGCCTTATTTCCAGGCATGGGTTCATGCTGGGTGTGCCGGTAGCGACACAGCGTGCTAAGATGCTGACTTTCTCCTCGAGCAGAGTGACTTCAGGTACGAGGGCGGGCCTCGCAGTGTTCCAAGCACAGTGTTCTCTCATGGCAGCTCACACAAGGGCCATGACTGAGTCTTCCTGGGTACTTCGCACTCACCAGCCATGTTGTCCCGAGGGCGTTCGAGGGCTCTGGATATGTACCGCTCCTCAAGGAACGCGCAGTGTGTTGCTGCCCAGCACTCGGCAGGCACAGAGGTCCTCCGGGGCATCAACCAATGGACCTCGACATTGCTCCGCCGGCCCACAGGTGTCTGGAGGCACTCAGTGACCTCGGAGGGAAAACGATGCACACCCGTGGGGCCTAGGAGTCCCCAGACGCGTACTTCCTTTAAAATAAAGGACATAAGCGACTGAGAACTCGTGGAAACAGCTGCATGCCTCCCTTTCTGCACGGCTACTCAGGGCCTATCCTGGAGGCGAGTTCTCACGTCACGGTTCCCTTTCGCTCTAGAGCCTGTCATTCGGACCGCCGCCGCGGCCACGGAAGACCCTGGTTTAGAGAGAGCAAACTCATAATTTTCCCCGAAGACATTCTTCCAGGGCTCACTGGCCTGTCGGGAGTTGGGAATGTCAGGTAGCTTCAAGGCAGGCATGAATGCCGCCCTCAAAATGGGAAAGCAGGGCTTGTTCCAGCAGGCCCCCGTTATCATGGGCACACTGAGCGTACATCCCTGTGGCTTCTAACGAGTCCCAAGAGACACCGGTTACCCTGCGTTTCCTTCCCTGAATCAACTTATCGAAGTAGGGAGTCCCGCATCCGGCGAACTGTCTCAACCGAGGAACGCCGTAGCTGCTCCTCTGGGCCTGGGGAAGCCTGCAGTGCCGCAGAAGGAACAGGACTTAAAGTGCAGTAAGAACCCAAGCCGCCGTCCTCTAGGAGGCACGGTGACTTCAGTCAGGAGGTCCTGGATGGAACGCGAAGACAAGGGCTCCTCTGAGGGCACCGCGTAAGACCTCCGCGCCACGTGGGACATGCCAGAACGGCGTTCGCGAACGTGTGCGTGTGCCGAGGAAACTAATTTGCTCCGAAGGAGAGGGCAGTGCATTTCCCTACGCTCGGCCGGCACACACGGGGCTCTGAAGGGCTACGGGCCTGGATGTTGCTTAGCAGACCCAGGTGCACCTGGGGGTACTCAGTGTTCCTGCTGGGAGCAGGGTGCCCCGGCTAGCCTCCCAGGTGTCCAGAAAGCTGTGCTGCCGTTAAAGGCATGCAGAGCAGAGGCCACCGCCTCCTGGAAGCTGCAGCACGCCTCCGCTTCTGCACGGCGAATCAGGGCCTTACTTCCAGGCATGGGTTCATGCTGGGTGTGCTGGTAGCGATACAGCATGGTAAGATGCTGACTTTCTCCTCGAGCAGAGTGACTTCAGGTACGATGGCGGGCCTCGCAGTGTTCCAAGCACAGTGTTCTCTCATGGCAGCTCACACAAGGGCCATGACAGAGTCTTCCTGGGTACTTCGCACTCACCAGCCATATTGTCCCGAGGGCGTTCGAGGGCTCTGGAGATGTAGCGCTCCTCAAGGAACGTGCAGTGTGTTGCTGCCCAGCACTCGGCAGGCACAGAGGTCCTCCGGGGGATCAACCAATGGACCTCGCCGTTGCTCCGCCGGCCCACAGGTGTCTGGAGGCACTCAGTGACCTCGGAGGGAAAATGATGCACACCCGTGGGGCCTAGGAGTCCCCGGACGCGTACTTCCTTTAAAATAAAGCACATAAGCGACTGAGAAGTTGTGGAAACAGCTGCATGCCTCCCTTTCTGCACGGCTACTCAGGGCCTAACCTGGAGGCGAGTTCTCACTTCGAGGTTCCCTTTCGCTCTAGAGCCTGTCATGCGGACCGAGCTGCGGCCACGGTAGCCCCTGGTTTAGAAAGAGCAAACTCATAATTTTACCTGAAGCATTCTTCCAGGGCTCACTGGCCTGTCGGGAGCCGGGAATGTCAGGTAGCTTCAAGGCAGGCATGAATGCCGCCCTCAAAATGGGGAAGCAGGGCTAGTTCCAGCAGGCCCCCATTTTCATGGGCACACTCAGCGTACATCCCTGTGGCTTATAAGGACTCCTAAGAGACACCGGTTACCCTGCGTTTCCCTCCCTGAATCAACTTATCGAAGTTGGGAGTCCCGCATCCGGCTAACTGTCTCAACCGAGGAACGCCGTAGCTGCTCCCCTGGGCCTGGGGCTGCCTGCAGTGCCGCAGAAGGAACAGGACTTAAAGTGCAGTAAGAACCCAAGCCGCCGTCCTCTAGGAGGCACGGTGACTTCAGTCAGGAGGTCCTGGATGAAACGCGAAGACGAGGGCTCCTCTGAGGGCAGGTCCGATTAGGGCACTGCGTAAGACCTCCGCGCCACGTGGGACGTGCCAGAACGGTGTTCGCGAACGTGTGCAAGTGCCGAGGAAACTAAGCTGCTCCGAAGGAGAGGGCAGTGCGTTTCCCTACGCTCGGCCTGCACACAGGGGGCTCTGAAGGGCTACGGGCCTGGATGTTGCTTAGCAGACCCAGGTGCACCTGGGGGTACTCAGTGTTCCTGCTGGGAGCAGGGTGCCCCGGCTAGCCTCCCAGGTGTCCAGAAAGCTGTGATGCCGTTAAAGGCATGCAGAGCAGAGGCCACCGCCTCCTGGAAGCTGCAGCACGCCTCCGCTTCTGCATGGCGAATCATGGCCTTATTTCCAGGCATGGGTTCATGCTGGGTGTGCCGGTAGCGACACAGCGTGCTAAGATGCTGACTTTCTCCTCGAGCAGAGTGACTTCAGGTACGAGGGCGGGCCTCGCAGTGTTCCAAGCACAGTGTTCTCTCATGGCAGCTCACACAAGGGCCATGACTGAGTCTTCCTGGGCACTTCGCACTCACCAGCCATGTTGTCCCGAGGGCGTTCGAGGGCTCTGGATATGTAGCGCTCCTCAAGGAACGCGCAGTGTGTTGCTGCCCAGCACTCGGCAGGCACAGAGGTCCTCCGGGGCATCAACCAATGGACCTTGACATTGCTCCGCCGGCCCACAGGTGTCTGGAGGCACTCAGTGACCTCGGAGGGAAAACGATGCACACCCGTGGGGCCTAGGAGTCCCCAGACGCGTACTTCCTTTAAAATAAAGGACATAAGCGACTGAGAACTCGTGGAAACAGCTGCATGCCTCCCTTTCTGCACGGCTACTCAGGGCCTATCCTGGAGGCGAGTTCTCACGTCACGGTTCCCTTTCGCTCTAGAGCCTGTCATTCGGACCGCCGCCGCGGCCACGGAAGACCCTGGTTTAGAGAGAGCAAACTCATAATTTTCCCCGAAGACATTCTTCCAGGGCTCACTGGCCTGTCAGGAGTTGGGAATGTCAGGTAGCTTCAAGGCAGGCATGAATGCCACCCTCAAAATGGGAAAGCAGGGCTTGTTCCAGCAGGCCCCCGTTATCATGGGCACACTGAGCGTACATCCCTGTGGCTTCTAACGAGTCCCAAGAGACACCGGTTACCCTGCGTTTCCTTCCCTGAATCAACTTATCGAAGTAGGGAGTCCCGCATCCGGCGAACTGTCTCAACCGAGGAACGCCGTAGCTGCTCCTCTGGGCCTGGGGAAGCCTGCCTTGCCGCAGAAGGAACAGGACTTAAAGTGCAGTAAGAACCCAAGCCGCCGTCCTCTAGGAGGCACGGTGACTTCAGTCAGGAGGTCCTGGATGGAACGCGAAGACAAGGGCTCCTCTGAGGGCACCGCGTAAGACCTCCGCGCCACGTGGGACATGCCAGAACGGCGTTCGCGAACGTGTGCGTGTGCCGAGGAAACTAAGCTGCTCCGAAGGAGAGGGCAGTGCATTTCCCTACGCTCGGCCGGCACACACGGGGCTCTGAAGGGCTACTGGCCTGGATGTTGCTTAGCAGACCCAGGTGCACCTGTGGGTACTCAGTGTTCCTGCTGGGAGCAGGGTGCCCCGGCTAGCCTCCCAGGTGTCCAGAAAGCTGTGCTGCCGTTAAAAGCATGCAGAGCAGAGGCCACCGCCTCCTGGAAACTGCAGCACGCCTCCGCTTCTGCATGGCGAATGAGGGCCTTATTTCCAGGCATGGGTTCATGCTGGGTGTGCCGGTAGCGACACAGCGTGCTAAGATGCTGACTTTCTCCTCGAGCAGAGTGACTTCAGGTACGAGGGCGGGCCTCGCAGTGTTCCAAGCACAGTGTTCTCTCATGGCAACTCACACAAGGGCCATGACTGAGTCTTCCTGGGCACTTCGCACTCACCAGCCATGTTGTCCCGAGGGCGTTCGAGGGCTCTGGATATGTAGCGCTCCTCAAGGAACGCGCAGTGTGTTGCTGCCCAGCACTCGGCAGGCACAGAGGTCCTCCGGGGCATCAACCAATGGACCTCGACATTGCTCCGCCGGCCCACAGGTGTCTGGAGGCACTCAGTGACCTCGGAGGGAAAACGATGCACACCCGTGGGGCCTAGGAGTGCCCAGACGCGTACTTCCTTTAAAATAAAGGACATAAGCGACTGAGAACTCGTGGAAACAGCTGCATGCCTCCCTTTCTGCACGGCTACTCAGGGCCTATCCTGGAGGCGAGTTCTCACGTCACGGTTCCCTTTCGCTCTAGAGCCTGTCATGCGGACCGCCGCCGTGGCCACGGAAGACCCTGGTTTAGAGAGAGCAAACTCATAATTTTCCCCGAAGCATTCTTCCAGGGCTCACTGGCCTGTCGGGACTGGGAATGTCAGGTAGCTTCAAGGCAGGCATGAATGCCACCCTCAAAATGGGAAAGCAGGGCTTGTTCCAGCAGGCCCCCGTTATCATGGGCACACTGAGCGTACATCCCTGTGGCTTCTAACGAGTCCCAAGAGACACCGGTTACCCTGCGTTTCCTTCCCTGAATCAACTTATCGAAGTAGGGAGTCCCGCATCCGGCGAACTGTCTCAACCGAGGAACGCCTTAGCTGCTCCTCTGGGCCTGGGGAAGCCTGCAGTGCGGCAGAAGGAACAGGACTTAAAGTGCAGTAAGAACCCAAGCCGCCGTCCTCTAGGAGGCACGGTGACTTCAGTCAGGAGGTCCTGGATGGAACGCGAAGACAAGGGCTCCTCTGACGGCACCTCCGACTAGGGCACCACGTAAGACCTCCTCGCCACGTGGGACGTGCCAGAACGGCGTTCGCGAACGTGTGCAAGTGCCGAGGAAACTAAGCTGCTCCGAAGGAGAGGGCAGTGCGTTTCCCTACGCTCGGCCTGCACACAGGGGGCTCTGAAGGGCTACGGGCCTGGATGTTGCTTAGCAGACCCAGGTGCACCTGTGGGTACTCAGTGTTCCTGCTGGGAGCAGGGTGCCCCGGCTAGCCTCCCAGGTGTCCAGAAAGCTGTGCTGCCATTAAAGGCATGCAAAGCAGAGGCCACCGCCTCCTGGAAGCTGCAGCACGCCTCCGCTTCTGCACGGCGAATCAGGGCCTTACTTCCAGGCATGGGTTCATGCTGTGTGTGCCGGTAGCGACACAGCGTGCTAAGATGCTGACTTTCTCCTCGAGCAGAGTGACTTCAGGTACGAGGGCGGGCCTCGCAGTGTTCCAAGCACAGTGTTCTCTCATGGCAGCTCACACAAGGGCCATGACAGAGTCTTCCTGGGTACTTCGCACTCACCAGCCATGTTGTCCCGAGGGCGTTCGAGGGCTCTGGAGATGTAGCGCTCCTCAAGGAACGCGCAGTGTGTTGCTGCCCAGCACTCGGCAGGCACAGAGGTCCTCCGGGGGATCAACCAATGGACCTCGACGTTGCTCCGCCGGCCCACAGGTGTCTGGAGGCACTCAGTGACCTCGGAGGGAAAACGATGCACACCCGTGGGGCCTAGGAGTCCCCGGACGCGTACTTCCTTTAAAATTAAGCACATAAGCGACTGAGAAGTTGTGGAAACAGCTGCATGCCTCCCTTTCTGCACGGCTACTCAGGGCCTAAACTGGAGGCGAGTTCTCACGTCGAGGTTCCCTTTCGCTCTATAGCCTGTCATGCGGACCGCTGCCGCGCCCACGGAAGCCCCTGGTTTAGAGAGAGCAAACTCATAATTTTCCCCGAAGCATTCTTCCAGGGCTCACTGGCCTGTCGGGAGCCGGGAATGTCAGGTAGCTTCAAGGCAGGCATGAATGCCGCCCTCAAAATGGAAAAGCAGGGTTAGTTCCAGCAGGCCCCCGTTTTCATGGGCACACTCAGCGTACATCCCTGTGGCTTCTAACGAGTCCCAAGAGACACCGGTTACCCTGCGTTTCCTTCCCTGAATTAACTTATCGAAGTAGGGAGTCCCGCATCTGGCGAACTGTCTCAACCGAGGAACGCCGTAGCTGCACCTCTGGGCCTGGGGCTGCCTGCAGTGCCGCAGAAGGAACAGGACTTGAAGTGCAGTAAGAACCCAAGCCGCCGTCCTCTAGGAGGCACGGTGACTTCAGTCAGGCGGTCCTGGATGGAACGCGAAGACGAGGGCTCCTCTGAGGGCAGCTCCGATTAGGGCACCGCGTAAGAACTCCGCGCGACGTGGGACGTGCCCGAACGGCGTTCGCGAACGTGTGCAAGTGCCGAGGAAACTATGCTGCTCCGAAGGAGATGGCAGTGCCTTTCCCTACGCCCGGCCTGCACACAGGGGACTCTGAAGGGCTACGGGCCTGGATGTTGCTTAGCAGACCCAGGTGCACCTGGGGGTACTCAGTGTTCCTGCTGGGAGCAGGGTGCCCCGGCTAGCCTCCCAGGTGTCCAGAAAGCTGTGCTGCCGTTAAAGGCATGCAGAGCAGAGGCCACCGCCTCCTGGAAGCTGCAGCACGCCTCCGCTTCTGCACGGCGAAACAGGGCCTTACTTCCAGGCATGGGTTCATGCTGGGTGTGCCGGTAGCGACACAGCGTGCTAAGATGCTGACTTTCTCCTCGAGTAGAGTGACTTCAGGTACGAGGGCGGGCCTCGCAGTGTTCCAAGCACAGTGTTCTCTCATGGCAGCTCACACAAGGGCCATGACTGAGTCTTCCTGGGCACTTCGCACTCACCAGCCATGTTTTCCCGAGGGCGTTCGAGGGCTCTGGATATGTAGCGCTCCTCAAGGAACGCGCAGTGTGTTGCTGCCCAGCACTCGGCAGGCACAGAGGTCCTCCGGGGGATTAACCAATGGACCTCGACATTGCTCCGCTGGCCCACATGTGTCTGGAGGCACTCAGTGACCTCGGATGGAAAACGATGCACACCCGTGGGGCCTAGGAGTCCCCGAATGCGTACTTCCTTTAAAATAAAGGACATAAGCGACTGAGAACTCGTGGAAACAGCTGCATGCCTCCCTTTCTGCACGGCTAGTCAGGGCCTAACCTGGAGGCGAGTTCTCACGCCGAGGTTCCCTTTCGCACTAGAGCCTGTCATGCGGACCGAGCTGCGGCCACGGAAGCCCCTGGTTTAGAGAGAGCAAACTCATAATTTTACCCGAAGCATTCTTCCAGGGCTCACTGGCCTGTCGGGAGCTGGGAATGTCAGGTAGCTTCAAGGCAGGCATGAATGCCGCCCTCAAAATGGGAAAGCAGGGCTTGTTCCAGCAGGCCCCAATTTTCATGGGCACACTCAGCGTACATCCCTATGGCTTCTAACGACTCCCAAGAGACACCGGTTACCCTGCGTTTCCTTCCCTGAATCAACTTATCGAAGTAGGGAGTCCCGCATCCGGCGAACTGTCTCAACCGAGGAACGCCGTAGCTGCTCCTCTGGGCCTGGGGAAGCCTGCAGTGCCGCAGAAGGAACAGGACTTAAAGTGCAGTAAGAACCCAAGCCGCCGTCCTCTAGGAGGCACGGTGACTTCAGTCAGGAGGTCCTGGATGAAACGCGAAGACGAGGGCTCCTCTGAGGGCAGGTCCGATTAGGGCACCGCGTAAGACCTCCGCGCCACATAGGACGTGCCAGAACGGTGTTCGCGAACGTGTGCGAGTGCCGAGGAAACTAAGCTGCTCCGAAGGAGAGGGCAGTGCGTTTCCCTACGCTCGGCCTGCACACAGGGGGCTCTGAAGGGCTACGGGCCTGGATGTTGCTTAGCAGACCCAGGTGCACCTGGGGGTACTCAGTGTTCCTGCTGGGAGCAGGGTGCCCCGGCTAGCCTCCCAGGTGTCCAGAAAGCTGTGCTGCCGTTAAAGGCATGCAGAGCAGAGGCCACCGCCTCCTGGAAGCTGCAGCACGCCTCCGCTTCTGCATGGCGAATCAGGGCCTTATTTCCAGGCATGGGTTCATGCTGGGTGTGCCGGTAGCTTCACAGCGTGCTAAGATGCTGACTTTCTCCTCGAGCAGAGTGACTTCAGGTACGAGGGCGGGCCTCGCAGTGTTCCAAGCACAGTGTTCTCTCATGGCAACTCACACAAGGGCCATGACTGAGTCTTCCTGGGCACTTCGCACTCACCAGCCATGTTGTCCCGAGGGCGTTCGAGGGCTCTGGATATGTAGCGCTCCTCAAGGAACGTGCAGTGTGTTGCTGCCCAGCACTCGGCAGGCACAGAGGTCCTCCGGGGCATCAACCAATGGACCTCGACATTGCTCCGCCAGCCCACAGGTGTCTGGAGGCACTCAGTGACCTCGGAGGGAAAACGATGCACACCCGTTGGCCTAGGAGTCCCCGGACGCGTACTTCCTTTAAAATAAAGGACATAAGCGACTGAGAACTCGTGGAAACAGCTGCATGCCTCCCTTTCTGCACGGCTACTCAGGGCCTAAGCTGGAGGCGAGTTCTCACGTCGAGGTTCCCTTTCGCTCTAGAGCCTGTCATGCGGACCGAGCTGCGGCCACGGAAGCCCCTGGTTTAGAGAGAGCAAACTCATAATTTTACCCGAAGCATTCTTCCAGGGCTCACTGGCCTGTCGGGAGCTGGGAATGTCAGGTAGCTTCAAGGCAGGCATGAATGCCGCCCTCAAAATGGGAAAGCAGGGCTTGTTCCAGCAGGCCCCCATTTTCATGGGCACACTCAGCGTACATCCCTATGGCTTCTAACGTGTCCCAAGAGACACCGGTTACCCTGCGTTTCCTTCCCTGAATCAACTTATCGAAGTAGGGAGTCCCGCATCCGGCGAACTGTCTCAACCGAGGAACGCCGTAGCTGCTCCCCTGGGCCTGGGGCTGCCTGCAGTGCCGCAGAAGGAACAGGACTTAAAGTGCAGTAAGAACCCAAGCCGCCGTCCTCTAGGAGGCACGGTGACTTCAGTCAGGAGGTCCTGGATGAAACGCGAAGACGAGGGCTCCTCTGAGGGCAGGTCCGATTAGGGCACCGCGTAAGACATCTGCGCCACGTGGGACGTGCCAGAACGGTGTTCGCGAACGTGTGTGTGTGCCGAGGAAACTAAGCTGCTCCGAAGGAGAGGGCAGTGCGTTTCCCTACGCTCGGCCTGCACACAGGGGGCTCTGAAGGGCTACGGGCCTGGATGTTGCTTAGCAGACCCAGGTGCACCTGTGGGTACTCAGTGTTCCTGCTGGGAGCAGGGTGCCCCGGCTAGCCTCCCAGGTGTCCAGAAAGCTGTGCTGCCGTTAAAGGCATGCAGAGCAGAGGCCACCGCCTCCTGGAAGCTGCAGCACGCCTCCGCTTCTGCACGGCGAATCAGGGCCTTACTTCCAGGCATGGGTTCATGCTGGGTGTGCCGGTAGCGACACAGCGTGCTAAGATGCTGACTTTCTCCTCGAGCAGAGTGACTTCAGGTACGAGGGCGGGCCTCGCAGTGTTCCAAGCACAGTGTTCTCTCATGGCAGCTCACACAAGGGCCATGACAGAGTCTTCCTGGGTACTTCGCACTCACCAGCCATGTTGTCCCGAGGGCGTTCGAGGGCTCTGGAGATGTAGCGCTCCTCAAGGAACGCGCAGTGTGTTGCTGCCCAGCACTCGGCAGGCACAGAGGTCCTCTGGGGGATCAACCAATGGACCTCGACGTTGCTCCGCCAGCCCACAGGTGTCTGGAGGCACTCAGTGACTTCGGAGGGAAAACGATGCACACCCGTGGGGCCTAGGAGTCCCCGGACGCGTACTTCCTTTAAAATAAAGGACATAAGCGACTGAGAACTCGTGGAAACAGCTGCATGCCTCCCTTTCTGCACGGCTACTCAGGGCCTAAACTGGAGGCGAGTTCTCACTTCGAGGTTCCCTTTCGCTCTATACCCTGTCATGCGGACCGCTGCCGCGCCCACGGAAGCCCCTGGTTTAGAGAGAGCAAACTCATAATTTTACCCGACGCATTCTTCCAGGGCTCACTGGCCTGTCGGGAGCCGGAAATGTCAGGTAGCTTCAAGGCAGGCTTGAATGCCGCCCTCAAAATGGAAAAGCTGGGCTAGTTCCAATAGGCCCCCGTTTTCAAGGGCACACTCAGCGTACATCCCTGTGGCTTCTAACGAGTCCCAAGAGACACCGGTTACCCTGCGTTTCCTTCCCTGAATTAACTTATCGAAGTAGGGACTCCCGCATCCGGCGAACTGTCTCAACCGAGGAACGCCGTAGCTGCTCCTCTGGGCCTGGGGCTGCCTGCAGTGCCGCAGAAGGAACAGGACTTGAAGTGCAGTAAGAACCCAAGCTGCCGTCCTCTAGGACGCCCGGTGACTTCAGTCAGGAGGTCCTGGATGGAAGGCGAAGACGACGGCTCCTCTGAGGGCAGCTGCGATTAGGGCACCGCGTAAGACCTCTGCGCCACGTGGGACGTGCCAGAACGGTGTTCGCGAACGTGTGCGAGTGCGGAGGAAACTAAGCTGCTCCGATGGAGAGGGCAGTGCGTTTCCCTACGCTCGGCCTGCACACAGGGGTCTCTGAAGGGCTACGGGCCTGGATGTTGCTTAGCAGACCCAGGTGCACCTGGGGGTACTCAGTGTTCCTGCTGGGAGCAGGGGGCCCCGGCTAGCCTCCCAGGTGTCCAGAAAGCTGTGCTGCCGTTAAAGGCATGCAGAGCAGAGGCCACCGCCTCCTGGAAGCTGCAGCACGCCTCCGCTTCTGCACGGCGAATCAGGGCCTTACTTCCAGGCATGGGTTCATGCTGGGTGTGCCGGTAGCGACACAGCATGCTAAGATGCTGACTTTCTCCTCGAGCAGAGTGACTTCAGGTACGAGGGCGGGCCTCGCAGTGTTCCAAGCACAGTGTTCTCTCATGGCAGCTCACACAAGGGCCATGACTGAGTCTTCCTGGGCACTTCGCACTCACCAGCCATGTTTTCCAGAGGGCGTTCGAGGGCTCTGGATATGTAGCGCTCCTCAAGGAACGCGCAGTGTGTTGCTGCCCAGCACTCGGCAGGCACAGAGGTCCTCCGGGGGATCAACCAATGGACCTCGACATTGCTCCGCCGGCCCACAGGTGTCTGGAGGCACTCAGTGACCTCGGAGGGAAAACGATGCACACCCGTGGGGCCTAGGAGTCCCCGGACGCGTACTTCCTTTAAAATAAAGGACATAAGCGACTGAGAACTCGTGGAAACAGCTGCATGCCTCCCTTTCTGCACGGCTACTCAGGGCCTAAGCTGGAGGCGAGTTCTCACGTCGAGGTTCCCTTTCGCTCTAGAGCCTGTCATGCGGACCGAGCTGCGGCCACGGAAGCCCCTGGTTTAGAGAGAGCAAACTCATAATTTTACCCGAAGCATTCTTCCAGGGCTCACTGGCCTGTCGGGAGCTGGGAATGTCAGGTAGCTTCAAGGCAGGCATGAATGCCGCCCTCAAAATGGGAAAGCAGGGCTTGTTCCAGCAGGCCCCCATTTTCATGGGCACACTCAGCGTACATCGCTATGGCTTCTAACGAGTCCCAAGAGACACCGGTTACCCTGCGTTTCCTTCCCTGAATCAACTTATCGAAGTAGGGAGTCCCGCATCCGGCGAACTGTCTCAACCGAGGAACGCCGTAGCTGTTCCCCTGGGCCTGGGGCTGCCTGCAGTGCCGCAGAAGGAACAGGACTTAAAGTGCAGTAAGAACCCAAGCCGCCGTCCTCTAGGAGGCACGGTGACTTCAGTCAGGAGGTCCTGGATGAAACGCGAAGACGAGGGCTCCTCTGAGGGCAGGTCCGATTAGGGCACCGTGTAAGACCACCGCGCCACGTGGGACGTGCCAGAACGGTGTTCGCGAACGTGTGCGAGTGCCGAGGAAACTAAGCTGCTCCGAAGGAGAGGGCAGTGCGTTTCCCTACGCTCGGCCTGCACACAGGGGGCTCTGAAGGGCTACGGGCCTGGATGTTGCTTAGCAGACCCAGGTGCACCTGGGGGTACTCAGTGTTCCTGCTGGGAGCAGAGTGCCCCGGCTAGCCTCCCAGGTGTCCAGAAAGCTGTGCTGCCGTTAAAGGCATGCAGAGCAGAGGCCACCGCCTCCTGGAAGCTGCAGCACGCCTCCGCTTCTGCATGGCGAATCAGGGCCTTATTTCCAGGCATGGGTTCATGCTGGGTGTGCCGGTAGCTTCACAGCGTGCTAAGATGCTGACTTTCTCCTCGAGCAGAGTGACTTCAGGTACGAGGGCGGGCCTCGCAGTGTTCCAAGCACAGTGTTCTCTCATGGCAACTCACACAAGGGCCATGACTGAGTCTTCCTGGGCACTTCGCACTCACCAGCCATGTTGTCCCGAGGGCGTTCGAGGGCTCTGGATATGTAGCGCTTCTCAAGGAACGCGCAGTGTGTTGCTGCCCAGCACTCGGCAGGCACAGAGGTCCTCCGGGGCATCAACCTATGGACCTCGACATTGCTCCGCCAGCCCACAGGTGTCTGGAGGCACTCAGTGACCTCGGAGGGAAAACGATGCACACCCGTTGGCCTAGGAGTCCCCGGACGCGTACTTCCTTTAAAATAAAGGACATAAGCGACTGAGAACTCGTGGAAACAGCTGCATGCCTCCCTTTCTGCACGGCTACTCAGGGCCTAAGCTGGAGGCGAGTTCTCACGTCGAGGTTCCCTTTCGCTCTAGAGCCTGTCATGCGGACCGAGCTGCGGCCACGGAAGCCCCTGGTTTAGAGAGAGCAAACTCATAATTTTACCCGAAGCATTCTTCCAGGGCTCACTGGCCTGTCGGGAGCTGGGAATGTCAGGTAGCTTCAAGGCAGGCATGAATGCCGCCCTCAAAATGGGAAAGCAGGGCTTGTTCCAGCAGGCCCCCATTTTCATGGGCACACTCAGCGTACATCGCTATGGCTCCTAACGAGTCCCAAGAGACACCGGTTACCCTGCGTTTCCTTCCCTGAATCAACTTATCGAAGTAGGGAGTCCCGCATCCGGCGAACTGTCTCAACCGAGGAACGCCGTAGCTGCTCCCCTGGGCCTGGGGCTGCCTGCAGTGCCGCAGAAGGAACAGGACTTAAAGTGCAGTAAGAACCCAAGCCGCCGTCCTCTAGGAGGCACGGTGACTTCAGTCAGGAGGTCCTGGATGAAACGCGAAGACGAGGGCTCCTCTGAGGGCAGGTCCGATTAGGGCACCGCGTAAGACCTCCGCGCCACGTGGGACGTGCCAGAACGGTGTTCGCGAACGTGTGCGAGTACCGAGGAAACTAAGCTGCTCCGAAGGAGAGGGCAGTGCGTTTCCCTACGCTCGGCCTGCACACAGGGGTCTCTGAAGGGCTACGGGCCTGGATGTTGCTTAGCAGACCCAGGTGCACCTGGGGGTACTCAGTGTTCCTGCTGGGAGCAGGGTGCCCCGGCTAGCCTCCCAGGTGTCCAGAAAGCTGTGCTGCCATTAAAGGCATGCAGAGCAGAGGCCACCGCCTCCTGGAAGCTGCAGCACGCCTCCGCTTCTGCATGGCGAATCAGGGCCTTATTTCCAGGCATGGGTTCATGCTGGGTGTGCCGGTAGCGACACAGCGTGCTAAGATGCTGACTTTCTCCTCGAGCAGAGTGACTTCAGGTACGAGGGCGGGCCTCGCAGTGTTCCAAGCACAGTGTTCTCTCATGGCAACTCACACAAGGGCCATGACTGAGTCTTCCTGGGCACTTCGCACTCACCATCCATGTTGTCCCGAGGGCGTTCGAGGGCTCTGGATATGTACCGCTCATCAAGGAACGCGCAGTGTGTTGCTGCCCAGCACTCGGCAGGCACAGAGGTCCTCCGGGGCATCAACCAATGGAACTCGACATTGCTCCGCCGGCCCACAGTTGTCTGGTGGCACTCAGTGACCTCGGAGGGAAAACGATGCACACCCGTGGGGCCTAGGAGTCCCCAGACGCGTACTTCCTTTAAAATAAAGGACATAAGCGACTGAGAACTCGTGGAAACAGCTGCATGCCTCCCTTTCTGCACGGCTACTCAGGGCCTATCCTGGAGGCGAGTTCTCACGTCACGGTTCCCTTTCGCTCTAGAGCCTGTCATGCGGACCGCCGCCGTGGCCACGGAAGACCCTGGTTTAGAGAGAGCAAACTCATAATTTTCCCCGAAGCATTCTTCCAGGGCTCACTGGCCTGTCGGGACTGGGAATGTCAGGTAGCTTCAAGGCAGGCATGAATGCCGCCCTCAAAATGGGAAAGCAGGGCTTGTTCCAGCAGGCCCCCGTTATCATGGGCACACTGAGCGTACATCCCTGTGGCTTCTAACGAGTCCCAAGAGACACCGGTTACCCTGCGTTTCCTTCCCTGAATCAACTTATCGAAGTAGGGAGTCCCGCATCCGGCGAACTGTCTCAACCGAGGAACGCCGTAGCTGCTCCTCTGGGCCTGGGGAAGCCTGCAGTGCCGCAGAAGGAACAGGACTTAAAGTGCAGTAAGAACCCAAGCCGCCGTCCTCTAGGAGGCACGGTGACTTCAGTCAGGAGGTCCTGGATGGAACGCGAAGACAAGGTCTCCTCTAACGGCAGCTCCGACTAGGGCACCGCGTAAGACCTCCTCGCCACGTGGGACGTGCCAAAACGGCGTTCGCGAACGTGTGCGAGTGCCGAGGAAACTAAGCTGCTCCGAAGGAGAGGGCAGTGCATTTCCCTACGCTCGGCCTGCACACAGGGGGCTCTGAAGGGCTACGGGCCTGGATGTTGCTTAGCAGGCCCAGGTGCACCTGTGGGTACTCAGTGTTCCTGCTGGGAGCAGGGTGCCCCGGCTAGCCTCCCAGGTGTCCAGAAAGCTGTGCTGCCGTTAAAGGCATGCAGAGCAGAGGCCACCGCCTCCTGGAAGCTGCAGCACGCCTCCGCTTCTGCACGGCGAATCAGGGCCTTACTTCCAGGCATGTGTTCATGCTGGGTGTGCCGGTAGCGACACAGCGTGCTAAGATGCTGACTTTCTCCTCGAGCAGAGTGACTTCAGGTACGAGGGCGGGCCTCGCAGTGTTCCAAGCACAGTGTTCTCTCATGGCAACTCACACAAGGGCCATGACTGAGTCTTCCTGGGCACTTCGCACTCACCAGCCATGTTGTCCCGAGGGCGTTCGAGGGCTCTGGATATGTAGCGCTCCTCAAGGAACGCGCAGTGTGTTGCTGCCCAGCACTCGGCAGGCACAGAGGTCCTCCGGGGCATCAACCAATGGACCTCGACATTGCTCCGCCAGCCCACAGGTGTCTGGAGGCACTCAGTGACCTCGGAGGGAAAACGATGCACACCCGTTGGCCTAGGAGTCCCCGGACGCGTACTTCCTTTAAAATAAAGGACATAAGCGACTGAGAACTCGTGGAAACAGCTGCATGCCTCCCTTTCTGCACGGCTACTCAGGGCCTAAGCTGGAGGCGAGTTCTCACGTCGAGGTTCCCTTTCGCTCTAGAGCCTGTCATGCGGACCGAGCTGCGGCCACGGAAGCCCCTGGTTTAGAGAGAGCAAACTCATAATTTTACCCGAAGCATTCTTCCAGGGCTCACTGGCCTGTCGGGAGCTGGGAATGTCAGGTAGCTTCAAGGCAGGCATGAATGCCGCCCTCAAAATGGGAAAGCAGGGCTTGTTCCAGCAGGCCCCCATTTTCATGGGCACACTCAGCGTACATCCCTATGGCTTCTAACGAGTCCCAAGAGACACCGGTTACCCTGCGTTTCCTTCCCTGAATCAACTTATCGAAGTAGGGAGTCCCGCATCCGGCGAACTGTCTCAACCGAGGAACGCCGTAGCTGCTCCCCTGGGCCTGGGGCTGCCTGCAGTGCCGCAGAAGGAACAGGACTTAAAGTGCAGTAAGAACCCAAGCCGCCGTCCTCTAGGAGGCACGGTGACTTCAGTCAGGAGGTCCTGGATGAAACGCGAAGACGAGGGCTCCTCTGAGGGCAGGTCCGATTAGGGCACCGCGTAAGACCTCCGCGCCACGTGGGACGTGCCAGAACGGTGTTCGCGAACGTGTGCGAGTGCCGAGGAAACTAAGCTGCTCCGAAGGAGAGGGCAGTGCGTTTCCCTACGCTCGGCCTGCACACAGGGGGCTCTGAAGGGCTACGGGCCTGGATGTTGCTTAGCAGACCCAGGTGCACCTGGGGGTACTCAGTGTTCCTGCTGGGAGCAGGGTGCCCCGGCTAGCCTCCCAGGTGTCCAGAAAGCTGTGCTGCCGTTAAAGGCATGCAGAGCAGAGGCCACCGCCTCCTGGAAGCTGCAGCACGCCTCCGCTTCTGCACGGCGAATCAGGGCCTTACTTCCAGGCATGGGTTCATGCTGGGTGTGCCGGTAGCGACACAGCGTGCTAAGATGCTGACTTTCTCCTCGAGCAGAGTGACTTCAGGTACGAGGGCGGGCCTCGCAGTGTTCCAAGCACAGTGTTCTCTCATGGCAGCTCACACAAGGGCCATGACTGAGTCTTCCTGGGCACTTCGCACTCACCAGCCATGTTTTCCAGAGGGCGTTCGAGGGCTCTGGATATGTAGCGCTCCTCAAGGAACGCGCAGTGTGTTGCTGCCCAGCACTCGGCAGGCACAGAGGTCCTCCGGGGGATCAACCAATGGACCTCGACATTGCTCCGCCGGCCCACAGGTGTCTGGAGGCACTCAGTGACCTCGGAGGGAAAACGATGCTCACCCGTGGGGCCTAGGAGTCCCCGGACGCGTACTTCCTTTAAAATAAAGGACATAAGCGACTGAGAACTCGTGGAAACAGCTGCATGCCTCCCTTTCTGCACGGCTACTCAGGGCCTAAGCTGGAGGCGAGTTCTCACGTCGAGGTTCCCTTTCGCTCTAGAGCCTGTCATGCGGACCGAGCTGCGGCCACGGAAGCCCCTGGTTTAGAGAGAGCAAACTCATAATTTTACCCGAAGCATTCTTCCAGGGCTCACTGGCCTGTCGGGAGCTGGGAATGTCAGGTAGCTTCAAGGCAGGCATGAATGCCGCCCTCAAAATGGGAAAGCAGGGCTTGTTCCAGCAGGCCCCCATTTTCATGGGCACACTCAGCGTACATCGCTATGGCTTCTAACGAGTCCCAAGAGACACCGGTTACCCTGCGTTTCCTTCCCTGAATCAACTTATCGAAGTAGGGAGTCCCGCATCCGGCGAACTGTCTCAACCGAGGAACGCCGTAGCTGCTCCCCTGGGCCTGGGGCTGCCTGCAGTGCCGCAGAAGGAACAGGACTTAAAGTGCAGTAAGAACCCAAGCCGCCGTCCTCTAGGAGGCACGGTGACTTCAGTCAGGAGGTCCTGGATGAAACGCGAAGACGAGGGCTCCTCTGAGGGCAGGTCCGATTAGGGCACCGTGTAAGACCACCGCGCCACGTGGGACGTGCCAGAACGGTGTTCGCGAACGTGTGCGAGTGCCGAGGAAACTAAGCTGCTCCGAAGGAGAGGGCAGTGCGTTTCCCTATGCTCGGCCTGCACACAGGGGGCTCTGAAGGGCTACGGGCCTGGATGTTGCTTAGCAGACCCAGGTGCACCTGGGGGTACTCAGTGTTCCTGCTGGGAGCAGGGTGCCCCGGCTAGCCTCCCAGGTGTCCAGAAAGCTGTGCTGCCGTTAAAGGCATGCAGAGCAGAGGCCACCGCCTCCTGGAAGCTGCAGCACGCCTCCGCTTCTGCATGGCGAATCAGGGCCTTATTTCCAGGCATGGGTTCATGCTGGGTGTGCCGGTAGCGACACAGCGTGCTAAGATGCTGACTTTCTCCTCGAGCAGAGTGACTTCAGGTACGAGGGCGGGCCTCGCAGTGTTCCAAGCACAGTGTTCTCTCATGGCAACTCACACAAGGGCCATGACTGAGTCTTCCTGGGCACTTCGCACTCACCAGCCATGTTGTCCCGAGGGCGTTCGAGGGCTCTGGATATGTAGCGCTCCTCAAGGAACGCGCAGTGTGTTGCTGCCCAGCACTCGGCAGGCACAGAGGTCCTCCGGGGCATCAACCTATGGACCTCGACATTGCTCCGCCAGCCCACAGGTGTCTGGAGGCACTCAGTGACCTCGGAGGGAAAACGATGCACACCCGTTGGCCTAGGAGTCCCCGGACGCGTACTTCCTTTAAAATAAAGGACATAAGCGACTGAGAACTCGTGGAAACAGCTGCATGCCTCCCTTTCTGCACGGCTACTCAGGGCCTAAGCTGGAGGCGAGTTCTCACGTCGAGGTTCCCTTTCGCTCTAGAGCCTGTCATGCGGACCGAGCTGCGGCCACGGAAGCCCCTGGTTTAGAGAGAGCAAACTCATAATTTTACCCGAAGCATTCTTCCAGGGCTCACTGGCCTGTCGGGAGCTGGGAATGTCAGGTAGCTTCAAGGCAGGCATGAATGCCGCCCTCAAAATGGGAAAGCAGGGCTTGTTCCAGCAGGCCCCCATTTTCATGGGCACACTCAGCGTACATCGCTATGGCTTCTAACGAGTCCCAAGAGACACCGGTTACCCTGCGTTTCCTTCCCTGAATCAACTTATCGAAGTAGGGAGTCCCGCATCCGGCGAACTGTCTCAACCGAGGAACGCCGTAGCTGCTCCCCTGGGCCTGGGGCTGCCTGCAGTGCCGCAGAAGGAACAGGACTTAAAGTGCAGTAAGAACCCAAGCCGCCGTCCTCTAGGAGGCACGGTGACTTCAGTCAGGAGGTCCTGGATGAAACGCGAAGACGAGGGCTCCTCTGAGGGCAGGTCCGATTAGGGCACCGCGTAAGACCTCCGCGCCACGTGGGACGTGCCAGAACGGTGTTCGCGAACGTGTGCGAGTACCGAGGAAACTAAGCTGCTCCGAAGGAGAGGGCAGTGCGTTTCCCTACGCTCGGCCTGCACACAGGGGTCTCTGAAGGGCTACGGGCCTGGATGTTGCTTAGCAGACCCAGGTGCACCTGGGGGTACTCAGTGTTCCTGCTGGGAGCAGGGTGCCCCGGCTAGCCTCCCAGGTGTCCAGAAAGCTGTGCTGCCGTTAAAGGCATGCAGAGCAGAGGCCACCGCCTCCTGGAAGCTGCAGCACGCCTCCCCTTCTGCATGGCGAATCAGGGCCTTATTTCCAGGCATGGGTTCATGCTGGGTGTGCCGGTAGCGACACAGCGTGCTAAGATGCTGACTTTCTCCTCGAGCAGAGTGACTTCAGGTACGAGGGCGGGCCTCGCAGTGTTCCAAGCACAGTGTTCTCTCATGGCAACTCACACAAGGGCCATGACTGAGTCTTCCTGGGCACTTCGCACTCACCATCCATGTTGTCCCGAGGGCGTTCGAGGGCTCTGGATATGTACCGCTCATCAAGGAACGCGCAGTGTGTTGCTGCCCAGCACTCGGCAGGCACAGAGGTCCTCCGGGGCATCAACCAATGGAACTCGACATTGCTCCGCCGGCCCACAGTTGTCTGGTGGCACTCAGTGACCTCGGAGGGAAAACGATGCACACCCGTGGGGCCTAGGAGTCCCCAGACGCGTACTTCCTTTAAAATAAAGGACATAAGCAACTGAGAACTCGTGGAAACAGCTGCATGCCTCCCTTTCTGCACGGCTACTCAGGGCCTATCCTGGAGGCGAGTTCTCACGTCACGGTTCCCTTTCGCTCTAGAACCTGTCATGCGGACCGCCGCCGTGGCCACGGAAGACCCTGGTTTAGAGAGAGCAAACTCATAATTTTCCCCGAAGCATTCTTCCAGGGCTCACTGGCCTGTCGGGACTGGGAATGTCAGGTAGCTTCAAGGCAGGCATGAATGCCACCCTCAAAATGGGAAAGCAGGGCTTGTTCCAGCAGGCCCCCGTTATCATGGGCACACTGAGCGTACATCCCTGTGGCTTCTAACGAGTCCCAAGAGACACCGGTTACCCTGCGTTTCCTTCCCTGAATCAACTTATCGAAGTAGGGAGTCCCGCATCCGGCGAACTGTCTCAACCGAGGAACGCCGTAGCTGCTCCTCTGGGCCTGGGGAAGCCTGCAGTGCCGCAGAAGGAACAGGACTTGAAGTGCAGTAAGAACCCAAGCCGCCGTCCTCTAGGAGGCCCGGTGACTTCAGTCAGGCGGTCCTGGATGAAACGCGAAGACGAGGGCTCCTCTGAGGGCAGGTCCGATTAGGGCACCGCGTAAGACCACGGCGCCACGTGGGACGTGCCAGAACGGTGTTCGCGAACGTGTGCGAGTGCCGAGGAAACTAAGCTGCTCCGAAGGAGAGGGCAGTGCGTTTCCCTACGCTCGGCCTGCACACAGGGGGCTCTGAAGGGCTACGGGCCTGGATGTTGCTTAGCAGACCCAGGTGCACCTGGGGGTACTCAGTGTTCCTGCTGGGAGCAGGGTGCCCCGGCTAGCCTCCCAGGTGTCCAGAAAGCTGTGCTGCCGTTAAAGGCATGCAGAGCAGAGGCCACCGCCTCCTGGAAGCTGCAGCACGCCTCCGCTTCTGCATGGCGAATCAGGGCCTTATTTCCAGGCATGGGTTCATGCTGGGTGTGCCGGTAGCGACACAGCGTGCTAAGATGCTGACTTTCTCCTCGAGCAGAGTGACTTCAGGTACGAGGGCGGGCCTCGCAGTGTTCCAAGCACAGTGTTCTCTCATGGCAACTCACACAAGGGCCATGACTGAGTCTTCCTGGGCACTTCGCACTCACCAGCCATGTTGTCCCGAGGGCGTTCGAGGGCTCTGGATATGTAGCGCTCCTCAAGGAACGCGCAGTGTGTTGCTGCCCAGCACTCGGCAGGCACAGAGGTCCTCCGGGGCATCAACCAATGGACCTCGACATTGCTCCGCCGGCCCACAGGTGTGAGGAGGCACTCAGTGACCTCGGAGGGAAAACGATGCACACCCGTTGGCCTAGGAGTCCCCGGACGCGTACTTCCTTTAAAATAAAGGACATAAGCGACTGAGAACTCGTGGAAACAGCTGCATGCCTCCCTTTCTGCACGGCTACTCAGGGCCTAAGCTGGAGGCGAGTTCTCACGTCGAGGTTCCCTTTCGCTCTAGAGCCTGTCATGCGGACCGAGCTGCGGCCACGGAAGCCCCTGGTTTAGAGAGAGCAAACTCATAATTTTACCCGAAGCATTCTTCCAGGGCTCACTGGCCTGTCGGGAGCTGGGAATGTCAGGTAGCTTCAAGGCAGGCATGAATGCCGCCCTCAAAATGGGAAAGCAGGGCTTGTTCCAGCAGGCCCCTATTTTCATGGGCACACTGAGCGTACATCCCTGTGGCTTCTATCGAGTCCCAAGAGATACCGGTTACCCTGCGTTTCCTTCCCTGAATCAAGTTATCGAAGTAGGGAGTCCCGCATCCGGCGAACTGTCTCAACCGAGGAACGCCGTAGCTGCTCCTCTGGGCCTGGGGAAGCCTGCAGTGACGCAGAAGGAACAGGACTTAAAGTGCAGTAAGAACCCAAGCCGCCATCCTCTAGGAGGCACGGTGACTTCAGTCAGGAGGTCCTGGATGGAACACGAAGACAAGGGCTCCTCTGAGGGCACCGCGTAAGACCTCCGCGCCACGTGGGACGTGCCAGAACGGCGTTCGCGAACGTGTGCGAGTGCCGAGGAAACTAAGCTGCTCCGAAGGAGAGGGCAGTGCATTTCCCTACGCTCGGCCTGCACACAGGGGTCTCTGAAGGGCTACGGGCCTGGATGTTGCTTAGCAGACCCAGGTGCACCTGGGGGTACTCAGTGTTCCTGCTGGGAGCAGGGGGCCCCGGCTAGCCTCCCAGGTGTCCAGAAAGCTGTGCTGCCGTTAAAGGCATGCAGAGCAGAGGCCACCGCCTCCTGGAAGCTGCAGCACGCCTCCGCTTCTGCACGGTGAATCAGGGCCTTCCTTCCAGGCATGGGTTCATGCTGGGTGTGCCGGTAGCGACACAGTGTGCTAAGATGCTGACTTTCTCCTCGAGCAGAGTGACTTCAGGTACGGGGCGGGCCTCGCAGTGTTCCAAGCACAGTGTTCTCTCATGGCAGCTCACACAAGGGCCATGACAGAGTCTTCCTGGGCACTTCACATCACCAGCCATGTTGTCCCGAGGGCGTTCGAGGGCTCTGGATTTGTAGCGCTCCTCAAGGAACGCGCAGTGTGTTGCTGCCCAGCACTCGGCAGGCACAGAGGTCCTCCGGGGGATCAACCAATGGACCTCGACGTTGCTCCGCCGGCCCACAGGTGTCTGGAGGCACTCAGTGACCTCGGAGGGAAAACGATGCACACCCGTGGGGCCTAGGAGTCCCCGGACGCGTACTTCCTTTAAAATTAAGCACATAAGCGACTGAGAAGTTGTGGAAACAGCTGCATGCCTCCCTTTCTGCACGGCTACTCAGGGCCTAACGTGGAGGCGATTTCTCACTTCGAGGTTCCCTTTCGCTCTATAGCCTGTCATGCGGACCGCTGCCGCGCCCACGGAAGCCCCTGGTTTAGAGAGAGCAAACTCATAATTTTCCCCGAAGCATTCTTCCAGGGCTCAGTGGCCTGTCGGGAGCCGGGAATGTCAGGTAGCTTCAAGGTAGGCATGAATGCCGCCCTCAAAATGGAAAAGCAGGGCTAGTTCCAGCAGGCCCCCGTTTTCATGGGCACACTCAGCGTACATCCCTGTGGCTTCTAACGAGTCCCAAGAGACACCGGTTACCCTGCGTTTCCTTCCCTGAATTAACTTATCGAAGTAGGGAGTCCCGCATCTGGCGAACTGTCTGAACCGAGGAACGCCGTAGCTGCTCCTCTGGGCCTGGGGCTGCCTGCAGTGCCGCAGAAGGAACAGGACTTGAAGTGCAGTAAGAACCCAAGCCGCCGTCCTCTAGGAGGCCCGGTGACTTCAGTCAGGCGGTCCTGGATGGAACGCGAAGACGAGGGCTCCTCTGAGGGCAGGTCCGATTAGGGCACCGCGTAAGAAATCCGCGCGACGTGGGACGTGCCCGAACGGCGTTCGCAAACGTGTGCAAGTGCCGAGGAAACTACGCTGCTCCGAAGGAGATGGCAGTGCGTTTCCCTACGCTCGGCCTGCACACAGGGGGCTCTGAAGGGCTACGGGCCTGGATGTTGCTTAGCAGACCCAGGTGCACCTGGGGGTACTCAGTGTTCCTGCTGGGAGCAGGGTGCCCCGGCTAGCCTCCCAGGTGTCCAGAAAGCTGTGCTGCCGTTAAAGGCATGCAGAGCAGAGGCCACCACCTCCTGGAAGCTGCAGCACACCTCCGCTTCTGCACGGCGAATCAGGGCCTTACTTCCAGGCATGGGTTCATGCTGGGTGTGCCGGTAGCGACACAGCGTGCTAAGATGCTGACTTTCTCCTCGAGCAGAGTGACTTCAGGTATGAGGGCGGGCCTCGCAGTGTTCCAAGCACAGTGTTCTCTCATGGCAGCTCACACAAGGGCCATGACTGAGTCTTCCTGGGCACTTCGCACTCACCAGCCATGTTGTCCCGAGGGCGTTCGAGGGCTCTGGAGATGTAGCGCTCCTCAAGGAACGCGCAGTGTGTTGCTGCCCAGCACTCGGCAGGCACAGAGGTCCTCCGGGGGATCAACCAATGGACCTCGACGTTGCTCCGCCGGCCCACAGGTGTCTGGAGGCACTCAGTGACCTCGGAGGGAAAACGATGCACACCCGTGGGGCCTAGGAGTCCCCGGACGCATACTTCCTTTAAAATTAAGCACATAAGCGACTGAGAAGTTGTGGAAACAGCTGCATGCCTCCCTTTCTGCACGGCTACTCGGGGCCTAAGCTGGAGGCGAGTTCTCACGTCGAGGTTCCCTTTCGCTCTAGAGCCTGTCATGCGGACCGAGCTGCGGCCACGGAAGCCCCTGGTTTAGAGAGAGCAAACTCATAATTTTCCCCGAAGCATTCTTCCAGGGCTCACTGGCCTGTCGGGAGCTGGGAATGTCAGGTACCTTCAAGGCAGGCATGAATGCCGCCCTCAAAATGGGAAAGCAGGACTTGTTCCAGCAGGCCCCCGTTATCATGGGCACACTCAGCGTACATCCCTGTGGCTTCTAACGAGTCCCAAGAGACACCGGTTACCCTGCGTTTCCTTCCCTGAATCAACTTATCGAAGTAGGGAGTCCCGCATCCGGCGAACTGTCTGAACCGAGGAACGCCGTAGCTGCTCCTCTGGGCCTGGGGCTGCCTGCAGTGCCGCAGAAGGAACAGGACTTAAAGTGCAGTAAGAACCCAAGCCGCCGTCCTCTAGGAGGCACGGTGACTTCAGTCAGGAGGTCCTGGATGGAACGCGAAGACGAGGGCTCCTCTGAGGGCAGGTCCGATTAGGGCACCGCGTAAGACCTCCGCGCCACGTGGGACGTGCCAGAACGGTGTTCGCGAACGTGTGCGAGTGCCGAGGAAACTAAGCTGCTCCGAAGGAGAGGGCAGTGCGTTTCCCTACGCTCGGCCTGCACACAGGGGGTTCTGAAGGGTTACGGGCCTGGATGTTGCTTAGCAGACCCAGGTGCACCTGGGGGTACTCAGTTTTCCTGCTGAGAGCAGGGTGCCCCGGCTAGCCTCCCAGGTGTCCAGAAAGCTGTGCTGCCGTTAAAGGCAGGCAGAGCAGAGGCCACCGCCTCCTGGAAGGTGCAGCACACCTCCGCTTCTGCACGGTGAATCAGGGCCTTCCTTCCAGGCATGGGTTCATGCTTGGTGTGCCGGTAGCGACACAGCGTGCTAAGATGCTGACTTTCTCCTCGAGCAGAGTGACTTCAGGTACGGGGCGGGCCTCGCAGTGTTCCAAGCACAGTGTTCTCTCATGGCAGCTCACACAAGGACCATGACAGAGTCTTCCTGGGCACGTCACACTCACCAGCCATGTTGTCCCGAGGGCGTTCGAGGGCTCTGGAGTTGTAGCGCTCCTCAAGGAACACACAGTGTGTTGCTGCCCAGCACTCGGCAGGCACAGAGGTCCTCTGGGGGATCAACCAATGGACCTCGACGTTGGTCCGCCGGCCCACAGGTGTCTGGAGGCACTCAGTGACCTCGGAGGGAAAACGATGCACACCCGTGGGGCCTAGGAGTCCCCGGACGTGTACTTCCTTTAAAATAAAGCACATAAGCGACTGAGAAGTTGTGGAATCAGCTGCATGCCTCCCTTTCTGCACGGCTACTCAGGGCCTAACCTTGAGGCGAGTTCTCACTTCGAGGTTCCCTTTCGCTCTAGAGCCTGTCATGTGGACCGCTGCCGCACCCACGGTAGCCCCTGGTTTAGAGAGAGAAAATTCATAATTTTCCCCGAAGCATTCTTCCAGGGCTCACTGGCCTGTCGGGAGCCGGGAATGTCAGGTACCTTCAAGGCAGGCATGAATGCCACCCTCAAAATGGGAAAGCAGGGCTAGTTCCAGCAGGCCCCCATTTTCATGGGCACACTCAGCATACATACCTGTGGCTTCTAAGGAGTCCCAAGAGACACCGGTTACCCTGCGTTTCCTTCCCTGAATCAACTTATCGAAGTAGGGAATCCCGCATCCAGCGAACTGTCTCAACCGAGGAACGCCGTAGCTGCTCCTCTGGGCCTGGGGCTGCCTGCAGTGCCGCAGAAGGAACAGGACTTGAAGTGCAGTAAGAACCCAAGCCGCCATCCTCTAGGAGGCACGGTGACTTCAGTCAGGAGGTCCTGGATGAAACGCGAAGACGAGGGCTCCTCTGAGGGCAGGTCCGATTAGGGCACCGCGTAAGACCTCCGCGCCACGTGGGACGTGCCAGAACGGTGTTCGCGAACGTGTGCGAGTGCCGAGGAAACTAAGCTGCTCCGAAGGAGAGGGCAGTGTGTTTCCCTACGCTCGGCCTGCACACAGGGGGCTCTGAAGGGCTACGGGCCTGGATGTTGCTTAGCAGATCCAGGTGCACCTGGGGGTACTCAGTGTTCCTGCTGGGAGCAGGGTGCCCCGGCTAGCCTCCCAGGTGTCCAGAAAGCTGTGCTGCCGTTAAAGGCATGCAGAACAGAGGCCACCGCCTCCTGGAAGCTGCAGCACGCCTCCGCTTCTGCATGGCGAATCAGGGCCTTATTTCCAGGCATGGGTTCATGCTGGGTGTGCCGGTAGCGACACAGCGTGCTAAGATGCTGACTTTCTCCTCGAGCAGAGTGACTTCAGGTACGAGGGCGGGCCTCGCAGTGTTCCAAGCACATGTTCTCTAATGGCAGCTCACACAAGGGCCATGACTGAGTCTTCCTGGGTACTTCGCACTCACCAGCCATGTTGTCCCGAGGGCGTTCGAGGGCTCTGGATATGTACCGCTCCTCAAGGAACGCGCAGTGTGTTGCTGCCCAGCACTCGGCAGGCACAGAGGTCCTCCGGGGCATCAACCAATGGACCTCGACATTGCTCCGCCGGCCCACAGGTGTCTGGAGGCACTCAGTGACCTCGGAGGGAAAACGATGCACACCCGTGGGGCCTAGGAGTCCCCAGACGCGTACATCCTTTAAAATAAAGCACATAAGCGACTGAGAACTCGTGGAAACAGCTGCATGCCTCCCTTTCTGCACGGCTACTCAGGGCCTAAGCTGGAGGCGAGTTCTCACGTCGAGGTTCCCTTTCGCTCTAGAGCCTGTCATGCGGACCGAGCTGCGGCCACGGAAGCCCCTGGTTTAGAGAGAGCAAACTCATAATTTTCCCCGAAGCATTCTTCCAGGGCTCACTGGCCTGTCGGGAGCTGGGAATGTCAGGTACCTTCAAGGCAGGCATGAATGCCGCCCTCAAAATGGGAAAGCAGGACTTGTTCCAGCAGGCCCCCGTTATCATGGGCACACTCAGCGTACATCCCTGTGGCTTCTAACGAGTCCCAAGAGACACCGGTTACCCTGCGTTTCCTTCCCTGAATCAACTTATCGAAGTAGGGAGTCCCGCATCCGGCGAACTGTCTCAACCGAGGAACGCCGTAGCTGCTCCTCTGGGCCTGGGGATGCCTGCAGTGCCACAGAAGGAACAGGACTTAAAGTGCAGTAAGAACCCAAGCCGCCGTCCTCTAGGAGGCACGGTGACTTCAGTCAGGAGGTCCTGGATGGAACGCGAAGACGAGGGCTCCTCTGAGGGCAGGTCCGATTAGGGCACCGCGTAAGACCTCTGCGCCACCTGGGACGTGCCAGAACGGTGTTCGCGAACGTGTGCGAGTGCGGAGGAAACTAACCTGCTCCGATGGAGAGGGCAGTGCGTTTCCCTACGCTCGGCCTGCACACAGGGGGTTCTGAAGGGTTACGGGCCTGGATGTTGCTTAGCAGACCCAGGTGCACCTGGGGGTACTCAGTTTTCCTGCTGAGAGCAGGGTGCCCCGGCTAGCCTCCCAGGTGTCCAGAAAGCTGTGCTGCCGTGAAAGGCAGGCAGAGCAGAGGCCACCGCCTCCTGGAAGGTGCAGCACACCTCCGCTTATGCACGGTGAATCAGGGCCTTCCTTCCAGGCATGGGTTCATGCTGGGTGTGCCGGTAGCGACACAGCGTGCTAAGATGCTGACTTTCTCCTCGAGCAGAGTGACTTCAGGTACGGGGCGGGCCTCGCAGTGTTCCAAGCACAGTGTTCTCTCATGGCAGCTCACACAAGGGCCATGACAGAGTCTTCCTGGGCACGTCACACTCACCAGCCATGTTGTCCCGAGGGCGTTCGAGGGCTCTGGAGTTGTAGCGCTCCTCAAGGAACGCGCAGTGTGTTGCTGCCCAGCACTCGGCAGGCACAGAGGTCCTCTGGGGGATCAACAAATGGACCTCGACATTGCTCCGCCGGCCCACAGGTGTCTGGAGGCACTCAGTGACCTCGGAGGGAAAACGATGCACACCCGTGGGGCCTAGGAGTACCCGGACGTGTACTTCCTTTAAAATAAAGCACATAAGCGACTGAGAACTTGTGGAAACAGCTGCATGCCTCCCTTTCTGCACGGCTACTCAGGGCCTAACCTTGAGGCGAGTTCTCACTTCGAGGTTCCCTTTCGCTCTAGAGCCTGTCATGTGGACCGCTGCCGCACCCACGGAAGCCCCTGGTTTAGAGAGAGCAAACTCATAATTTTACCCGAAGCATTCTTCCAGGGCTCACTGGCCTGTCGGGAGCTGGGAATGTCAGGTACCTTCAAGGCAGGCATGAATGCCGCCCTCAAAATGGGAAAGCAGAGCTTGTTCCAGCAGGCCCCCATTTTCATGGGCACACTCAGCGTACATCCCTATGGCTTCTAACGAGTCCCAAGGGACACCGGTTACCCTAAGTTTCTTTCCCTGAATCAAATTATCGAAGTAGGGAGTCCCGCATCCGGCGAACTGTCTCAACCGAGGAACGCCGTAGCTGCTCCCCTGGGCCTGGGGCTGCCTGCAGTGCCGCAGAAGGAACAGGACTTAAAGTGCAGTAAGAACCCAAGCCGCCGTCCTCTAGGAGGCACGGTGACTTCAGTCAGGAGGTCCTGGATGAAACGTGAAGACGAGGGCTCCTCTGAGGGCAGGTCCGATTAGGGCACCGCGTAAGACCTCCGCGCCACGTGGGACGTGCCAGAACGGTGTTCGCGAACGTGTGCGAGTGCCGAGGAAACTAAGCTGCTCCGAAGGAGAGGGCAGTGCGTTTCCCTACGCTCGGCCTGCACACAGGGGGCTCTGAAGGGCTACGGGCCTGGATGTTGCTTAGCAGACCCAGGTGCACCTGGGGGTACTCAGTGTTCCTGCTGGGAGCAGGGTGCCCCGGCTAGCCTCCCAGGTGTCCAGAAAGCTGTGCTGCCGTTAAAGGCATGCAGAGCAGAGGCCACCGCCTCCTGGAAGCTGCAGCACGCCTCCGCTTCTGCACGGCGAATCAGGGCCTTATTTCCAGGCATGGGTTCATGCTGGGTGTGCCGGTAGCGACACAGCGTGCTAAGATGCTGACTTTCTCCTCGAGCAGAGTGACTTCAGGTACGAGGGCGGGCCTCGCAGTGTTCCAAGCACAGTGTTCTCTCATGGCAGCTCACACAAGGGCCATGACTGAGTCTTCCTGGGTACTTCGCACTCACCAGCCATGTTGTCCCGAGGGCGTTCGAGGGCTCTGGATATGTACCGCTCCTCAAGGAACGCGCAGTGTGTTGCTGCCCAGCACTCGGCAGGCACAGAGGTCCTCCGGGGCATCAACCAATGGACCTCGACATTGCTCCGCCGGCCCACAGGTGTCTGGAGGCACTCAGTGACCTCGGAGGGAAAACGATGCACACCCGTGGGGCCTAGGAGTCCCCAGACGTGTACTTCCTTTAAAATAAAGGACATAAGTGACTGAGAACTCGTGGAAACAGCTGCATGCCTCCCTTTCTGCACGGCTACTCAGGGCCTATCCTGGAGGCGAGTTCTCACGTCACGGTTCCCTTTCGCTCTAGAGCCTGTCATGCGGACCGCCGCCGCGGCCACGGAAGACCCTGGTTTAGAGAGAGCAAACTCATAATTTTCCCCGAAGCATTCTTCCAGGGCTCACTGGCCTGTCGGGAGCTGGGAATGTCAGGTAGCTTCAAGGTAGGCATGAATGCCACCCTCAAAATGGGAAAGCAGGGCTTGTTCCAGCAGGCCCCCGTTATCATGGGCACACTGAGCGTACATCCCTGTGGCTTCTAACGAGTCCCAAGAGACACCGGTTACCCTGCGTTTCCTTCCCTGAATCAACTTATCGAAGTAGGGAGTCCCGCATCCGGCGAACTGTCTCAACCGAGGAACACCGTAGCTGCTCCTCTGGGCCTGGGGCTGCCTGCAGTGCCGCAGAAGGAACAGGACTTAAAGTGCAGTAAGAACCCAAGCCGCCGTCCTCTAGGAGGCACGGTGACTTCAGTCAGGAGGTCCTGGATGAAACGCGAAGACGAGGGCTCCTCTGAGGGCAGGTCCGATTAGGGCACCGCGTAAGACCTCCGCGCCACGTGGGACGTGCCAGAACAGTGTTCGCGAACGTGTGCGAGTGCCGAGGAAACTAAGCTACTCCGAAGGAGAGGGCAGTGTGTTTCCCTACGCTCGGCCTGCACACAGGGGGCTCTGAAGGGCTACGGGCCTGAATGTTGCTTAGCAGACCCAGGAGCCCCTGGGGGTACTCAGTGTTCCTGCTGGGAGCAGGGTGCCCCGGCTAGCCTCCCTGGTGTCCAGAAAGCTGTGCTGCCGTTAAAGGCATGCAGAGCAGAGGCCACCGCCTCCTGGAAGCTGCAGCACACCTCCGCTTCTGCACGGTGAATCAGGGCCTTCCTTCCAGGCATGGGTTCATGCTGGGTGTGCCGGTAGCGACACAGCGTGCTAAGATGCTGACTTTCTCCTCGAACAGAGTGACTTCAGGTACGGGGCGGGCCTCGCAGTGTTCCAAGCACAGTGTTCTCTCATGGCAGCTCACACAAGGGCCATGACAGAGTCTTCCTGGGCACTTCACACTCACCAGCCATGTTGTCCCGAGGGCGTTCGAGGGCTCTGGAGTTGTAGCGCTCCTCAAGGAACGCGCAGTGTGTTGCTGCCCAGCACTCGGCAGGCATAGAGGTCCTCTGGGGGATCAACCAATGGACCTCGACGTTGCTCCGCCGGCCCACAGGTGTCTGGAGGCACTCAGTGACCTCGGAGGGAAAACGATGCACACCCGTGGGGCCTAGGAGTCCCCGGACGCGTACTTCCTTTAAAATAAAGGACATAAGCGACTGAGAACTCGTGGAAACAGCTGCATGCCTCCCTTTCTACACGGCTACTCAGGGCCTAAGCTGGAGGCGAGTTCTCACGTCGAGGTTCCCTTTCGCTCTAGAGCCTGTCATGCGGACCGAGCTGCGGCCACGGAAGCCCCTGGTTTAGAGAGAGCGAACTCTTAATTTTACCCGAAGCATTCTTCCAGGGCTCACTGGCCTGTCGGGAGCTGGGAATGTCAGGTAGCTTCAAGGCAGGCATGAATGCCGCCCTCAAAATGGGAAAGCAGGGCTTGTTCCAGCAGGCCCCCATTTTCATGGGCACACTCAGCGTACATCCCTATGGCTTCTAACGAGTCCCAAGGGACACCGGTTACCCTAAGTTTCTTCCCCTGAATCAAATTATCGAAGTAGGGAGTCCCGCATCCGGCGAACTGTCTCAACCGAGGAACGCCGTAGCTGCTCCCCTGGGCCTGGGGCTGCCTGCAGTGCCGCAGAAGGAACAGGACTTAAAGTGCAGTAAGAACCCAAGCCGCCGTCCTCTAGGAGGCACGGTGACTTCAGTCAGGAGGTCCTGGATGAAACGTGAAGACGAGGGCTCCTCTGAGGGCAGGTCCGATTAGGGCACCGCGTAAGACCTCCGCGCCACGTGGGACGTGCCAGAACGGTGTTCGCGAACGTGTGCGAGTGCCGAGGAAACTAAGCTGCTCCGAAGGAGAGGGCAGTGCGTTTCCCTACGCTCGGCCTGCACACAGGGGGCTCTGAAGGGCTACGGGCCTGGATGTTGCTTAGCAGACCCAGGTGCACCTGGGGGTACTCAGTGTTCCTGCTGGGAGCAGGGTGCCCCGGCTAGCCTCCCAGGTGTCCAGAAAGCTGTGCTGCCGTTAAAGGCATGCAGAGCAGAGGCCACCGCCTCCTGGAAGCTGCAGCACACCTCCGCTTCTGCACGGCGAATCAGGGCCTTATTTCCAGGCATGGGTTCATGCTGGGTGTGCCGGTAGCGACACAGCGTGCTAAGATGCTGACTTTCTCCTCGAGCAGAGTGACTTCAGGTACGAGGGCGGGCCTCGCAGTGTTCCAAGCACAGTGTTCTCTCATGGCAGCTCACACAAGGGCCATGACTGAGTCTTCCTGGGTACTTCGCACTCACCAGCCATGTTGTCCCGAGGGCGTTCGAGGGCTGTGGATATGTACCGCTCCTCAAGGAACGCGCAGTGTGTTGCTGCCCAGCACTCGGCAGGCACAGAGGTCCTCCGAGGCATCAACCAATGGACCTCGACATTGCTCCGCCGGCCCACAGGTGTCTGGAGGCACTCAGTGACCTCGGAGGGAAAACGATGCACACCCGTGGGGCCTAGGAGTCCCCAGACGCGTACATCCTTTAAAATAAAGGACATAAGCGACTGAGAACTCGTGGAAACAGCTGCATGCCTCCCTTTCTGCACGGCTACTCAGGGCCTAAGCTGGAGGCGAGTTCTCACGTCGAGGTTCCCTTTCGCTCTAGAGCCTGTCATGCGGACCGAGCTGCGGCCACGGAAGCCCCTGGTTTAGAGAGAGCAAACTCATAATTTTCCCCGAAGCATTCTTCCAGGGCTCACTGGCCTGTCGGGAGCTGGGAATGTCAGGTACCTTCAAGGCAGGCATGAATGCCGCCCTCAAAATGGGAAAGCAGGACTTGTTCCAGCAGGCCCCCGTTATCATGGGCACACTCAGCGTACATCCCTGTGGCTTCTAACGAGTCCCAAGAGACACCGGTTACCCTGTGTTTCCTTCCCTGAATCAACTTATCGAAGTAGGGAGTCCCGCATCCGGCGAACTGTCTCAACCGAGGAACGCCGTAGCTGCTCCTCTGGGCCTGGGGCTGCCTGCAGTGCCACAGAAGGAACAGGACTTAAAGTGCAGTAAGAACCCAAGCCGCCGTCCTCTAGGAGGCACGGTGACTTCAGTCAGGAGGTCCTGGATGGAACGCGAAGACGAGGGCTCCTCTGAGGGCAGGTCCGATTAGGGCACCGCGTAAGACCTCCGCGCCACGTGGGACGTGCCAGAACGGTGTTCGCGAATGTGTGCGATTGCGGAGGAAACTAAGCTGCTCCGATGGAGAGGGCAGTGCGTTTCCCTATGCTCGGCCTGCACACAGGGGGTTCCGAAGGGTTACGGGCCTGGATGTTGCTTAGCAGACCCAGGTGCACCTGGGGGTACTCAGTTTTCCTGCTGAGAGCAGGGTGCCCCGGCTAGCCTCCCAGGTGTCCAGAAAGCTGTGCTGCCGTTAAAGGCAGGCAGAGCAGAGGCCACCGCCTCCTGGAAGGTGCAGCACACCTCCGCTTCTGCACGGTGAATCAGGGCCTTCCTTCCAGGCATGGGTTCATGCTGGGTGTGCCGGTAGCGACACAGCGTGCTAAGATGCTGACTTTCTCCTCGAACAGAGTGACTTCAGGTACGGGGCGGGCCTCGCAGTGTTCCAAGCACAGTGTTCTCTCATGGCAGCTCACACAAGGGCCATGACAGAGTCTTCCTGGGCACGTCACACTCACCAGCCATGTTGTCCCGTGGGCGTTCGAGGGCTCTGGAGTTGTAGCGCTCCTCAAGGAACGCGCAGTGTGTTGCTGCCCAGCACTCGGCAGGCACAGAGGTCCTCTGGGGGATCAACCAATGGACCTCGACGTTGGTCCGCCGGCCCACAGGTGTCTGGAGGCACTCAGTGACCTCGGAGGGAAAACGATGCACACCCGTGGGGCCTAGGAGTCCCCAGGCATGTACTTCCTTTAAAATAAAGCACATAAGCGACTGAGAACTTGTGGAAACAGCTGCATGCCTCCCTTTCTGCACGGCTACTCAGGGCCTAACCTTGAGGCGAGTTCTCACTTCGAGGTTCCCTTTCGCTCTAGAGCTTGTCATGTGGACCGCCGCCGCACCCACGGTAGCCCCTGGTTTAGAGAGAGAAAATTCATAATTTTCCCCGAAGCATTCTTCCAGGGCTCACTGGCCTTTCAGGAGCCGGGAATGTCAGGTACCTTCAAGGCAGGCATGAATGCCGCCCTCAAAATGGGAAAGCAGGGCTAGTTCCAGCAGGCCCCCATTTTCATGGGCACACTCAGCATACATACCTGTGGCTTCTAAGGAGTCCCAAGAGACACCGGTTACCCTGCGTTTCCTTCCCTGAATCAACTTATCGAAGTAGGGAGTCCCGCATCCGGCGAACTGTCTCAACCGAGGAACGCCGTAGCTGCTCCTCTGGGCCTGGGGAAGCCTGCAGTGCCGCAGAAGGAACAGGACTTAAAGTGCAGTAAGAACCCAAGCTGCCGTCCTCTAGGAGGCACGGTGACTTCAGTCAGGAGGTCCTGGATGGAACGCGAAGACAAGGGCTCCTCTGACGGCAGCTCCGACTAGGGCACCGCGTAAGACCTCCGCGCCACGTGGGACGTGCCAGAACGGCGTTCGCGAACGTGTGCGAGTGCCGAGGAAACTAAGCTGCTCCGAAGGAGAGGGCAGTGCATTTCCCTACGCTCGGCCTGCACACAGGGGTCTCTGAAGGGCTACGGGCCTGGATGTTGCTTAGCAGACCCAGGTGCACCTGGGGGTACTCAGTGTTCCTGCTGGGAGCAGGGGGCCCGGGCTAGCCTCCCAGGTGTCCAGAAAGCTGTGCTGCCGTTAAAGGCATGCAGAGCAGAGGCCACCGCCTCCTGGAAGCTGCAGCACGCCTCCGCTTCTGCACGGTGAATCAGGGCCTTCCTTCCAGGCATGGGTTCATGCTGGGTGTGCCGGTAGCGACACAGTGTGCTAAGATGCTGACTTTCTCCTCGAGCAGAGTGACTTCAGGTACGGGGCGGGCCTCGCAGTGTTCCAAGCACAGTGTTCTCTCATGGCAGCTCACACAAGGGCCATGACAGAGTCTTCCTGGGCACTTCACACTCACCAGCCATGTTGTCCCGAGGGCGTTCGAGGGCTCTGGAGTTGTAGCGCTCCTCAAGGAACGCGCAGTGTGTTGCTGCCCAGCACTCGGCAGGCACAGAGGTCCTCCGGGGGATCAACCAATGGACCTCGACGTTGCTCCGCCGGCCCACAGGTGTCTGGAGGCACTCAGTGACCTCGGAGGGAAAACGATGCACACCCGTGGGGCCTAGGAGTCCCCGGACGCGTACTTCCTTTAAAATTAAGCACATAAGCGACTGAGAAGTTGTGGAAACAGCTGCATGCCTCCCTTTCTGCACGGCTACTCAGGGCCTAACGTGGAGGCGATTTCTCACTTCGAGGTTCCCTTTCGCTCTATAGCCTGTCATGCGGACCGCTGCCGCGCCCACGGAAGCCCCTGGTTTAGAGAGAGCAAACTCATAATTTTCCCCGAAGCATTCTTCCAGGGCTCAGTGGCCTGTCGGGAGCCGGGAATGTCAGGTAGCTTCAAGGTAGGCATGAATGCCGCCCTCAAAATGGAAAAGCAGGGCTAGTTCCAGCAGGCCCCCGTTTTCATGGGCACACTCAGCGTACATCCCTGTGGCTTCTAACGAGTCCCAAGAGACACCGGTTACCCTGCGTTTCCTTCCCTGAATTAACTTATCGAAGTAGGGAGTCCCGCATCTGGCGAACTGTCTGAACCGAGGAACGCCGTAGCTGCTCCTCTGGGCCTGGGGCTGCCTGCAGTGCCGCAGAAGGAACAGGACTTGAAGTGCAGTAAGAACCCAAGCCGCCGTCCTCTAGGAGGCCCGGTGACTTCAGTCAGGCGGTCCTGGATGGAACGCGAAGACGAGGGCTCCTCTGAGGGCAGGTCCGATTAGGGCACCGCGTAAGAAATCCGCGCGACGTGGGACGTGCCCGAACGGCGTTCGCAAACGTGTGCAAGTGCCGAGGAAACTACGCTGCTCCGAAGGAGATGGCAGTGCGTTTCCCTACGCTCGGCCTGCACACAGGGGGCTCTGAAGGGCTACGGGCCTGGATGTTGCTTAGCAGACCCAGGTGCACCTGGGGGTACTCAGTGTTCCTGCTGGGAGCAGGGTGCCCCGGCTAGCCTCCAGGTGTCCAGAAAGCTGTGCTGCCGTTAAAGGCATGCAGAGCAGAGGCCACCACCTCCTGGAAGCTGCAGCACACCTCCGCTTCTGCACGGCGAATCAGGGCCTTACTTCCAGGCATGGGTTCATGCTGGGTGTGCCGGTAGCGACACAGCGTGCTAAGATGCTGACTTTCTCCTCGAGCAGAGTGACTTCAGGTACGAGGGCGGGCCTCGCAGTGTTCCAAGCACAGTGTTCTCTCATGGCAGCTCACACAAGGGCCATGACTGAGTCTTCCTGGGCACTTCGCACTCACCAGCCATGTTGTCCCGAGGGCGTTCGAGGGCTCTGGAGATGTAGCGCTCCTCAAGGAACGCGCAGTGTGTTGCTGCCCAGCACTCGGCAGGCACAGAGGTCCTCCGGGGGATCAACCAATGGACCTCGACGTTGCTCCGCCGGCCCACAGGTGTCTGGAGGCACTCAGTGACCTCGGAGGGAAAACGATGCACACCCGTGGGGCCTAGGAGTCCCCGGACGTGTACTTCCTTTAAAATTAAGCACATAAGCGACTGAGAAGTTGTGGAAACAGCTGCATGCCTCCCTTTCTGCACGGCTACTCGGGGCCTAAGCTGGAGGCGAGTTCTCACGTCGAGGTTCCCTTTCGCTCTAGAGCCTGTCATGCGGACCGAGCTGCGGCCACGGAAGCCCCTGGTTTAGAGAGAGCAAACTCATAATTTTCCCCGAAGCATTCTTCCAGGGCTCACTGGCCTGTCGGGAGCTGGGAATGTCAGGTACCTTCAAGGCAGGCATGAATGCCGCCCTCAAAATGGGAAAGCAGGACTTGTTCCAGCAGGCCCCTGTTATCATGGGCACACTCAGCGTACATCCCTGTGGCTTCTAACGAGTCCCAAGAGACACCGGTTACCCTGCGTTTCCTTCCCTGAATCAACTTATCGAAGTAGGGAGTCCCGCATCCGGCGAACTGTCTCAACCGAGGAACGCCGTAGCTGCTCCTCTGGGCCTGGGGCTGCCTGCAGTGCCGCAGAAGGAACAGGACTTAAAGTGCAGTAAGAACCCAAGCCGCCGTCCTCTAGGAGGCACGGTGACTTCAGTCAGGAGGTCCTGGATGAAACGTGAAGACGAGGGCTCCTCTGAGGGCAGGTCCGATTAGCGCACCGCGTAAGACCTCCGCGCCACGTGGGACGTGCCAGAACGGTGTTCGCGAACGTGTGCGAGTGCCGAGGAAACTAAGCTGCTCCGAAGGAGAGGGCAGTGCGTTTCCCTACGCTCGGCCTGCACACAGGGGGCTCTGAAGGGCTACGGGCCTGGATGTTGCTTAGCAGACCCAGGTGCACCTGGGGGTACTCAGTGTTCCTGCTGGGAGCAGGGTGCCCCGGCTAGCCTCCCAGGTGTCCAGAAAGCTGTGCTGCCGTTAAAGGCATGCAGAGCAGAGGCCACCGCCTCCTGGAAGCTGCAGCACGCCTCCGCTTCTGCACGGCGAATCAGGGCCTTATTTCCAGGCATGGGTTCATGCTGGGTGTGCCGGTAGCGACACAGCGTGCTAAGATGCTGACTTTCTCCTCGAGCAGAGTGACTTCAGGTACGAGGGCGGGCCTCGCAGTGTTCCAAGCACAGTGTTCTCTCATGGCAGCTCACACAAGGGCCATGACTGAGTCTTCCTGGGTACTTCGCACTCACCAGCCATGTTGTCCCGAGGGCGTTCGAGGGCTCTGGATATGTACCGCTCCTCAAGGAACGCGCAGTGTGTTGCTGCCCAGCACTCGGCAGGCACAGAGGTCCTCCGGGGCATCAACCAATGGACCTCGACATTGCTCCGCCGGCCCACAGGTGTCTGGAGGCACTCAGTGACCTCGGAGGGAAAACGATGCACACCCGTGGGGCCTAGGAGTCCCCAGAAGTGTACTTCCTTTAAAATAAAGGACATAAGTGACTGAGAACTCGTGGAAACAGCTGCATGCCTCCCTTTCTGCACGGCTACTCAGGGCCTATCCTGGAGGCGAGTTCTCACGTCACGGTTCCCTTTCGCTCTAGAGCCTGTCATGCGGACCACCGCCGCGGCCACGGAAGACCCTGGTTTAGAGAGAGCAAACTCATAATTTTCCCCGAAGCATTCTTCCAGGGCTCACTGGCCTGTCGGGAGCTGGGAATGTCAGGTAGCTTCAAGGTAGGCATGAATGCCACCCTCAAAATGGGAAAGCAGGGCTTGTTCCAGCAGGCCCCCGTTATCATGGGCACACTGAGCGTACATCCCTGTGGCTTCTAACGAGTCCCAAGAGACACCGGTTACCCTGCGTTTCCTTCCCTGAATCAACTTATCGAAGTAGGGAGTCCCGCATCCGGCGAACTGTCTCAACCGAGGAACACCGTAGCTGCTCCTCTGGGCCTGGGGCTGCCTGCAGTGCCGCAGAAGGAACAGGACTTAAAGTGCAGTAAGAACCCAAGCCGCCGTCCTCTAGGAGGCACGGTGACTTCAGTCAGGATGTCCTGGATGAAACGCGAAGACGAGGGCTCCTCTGAGGGCAGGTCCGATTAGGGCACCGCGTAAGACCTCCGCGCCACGTGGGACGTGCCAGAACGGTGTTCGCGAACGTGTGCGAGTGCCGAGGAAACTAAGCTACTCCGAAGGAGAGGGCAGTGTGTTTCCCTACGCTCAGCCTGCACACAGGGGGCTCTGAAGGGCTACGGGCCTGAATGTTGCTTAGCAGACCCAGGAGCCCCTGGGGGCACTCAGTGTTCCTGCTGGGAGCAGGGTGCCCCGGCTAGCCTCCCTGGTGTCCAGAAAGCTGTGCTGCCGTTAAAGGCATGCAGAGCAGAGGCCACCGCCTCCTGGAAGCTGCAGCACACCTCCGCTTCTGCACGGTGAATCAGGGCCTTCCTTCCAGGCATGGGTTCATGCTGGGTGTGCCGGTAGCGACACAGTGTGCTAAGATGCTGACTTTCTCCTCGAACAGAGTGACTTCAGGTACGGGGCGGGCCTCGCAGTGTTCCAAGCACAGTGTTCTCTCATGGCAGCTCACACAAGGGCCATGACAGAGTCTTCCTGGGCACTTCACACTCACCAGCCATGTTGTCCCGAGGGCGTTCGAGGGCTCTGGAGTTGTAGCGCTCCTCAAGGAACGCGCAGTGTGTTGCTGCCCAGCACTCGGCAGGCACAGAGGTCCTCTGGGGGATCAACCAATGGACCTCGACGTTGGTCCGCCGGCCCACAGGTGTCTGGAGGCACTCAGTGACCTCGGAGGGAAAACGATGCACACCCGTGGGGCCTAGGAGTCCCCGGACGCGTACTTCCTTTAAAATAAAGGACATAAGCGACTGAGAACTCGTGGAAACAGCTGCATGCCTCCCTTTCTACACGGCTACTCAGGGCCTAAGCTGGAGGCGAGTTCTCACGTCGAGGTTCCCTTTCGCTCTAGAGCCTGTCATGCGGACCGAGCTGCGGCCACGGAAGCCCCTGGTTTAGAGAGAGCGAACTCATAATTTTCCCCGAAGCATTCTTCCAGGGCTCACTGGCCTGTCGGGAGCTGGGAATGTCAGGTAGCTTCAAGGCAGGCATGAATGCCGCCCTCAAAATGGGAAAGCAGGGCTTGTTCCAGCAGGCCCCCATTTTCATGGGCACACTCAACGTACATCCCTATGGCTTCTAACGAGTCCCAAGGGACACCGGTTACCCTAAGTTTCTTTCCCTGAATCAAATTATCGAAGTAGGGAGTCCCGCATCCGGCGAACTGTCTCAACCGAGGAACGCCGTAGCTGCTCCCCTGGGCCTGGGGCTGCCTGCAGTGCCGCAGAAGGAACAGGACTTAAAGTGCAGTAAGAACCCAAGCCGCCGTCCTCTAGGAGGCACGGTGACTTCAGTCAGGAGGTCCTGGATGAAACGTTAAGACGAGGGCTCCTCTGAGGGCAGGTCCGATTAGGGCACCGCGTAAGACCTCCGCGCCACGTGGGACGTGCCAGAACGGTGTTCGCGAACGTGTGCGAGTGCCGAGGAAACTAAGCTGCTCCGAAGGAGAGGGCAGTGCGTTTCCCTACGCTCGGCCTGCACACAGGGGGCTCTGAAGGGCTACGGGCCTGGATGTTGCTTAGCAGATCCAGGTGCACCTGGGGGTACTCAGTGTTCCTGCTGGGAGCAGGGTGCCCCGGCTAGCCTCCCAGGTGTCCAGAAAGCTGTGCTGCCGTTAAAGGCATGCAGAGCAGAGGCCACCGCCTCCTGGAAGCTGCAGCACACCTCCGCTTCTGCACGGCGAATCAGGGCCTTATTTCCAGGCATGGGTTCATGCTGGGTGTGCCGGTAGCGACACAGCGTGCTAAGATGCTGACTTTCTCCTCGAGCAGAGTGACTTCAGGTACGAGGGCGGGCCTCGCAGTGTTCCAAGCACAGTGTTCTCTCATGGCAGCTCACACAAGGGCCATGACTGAGTCTTCCTGGGTACTTCGCACTCACCAGCCATGTTGTCCCGAGGGCGTTCGAGGGCTGTGGATATGTACCGCTCCTCAAGGAACGCGCAGTGTGTTGCTGCCCAGCACTCGGCAGGCACAGAGGTCCTCCGAGGCATCAACCAATGGACCTCGACATTGCTCCGCCGGCCCACAGGTGTCTGGAGGCACTCAGTGACCTCGGAGGGAAAACGATGCACACCCGTGGGGCCTAGGAGTCCCCAGACGCGTACATCCTTTAAAATAAAGGACATAAGCGACTGAGAACTCGTGGAAACAGCTGCATGCCTCCCTTTCTGCACGGCTACTCAGGGCCTAAGCTGGAGGCGAGTTCTCACGTCGAGGTTCCCTTTCGCTCTAGAGCCTGTCATGCGGACCGAGCTGCGGCCACGGAAGCCCCTGGTTTAGAGAGAGCAAACTCATAATTTTCCCCGAAGCATTCTTCCAGGGCTCACTGGCCTGTCGGGAGCTGGGAATGTCAGGTACCTTCAAGGCAGGCATGAATGCCGCCCTCAAAATGGGAAAGCAGGACTTGTTCCAGCAGGCCCCCGTTATCATGGGCACACTCAGCGTACATCCCTGTGGCTTCTAACGAGTCCCAAGAGACACCGGTTACCCTGTGTTTCCTTCCCTGAATCAACTTATCGAAGTAGGGAGTCCCGCATCCGGCGAACTGTCTCAACCGAGGAACGCCGTAGCTGCTCCTCTGGGCCTGGGGCTGCCTGCAGTGCCACAGAAGGAACAGGACTTAAAGTGCAGTAAGAACCCAAGCCGCCGTCCTCTAGGAGGCACGGTGACTTCAGTCAGGAGGTCCTGGATGGAACGCGAAGACGAGGGCTCCTCTGAGGGCAGGTCCGATTAGGGCACCGCGTAAGACCTCCGCGCCACGTGGGACGTGCCAGAACGGTGTTCGCGAATGTGTGCGATTGCGGAGGAAACTAAGCTGCTCCGATGGAGAGGGCAGTGCGTTTCCCTATGCTCGGCCTGCACACAGGGGGTTCCGAAGGGTTACGGGCCTGGATGTTGCTTAGCAGACCCAGGTGCACCTGGGGGTACTCAGTTTTCCTGCTGAGAGCAGGGTGCCCCGGCTAGCCTCCCAGGTGTCCAGAAAGCTGTGCTGCCGTTAAAGGCAGGCAGAGCAGAGGCCACCGCCTCCTGGAAGGTGCAGCACACCTCCGCTTCTGCACGGTGAATCAGGGCCTTCCTTCCAGGCATGGGTTCATGCTGGGTGTGCCGGTAGCGACACAGCGTGCTAAGATGCTGACTTTCTCCTCGAACAGAGTGACTTCAGGTACGGGGCGGGCCTCGCAGTGTTCCAAGCACAGTGTTCTCTCATGGCAGCTCACACAAGGGCCATGACAGAGTCTTCCTGGGCACGTCACACTCACCAGCCATGTTGTCCCGTGGGCGTTCGAGGGCTCTGGAGTTGTAGCGCTCCTCAAGGAACGCGCAGTGTGTTGCTGCCCAGCACTCGGCAGGCACAGAGGTCCTCTGGGGGATCAACCAATGGACCTCGACGTTGGTCCGCCGGCCCACAGGTGTCTGGAGGCACTCAGTGACCTCGGAGGGAAAACGATGCACACCCGTGGGGCCTAGGAGTCCCCAGGCATGTACTTCCTTTAAAATAAAGCACATAAGCGACTGAGAACTTGTGGAAACAGCTGCATGCCTCCCTTTCTGCACGGCTACTCAGGGCCTAACCTTGAGGCGAGTTCTCACTTCGAGGTTCCCTTTCGCTCTAGAGCTTGTCATGTGGACCGCCGCCGCACCCACGGTAGCCCCTGGTTTAGAGAGAGAAAATTCATAATTTTCCCCGAAGCATTCTTCCAGTGCTCACTGGCCTTTCAGGAGCCGGGAATGTCAGGTACCTTCAAGGCAGGCATGAATGCCGCCCTCAAAATGGGAAAGCAGGGCTAGTTCCAGCAGGCCCCCATTTTCATGGGCACACTCAGCATACATACCTGTGGCTTCTAAGGAGTCCCAAGAGACACCGGTTACCCTGCGTTTCCTTCCCTGAATCAACTTATCGAAGTAGGGAATCCCGCATCCAGCGAACTGTCTCAACCGAGGAACGCCGTAGCTGCTCCTCTGGACCTGGGGCTGCCTGCAGTGCCGCAGAAGGAACAGGACTTGAAGTGCAGTAAGAACCCAAGCCGCCGTCCTCTAGGAGGCACGGTGACTTCAGTCAGGAGGTCCTGGATGAAACGCGAAGACGAGGGCTCCTCTGAGGGCAGGTCCGATTAGGGCACCGCGTAAGACCTCCGCGCCACGTGGGACGTGCCAGAACGGTGTTCGCGAACGTGTGCGAGTGCCGAGGAAACTAAGCTGCTCCGAAGGAGAGGGCAGTGCGTTTCCCTACGCTCGGCCTGCACACAGGGGGCTCTGAAGGGCTACAGGCCTGGATGTTGCTTAGCAGACCCAGGTGCACCTGGGGGTACTCAGTGTTCCTGCTGGGAGCAGGGTGCCCCGGCTAGCCTCCCAGGTGTCCAGAAAGCTGTGCTGCCGTTAAAGGCATGCAGAGCAGAGGTCACCGCCTCCTGGAAGCTGCAGCACGCCTCCGCTTCTGCATGGCGAATCAGGGCCTTATTTCCAGGCATGGGTTCATGCTGGGTGTGCCGGTAGCGACACAGCGTGCTAAGATGCTGACTTTCTCCTCGAGCAGAGTGACTTCAGGTACGAGGGCGGGCCTCGCAGTGTTCAAAGCACATGTTCTCTAATGGCAGCTCACACAAGGGCCATGACTGAGTCTTCCTGGGTACTTCGCACTCACCAGCCATGTTGTCCCGAGGGCGTTCGAGGGCTCTGGATATGTACCGCTCCTCAAGGAACGCGCAGTGTGTTGCTGCCCAGCACTCGGCAGGCACAGCGGTCCTCCGGGGCATCAACCAATGGACCTCGACATTGCTCCGCCGGCCCACAGGTGTCTGGAGGCACTCAGTGACCTCGGAGGGAAAACGATGCACACCCGTGGGGCCTAGGAGTCCCCAGACGCGTACATCCTTTAAAATAAAGGACATAAGCGACTGAGAACTCGTGGAAACAGCTGCATGCCTCCCTTTCTGCACGGCTACTCAGGGCCTAAGCTGGAGGCGAGTTCTCACGTCGAGGTTCCCTTTCGCTCTAGAGCCTGTCATGCGGACCGAGCTGCGGCCACGGAAGCCCCTGGTTTAGAGAGAGCAAACTCATAATTTTCCCCGAAGCATTCTTCCAGGGCTCACTGGCCTGTCGGGAGCTGGGAATGTCAGGTACCTTCAAGGCAGGCATGAATGCCGCCCTCAAAATGGGAAAGCAGGACTTGTTCCAGCAGGCCCCCATTATCATGGGCACACTCAGCGTACATCCCTGTGGCTTCTAACGAGTCCCAAGAGACACCGGTTACCCTGCGTTTCCTTCCCTGAATCAACTTATCGAAGTAGGGAGTCCCGCATCCGGCGAACTGTCTCAACCGAGGAACGCCGTAGCTGCTCCCCTGGGCCTGGGGCTGCCTGCAGTGCCGCAGAAGGAACAGGACTTAAAGTGCAGTAAGAACCCAAGCCGCCGTCCTCTAGGAGGCACGGTGACTTCAGTCAGGAGGTCCTGGATGAAACGTGAAGACGAGGGCTCCTCTGAGGGCAGGTCCGATTAGGGCACCGCGTAAGACCTCCGCGCCACGTGGGACGTGCCAGAACGGTGTTCGCGAACGTGTGCGAGTGCCGAGGAAACTAAGCTGCTCCGAAGGAGAGGGCAGTGCGTTTCCCTACGCTCGGCCTGCACACAGGGGGCTCTGAAGGGCTACGGGCCTGGATGTTGCTTAGCAGACCCAGGTGCACCTGGGGGTACTCAGTGTTCCTGCTGGGAGCAGGGTGCCCCGGCTAGCCTCCCAGGTGTCCAGAAAGCTGTGCTGCCGTTAAAGGCATGCAGAGCAGAGGCCACCGCCTCCTGGAAGCTGCAGCACACCTCCGCTTCTGCACGGCGAATCAGGGCCTTATTTCCAGGCATGGGTTCATGCTGGTTGTGCCGGTAGCGACACAGCGTGCTAAGATGCTGACTTTCTCCTCGAGCAGAGTGACTTCAGGTACGAGGGCGGGCCTCGCAGTGTTCCAAGCACAGTGTTCTCTCATGGCAGCTCACACAAGGGCCATGACTGAGTCTTCCTGGGTACTTCGCACTCACCAGCCATGTTGTCCCGAGGGCGTTCGAGGGCTCTGGATATGTACCGCTCCTCAAGGAACGCGCAGTGTGTTGCTGCCCAGCACTCGGCAGGCACAGAGGTCCTCCGAGGCATCAACCAATGGACCTCGACATTGCTCCGCCGGCCCACAGGTGTCTGGAGGCACTCAGTGACCTCGGAAGGAAAACGATGCACACCCGTGGGGCCTAGGAGTCCCCAGACGCGTACATCCTTTAAAATAAAGGACATAAGCGACTGAGAACTCGTGGAAACAGCTGCATGCCTCCCTTTCTGCACGGCTACTCAGGGCCTAAGCTGGAGGCGAGTTCTCACGTCGAGGTTCCCTTTCGCTCTAGAGCCTGTCATGCGGACCGAGCTGCGGCCACGGAAGCCCCTGGTTTAGAGAGAGCAAACTCATAATTTTCCCCGAAGCATTCTTCCAGGGCTCACTGGCCTGTCGGGAGCTGGGAATGTCAGGTACCTTCAAGGCAGGCATGAATGCCGCCCTCAAAATGGGAAAGCAGGACTTGTTCCAGCAGGCCCCCGTTATCATGGGCACACTCAGTGTACATCCCTGTGGCTTCTAACGAGTCCCAAGAGACACCGGTTACCCTGTGTTTCCTTCCCTGAATCAACTTATCGAAGTAGGGAGTCCCGCATCCGGCGAACTGTCTCAACCGAGGAACGCCGTAGCTGCTCCTCTGGGCCTGGGGCTGCCTGCAGTGCCACAGAAGGAACAGGACTTAAAGTGCAGTAAGAACCCAAGCCGCCGTCCTCTAGGAGGCACGGTGACTTCAGTCAGGAGGTCCTGGATGGAACGCGAAGACGAGGGCTCCTCTGAGGGCAGGTCCGATTAGGGCACCGCGTAAGACCTCCGCGCCATGTGGGACGTGCCAGAACGGTGTTCGCGAATGTGTGCGATTGCGGAGGAAACTAAGCTGCTCCGATGGAGAGGGCAGTGCGTTTCCCTATGCTCGGCCTGCACACAGGGGGTTCCGAAGGGTTACGGGCCTGGATGTTGCTTAGCAGACCCAGGTGCACCTGGGGGTACTCAGTTTTCCTGCTGAGAGCAGGGTGCCCCGGCTAGCCTCCCAGGTGTCCAGAAAGCTGTGCTGCCGTTAAAGGCAGGCAGAGCAGAGGCCACCGCCTCCTGGAAGGTGCAGCACACCTCCGCTTCTGCACGGTGAATCAGGGCCTTCCTTCCAGGCATGGGTTCATGCTGGGTGTGCCGGTAGCGACACAGCGTGCTAAGATGCTGACTTTCTCCTCGAACAGAGTGACTTCAGGTACGGGGCGGGCCTCGCAGTGTTCCAAGCACAGTGTTCTCTCATGGCAGCTCACACAAGGGCCATGACAGAGTCTTCCTGGGCACGTCACACTCACCAGCCATGTTGTCCCGTGGGCGTTCGAGGGCTCTGGAGTTGTAGCGCTCCTCAAGGAACGCGCAGTGTGTTGCTGCCCAGCACTCGGCAGGCACAGAGGTCCTCTGGGGGATCAACCAATGGACCTCGACGTTGCTCCGCCGGCCCACAGGTGTCTGGAGGCACTCAGTGACCTCGGAGGGAAAACGATGCACACCCGTGGGGCCTAGGAGTCCCCGGACGCGTACTTCCTTTAAAATTAAGGACATAAGCGACTGAGAACTCGTGGAAACAGCTGCATGCCTCCCTTTCTACACGGCTACTCAGGGCCTAAGCTGGAGGCGAGTTCTCACGTCGAGGTTCCCTTTCGCTCTAGAGCCTGTCATGCGGACCGAGCTGCGGCCACGGAAGCCCCTGGTTTAGAGAGAGCGAACTCATAATTTTCCCCGAAGCATTCTTCCAGGGCTCACTGGCCTGTCGGGAGCTGGGAATGTCAGGTAGCTTCAAGGCAGGCATGAATGCCGCCCTCAAAATGGGAAAGCAGGGCTTGTTCCAGCAGGCCCCCATTTTCATGGGCACACTCAGCGTACATCCCTATGGCTTCTAACGAGTCCCAAGGGACACCGGTTACCCTAAGTTTCTTTCCCTGAATCAAATTATCGAAGTAGGGAGTCCCGCATCCGGCGAACTGTCTCAACCGAGGAACGCCGTAGCTGCTCCCCTGGGCCTGGGGCTGCCTGCAGTGCCGCAGAAGGAACAGGACTTAAAGTGCAGTAAGAACCCAAGCCGCCGTCCTCTAGGAGGCACGGTGACTTCAGTCAGGAGGTCCTGGATGAAACGTTAAGACGAGGGCTCCTCTGAGGGCAGGTCCGATTAGGGCACCGCGTAAGACCTCCGCGCCACGTGGGACGTGCCAGAACGGTGTTCGCGAACGTGTGCGAGTGCCGAGGAAACTAAGCTGCTCCGAAGGAGAGGGCAGTGCGTTTCCCTACGCTCGGCCTGCACACAGGGGGCTCTGAAGGGCTACGGGCCTGGATGTTGCTTAGCAGATCCAGGTGCACCTGGGGGTACTCAGTGTTCCTGCTGGGAGCAGGGTGCCCCGGCTAGCCTCCCAGGTGTCCAGAAAGCTGTGCTGCCGTTAAAGGCATGCAGAGCAGAGGCCACCGCCTCCTGGAAGCTGCAGCACACCTCCGCTTCTGCACGGCGAATCAGGGCCTTATTTCCAGGCATGGGTTCATGCTGGGTGTGCCGGTAGCGACACAGCGTGCTAAGATGCTGACTTTCTCCTCGAGCAGAGTGACTTCAGGTACGAGGGCGGGCCTCGCAGTGTTCCAAGCACAGTGTTCTCTCATGGCAGCTCACACAAGGGCCATGACTGAGTCTTCCTGGGTACTTCGCACTCACCAGCCATGTTGTCCCGAGGGCGTTCGAGGGCTGTGGATATGTACCGCTCCTCAAGGAACGCGCAGTGTGTTGCTGCCCAGCACTCGGCAGGCACAGAGGTCCTCCGAGGCATCAACCAATGGACCTCGACATTGCTCCGCCGGCCCACAGGTGTCTGGAGGCACTCAGTGACCTCGGAGGGAAAACGATGCACACCCGTGGGGCCTAGGAGTCCCCAGACGCGTACATCCTTTAAAATAAAGGACATAAGCGACTGAGAACTCGTGGAAACAGCTGCATGCCTCCCTTTCTGCACGGCTACTCAGGGCCTAAGCTGGAGGCGAGTTCTCACGTCGAGGTTCCCTTTCGCTCTAGAGCCTGTCATGCGGACCGAGCTGCGGCCACGGAAGCCCCTGGTTTAGAGAGAGCAAACTCATAATTTTCCCCGAAGCATTCTTCCAGGGCTCACTGGCCTGTCGGGAGCTGGGAATGTCAGGTACCTTCAAGGCAGGCATGAATGCCGCCCTCAAAATGGGAAAGCAGGACTTGTTCCAGCAGGCCCCCGTTATCATGGGCACACTCAGCGTACATCCCTGTGGCTTCTAACGAGTCCCAAGAGACACCGGTTACCCTGTGTTTCCTTCCCTGAATCAACTTATCGAAGTAGGGAGTCCCGCATCCGGCGAACTGTCTCAACCGAGGAACGCCGTAGCTGCTCCTCTGGGCCTGGGGCTGCCTGCAGTGCCACAGAAGGAACAGGACTTAAAGTGCAGTAAGAACCCAAGCCGCCGTCCTCTAGGAGGCACGGTGACTTCAGTCAGGAGGTCCTGGATGGAACGCGAAGACGAGGGCTCCTCTGAGGGCAGGTCCGATTAGGGCACCGCGTAAGACCTCCGCGCCACGTGGGACGTGCCAGAACGGTGTTCGCGAATGTGTGCGATTGCGGAGGAAACTAAGCTGCTCTGATGGAGAGGGCAGTGCGTTTCCCTATGCTCGGCCTGCACACAGGGGGTTCCGAAGGGTTACGGGCCTGGATGTTGCTTAGCAGACCCAGGTGCACCTGGGGGTACTCAGTTTTCCTGCTGAGAGCAGGGTGCCCCGGCTAGCCTCCCAGGTGTCCAGAAAGCTGTGCTGCCGTTAAAGGCAGGCAGAGCAGAGGCCACCGCCTCCTGGAAGGTGCAGCACACCTCCGCTTCTGCACGGTGAATCAGGGCCTTCCTTCCAGGCATGGGTTCATGCTGGGTGTGCCGGTAGCGACACAGCGTGCTAAGATGCTGACTTTCTCCTCGAACAGAGTGACTTCAGGTACGGGGCGGGCCTCGCAGTGTTCCAAGCACAGTGTTCTCTCATGGCAGCTCACACAAGGGCCATGACAGAGTCTTCCTGGGCACGTCACACTCACCAGCCATGTTGTCCCGTGGGCGTTCGAGGGCTCTGGAGTTGTAGCGCTCCTCAAGGAACGCGCAGTGTGTTGCTGCCCAGCACTCGGCAGGCACAGAGGTCCTCTGGGGGATCAACCAATGGACCTCGACGTTGCTCCGCCGGCCCACAGGTGTCTGGAGGCACTCAGTGACCTCGGAGGGAAAACGATGCACACCCGTGGGGCCTAGGAGTCCCCAGGCATGTACTTCCTTTAAAATAAAGCACATAAGCGACTGAGAACTTGTGGAAACAGCTGCATGCCTCCCTTTCTGCACGGCTACTCAGGGCCTAACCTTGAGGCGAGTTCTCACTTCGAGGTTCCCTTTCGCTCTAGAGCTTGTCATGTGGACCGCCGCCGCACCCACGGTAGCCCCTGGTTTAGAGAGAGAAAATTCATAATTTTCCCCGAAGCATTCTTCCAGTGCTCACTGGCCTTTCAGGAGCCGGGAATGTCAGGTACCTTCAAGGCAGGCATGAATGCCGCCCTCAAAATGGGAAAGCAGGGCTAGTTCCAGCAGGCCCCCATTTTCATGGGCACACTCAGCATACATACCTGTGGCTTCTAAGGAGTCCCAAGAGACACCGGTTACCCTGCGTTTCCTTCCCTGAATCAACTTATCGAAGTAGGGAATCCCGCATCCAGTGAACTGTCTCAACCGAGGAACGCCGTAGCTGCTCCTCTGGACCTGGGGCTGCCTGCAGTGCCGCAGAAGGAACAGGACTTGAAGTGCAGTAAGAACCCAAGCCGCCGTCCTCTAGGAGGCACGGTGACTTCAGTCAGGAGGTCCTGGATGAAACGCGAAGACGAGGGCTCCTCTGAGGGCAGGTCCGATTAGGGCACCGCGTAAGACCTCCGCGCCACGTGGGACGTGCCAGAACGGTGTTCGCGAACGTGTGCGAGTGCCGAGGAAACTAAGCTGCTCCGAAGGAGAGGGCAGTGCGTTTCCCTACGCTCGGCCTGCACACAGGGGGCTCTGAAGGGCTACAGGCCTGGATGTTGCTTAGCAGACCCAGGTGCACCTGGGGGTACTCAGTGTTCCTGCTGGGAGCAGGGTGCCCCGGCTAGCCTCCCAGGTGTCCAGAAAGCTGTGCTGCCGTTAAAGGCATGCAGAGCAGAGGTCACCGCCTCCTGGAAGCTGCAGCACGCCTCCGCTTCTGCATGGCGAATCAGGGCCTTATTTCCAGGCATGGGTTCATGCTGGGTGTGCCGGTAGCGACACAGCGTGCTAAGATGCTGACTTTCTCCTCGAGCAGAGTGACTTCAGGTACGAGGGCGGGCCTCGCAGTGTTCAAAGCACATGTTCTCTAATGGCAGCTCACACAAGGGCCATGACTGAGTCTTCCTGGGTACTTCGCACTCACCAGCCATGTTGTCCCGAGGGCGTTCGAGGGCTCTGGATATGTACCGCTCCTCAAGGAACGCGCAGTGTGTTGCTGCCCAGCACTCGGCAGGCACAGCGGTCCTCCGGGGCATCAACCAATGGACCTCGACATTGCTCCGCCGGCCCACAGGTGTCTGGAGGCACTCAGTGACCTCGGAGGGAAAACGATGCACACCCGTGGGGCCTAGGAGTCCCCAGACGCGTACATCCTTTAAAATAAAGGACATAAGCGACTGAGAACTCGTGGAAACAGCTGCATGCCTCCCTTTCTGCACGGCTACTCAGGGCCTAAGCTGGAGGCGAGTTCTCACGTCGAGGTTCCCTTTCGCTCTAGAGCCTGTCATGCGGACCGAGCTGCGGCCACGGAAGCCCCTGGTTTAGAGAGAGCAAACTCATAATTTTCCCCGAAGCATTCTTCCAGGGCTCACTGGCCTGTCGGGAGCTGGGAATGTCAGGTACCTTCAAGGCAGGCATGAATGCCGCCCTCAAAATGGGAAAGCAGGACTTGTTCCAGCAGGCCCCCATTATCATGGGCACACTCAGCGTACATCCCTGTGGCTTCTAACGAGTCCCAAGAGACACCGGTTACCCTGCGTTTCCTTCCCTGAATCAACTTATCGAAGTAGGGAGTCCCGCATCCGGCGAACTGTCTCAACCGAGGAACGCCGTAGCTGCTCCCCTGGGCCTGGGGCTGCCTGCAGTGCCGCAGAAGGAACAGGACTTAAAGTGCAGTAAGAACCCAAGCCGCCGTCCTCTAGGAGGCACGGTGACTTCAGTCAGGAGGTCCTGGATGAAACGTTAAGACGAGGGCTCCTCTGAGGGCAGGTCCGATTAGGGCACCGCGTAAGACCTCCGCGCCACGTGGGACGTGCCAGAACGGTGTTCGCGAACGTGTGCGAGTGCCGAGGAAACTAAGCTGCTCCGAAGGAGAGGGCAGTGCGTTTCCCTACGCTCGGCCTGCACACAGGGGGCTCTGAAGGGCTACGGGCCTGGATGTTGCTTAGCAGACCCAGGTGCACCTGGGGGTACTCAGTGTTCCTGCTGGGAGCAGGGTGCCCCGGCTAGCCTCCCAGGTGTCCAGAAAGCTGTGCTGCCGTTAAAGGCATGCAGAGCAGAGGCCACCGCCTCCTGGAAGCTGCAGCACACCTCCGCTTCTGCACGGCGAATCAGGGCCTTATTTCCAGGCATGGGTTCATGCTGGGTGTGCCGGTAGCGACACAGCGTGCTAAGATGCTGACTTTCTCCTCGAGCAGAGTGACTTCAGGTACGAGGGCGGGCCTCGCAGTGTTCCAAGCACAGTGTTCTCTCATGGCAGCTCACACAAGGGCCATGACTGAGTCTTCCTGGGTACTTCGCACTCACCAGCCATGTTGTCCCGAGGGCGTTCGAGGGCTCTGGATATGTACCGCTCCTCAAGGAACGCGCAGTGTGTTGCTGCCCAGCACTCGGCAGGCACAGAGGTCCTCCGAGGCATCAACCAATGGACCTCGACATTGCTCCGCCGGCCCACAGGTGTCTGGAGGCACTCAGTGACCTCGGAAGGAAAACGATGCACACCCGTGGGGCCTAGGAGTCCCCAGACGCGTACATCCTTTAAAATAAAGGACATAAGCGACTGAGAACTCGTGGAAACAGCTGCATGCCTCCCTTTCTGCACGGCTACTCAGGGCCTAAGCTGGAGGCGAGTTCTCACGTCGAGGTTCCCTTTCGCTCTAGAGCCTGTCATGCGGACCGAGCTGCGGCCACGGAAGCCCCTGGTTTAGAGAGAGCAAACTCATAATTTTCCCCGAAGCATTCTTCCAGGGCTCACTGGCCTGTCGGGAGCTGGGAATGTCAGGTACCTTCAAGGCAGGCATGAATGCCGCCCTCAAAATGGGAAAGCAGGACTTGTTCCAGCAGGCCCCCGTTATCATGGGCACACTCAGCGTACATCCCTGTGGCTTCTAACGAGTCCCAAGAGACACCGGTTACCCTGTGTTTCCTTCCCTGAATCAACTTATCAAAGTAGGGAGTCCCGCATCCGGCGAACTGTCTCAACCGAGGAACGCCGTAGCTGCTCCTCTGGGCCTGGGGCTGCCTGCAGTGCCACAGAAGGAACAGGACTTAAAGTGCAGTAAGAACCCAAGCCGCCGTCCTCTAGGAGGCACGGTGACTTCAGTCAGGAGGTCCTGGATGGAACGCGAAGACGAGGGCTCCTCTGAGGGCAGGTCCGATTAGGGCACCGCGTAAGACCTCCGCGCCATGTGGGACGTGCCAGAACGGTGTTCGCGAATGTGTGCGATTGCGGAGGAAACTAAGCTGCTCCGATGGAGAGGGCAGTGCGTTTCCCTATGCTCGGCCTGCACACAGGGGGTTCCGAAGGGTTACGGGCCTGGATGTTGCTTAGCAGACCCAGGTGCACCTGGGGGTACTCAGTTTTCCTGCTGAGAGCAGGGTGCCCCGGCTAGCCTCCCAGGTGTCCAGAAAGCTGTGCTGCCGTTAAAGGCAGGCAGAGCAGAGGCCACCGCCTCCTGGAAGGTGCAGCACACCTCCGCTTCTGCACGGTGAATCAGGGCCTTCCTTCCAGGCATGGGTTCATGCTGGGTGTGCCGGTAGCGACACAGCGTGCTAAGATGCTGACTTTCTCCTCGAACAGAGTGACTTCAGGTACGGGGCGGGCCTCGCAGTGTTCCAAGCACAGTGTTCTCTCATGGCAGCTCACACAAGGGCCATGACAGAGTCTTCCTGGGCACGTCACACTCACCAGCCATGTTGTCCCGTGGGCGTTCGAGGGCTCTGGAGTTGTAGCGCTCCTCAAGGAACGCGCAGTGTGTTGCTGCCCAGCACTCGGCAGGCACAGAGGTCCTCTGGGGGATCAACCAATGGACCTCGACGTTGGTCCGCCGGCCCACAGGTGTCTGGAGGCACTCAGTGACCTCGGAGGGAAAACGATGCACACCCGTGGGGCCTAGGAGTCCCCAGGCATGTACTTCCTTTAAAATAAAGCACATAAGCGACTGAGAACTTGTGGAAACAGCTGCATGCCTCCCTTTCTGCACGGCTACTCAGGGCCTAACCTTGAGGCGAGTTCTCACTTCGAGGTTCCCTTTCGCTCTAGAGCTTGTCATGTGGACCGCCGCCGCACCCACGGTAGCCCCTGGTTTAGAGAGAGAAAATTCATAATTTTCCCCGAAGCATTCTTCCAGGGCTCACTGGCCTGTCGGGAGCTGGGAATGTCAGGTAGCTTCAAGGTAGGCATGAATGCCACCCTCAAAATGGGAAAGCAGGGCTTGTTCCAGCAGGCCCCCGTTATCATGGGCACACTGAGCGTACATCCCTGTGGCTTCTAACGAGTCCCAAGAGACACTGGTTACCCTGCGTTTCCTTCCCTGAATCAACTTATCGAAGTAGGGAGTCCCGCATCCGGCGAACTGTCTCAACCGAGGAACGCCGTAGCTGCTCCTCTGGGCCTGGGTAAGCCTGCAGTGCCGCAGAAGGAACAGGACTTAAAGTGCAGTAAGAACCCAAGACGCCGTCCTCTAGGAGGCACGGTGACTTCAGTCAGGAGGTCCTGGATGAAACGCGAAGACGAGGGCTCCTCTGAGGGCAGGTCCGATTAGGGCACCGCGTAAGACCTCCGCGCCACGTGGGACGTGCCAGAACGGTGTTCGCGAACGTGTGCGAGTGCCGAGGAAACTAAGCTGCTCCGAAGGAGAGGGCAGTGCGTTTCCCTACGCTCGGCCTGCACACAGGGGGCTCTGAAGGGCTACGGGCCTGGATGTTGCTTAGCAGACCCAGGAGCCCCTGGGGGTCCTCAGTGTTCCTGCTGGGAGCAGGGTGCCCCGGCTATCCTCCCAGGTGTCCAGAAAGCTGTGCTGCCGTTAAAGGCATGCAGAGCAGAGGCCACCGCCTCCTGGAAGCTGCAGCACACCTCCGCTTCTGCACGGTGAATCAGGGCCTTCCTTCCAGGCATGGGTTCATGCTGGGTGTGACGGTAGCGACACAGCGTGCTAAGATGCTGACTTTCTCCTCGAACAGAGTGACTTCAGGTACGGGGCGGGCCTCGCAGTGTTCCAAGCACAGTGTTCTCTCATGGCAGCTCACACAAGGGCCATGACAGAGTCTTCCTGGGCACTTCACACTCACCAGCTATGTTGTCCCGAGGGCGTTCGAGGGCTCTGGAGTTCTAGCGCTCCTCAAGGAAGGCGCAGTGTGTTGCTGCCCAGCACTCGGCAGGCACAGAGGTCCTCTGGGGGATCAACCAATGGACCTCGACGTTGCTCCGCCGGCCCACAGGTGTCTGGAGGCACTCAGTGACCTCGGAGGGAAAACGATGCACACCCGTGGGGCCTAGGAGTCCCCGGACGCGTACTTCCTTTAAAATAAAGGACATAAGCGACTGAGAACTCGTGGAAACAGCTGCATGCCTCCCTTTCTACACGGCTACTCAGGGCCTAAGCTGGAGGCGAGTTCTCACGTCGAGGTTCCCTTTCGCTCTAGAGCCTGTCATGCGGACCGAGCTGCGGCCACGGAAGCCCCTGGTTTAGAGAGAGCAAACTCATAATTTTACCCGAAGCACTCTTCCAGGGCTCACTGGCCTGTCGGGAGCTGGGAATGTCAGGTAGCTTCAAGGCAGGCATGAATGCCGCCCTCAAAATGGGAAAGCAGGGCTTGTTCCAGCAGGCCCCCATTTTCATGGGCACACTCAGCGTACATCCCTATGGCTTCCAACGAGTCCCAAGAGACACCGGTTACCCTAAGTTTCTTTCCCTGAATCAACTTATCGAAGTAGGGAGTCCCGCATCCGGCGAACTGTCTCAACCGAGGAACGCCGTAGCTGCTCCTCTGGGCCTGGGTCGGCCTGCAGTGCCGCAGAAGGAACAGGACTTAAAGTGCAGTAAGAACCCAAGCCGCCGTCCTCTAGGAGGCACGGTGACTTCAGTCAGGAGGTCCTGGATGGAACGCGAAGACGAGGGCTCCTCTGAGGGCAGGTCCGATTAGGGCACCGCGTAAGACCTCCGCGCCACGTGGGACGTGCCAGAACGGTGTTCGCGAACGTGTGCGAGTGCCGAGGAAACTAAGCTGCTCCGAAGGAGAGGGCAGTGCGTTTCCCTACGCTCGGCCTGCACACAGGGGGCTCTGAAGGGCTACGGGCCTGGATGTTGCTTAGCAGACCCAGGTGCACCTGGGGGTACTCAGTGTTCCTGCTGGGAGCAGGGTGCCCCGGCTAGCCTCCCAGGTGTCCAGAAAGCTGTGCTGCCGTTAAAGGCATGCAGAGCAGAGGCCACCGCCTCCTGGAAGCTGCAGCACGCCTCCGCTTCTGCATGGCGAATCAGGGCCTTATTTCCAGGCATGGGTTCATGCTGGGTGTGCCGGTAGCGAAACAGCGTGCTAAGATGCTGACTTTCTCCTCGAGCAGAGTGACTTCAGGTACGAGGGCGGGCCTCGCAGTGTTCCAAGCACAGTGTTCTCTCATGGCAGCTCACACAAGGGCCATGACTGAGTCTTCCTGGGTACTTCGCACTCACCAGCCATGTTGTCCCGAGGGCGTTCGAGGGCTCTGGATATGTACCGCTCCTCAAGGAACGCGCAGTGTGTTGCTGCCCAGCACTCGGCAGGCACAGAGGTCCTCCGGGGCATCAACCAATGGACCTCGACATTGCTCCGCCGGCCCACAGGTGTCTGGAGGCACTCAGTGACCTCGGAGGGAAAACGATGCACACCCGTGGGGCCTAGGAGTCCCCGGACGCGTACTTCCTTTAAAATAAAGCACATAAGCGACTGAGAAGTTGTGGAAACAGCTGCATGCCTCCCTTTCTGCAAGGCTACTCAGGGCCTAACCTGGAGGCGAGTTCTCACTTCGAGGTTCCCTTTCGCTCTAGAGCCTGTCATGCGGACCGAGCTGCGGCCACGGAAGCCCCTGGTTTAGAGAGAGCAAACTCATAATTTGACCTGAAGCATTCTTCCAGGGCTCACTGGCCTGTCGGGAGCCGGGAATGTCAGGTAGCTTCAAGGCAGGCATGAATGCCGCCCTCAAAATGGGGAAGCAGTGCTAGTTCCAGCAGGCCCCCGTTTTCATGGGCACACTCAGCGTACATCCCTGTGGCTTATAAGGACTCCCAAGAGACACCGGTTACCCTGCGTTTCCCTCCCTGAATCAACTTATCGAAGTTGGGAGTCCCGCATCCGGCTAACTGTCTCAACCGAGGAACGCCGTAGCTGCTCCCCTGGGCCTGGGGCTGCCTGCAGTGCCGCAGAAGGAACAGGACTTAAAGTGCAGTAAGAACCCAAGCCGCCGTCCTCTAGGAGGCACGGTGACTTCAGTCAGGAGGTACTGGATGAAACGCGAAGACGAGGGCTCCTCTGAGGGCAGGTCCGATTAGGGCACCGCGTAAGACCTCCGCGCCACGTGGGACGTGCCAGAACGGTGTTCGCGAACGTGTGTGAGTGCCGAGGAAACTAAGCTGCTCCGAAGGAGAGGGCAGTGCGTTTCCCTACGCTCGGCCTGCACACAGGGGGCTCTGAAGGGCTACGGGCCTGGATGTTGCTTAGCAGACCCAGGTGCACCTGGGGGTACTCAGTGTTCCTGCTGGGAGCAGGGTGCCCCGGCTAGCCTCCCAGGTGTCCAGAAAGCTGTGCTGCCGTTAAAGGCATGCAGAGCAGAGGCCACCGCCTCCTGGAAGCTGCAGCACGCCTCCGCTTCTGCATGGCGAATCAGGGCCTTATTTCCAGGCATGGGTTCATGCTGGGTGTGCCGGTAGCGACACAGCGTGCTAAGTTGCTGACTTTCTCCTCGAGCAGAGTGATTTCAGGTACGAGGGTGGGCCTCGCAGTGTTCCAAGCACAGTGTTCTCTCATGGCAGCTCACACAAGGGCCATGACTGAGCCTTCCTGGGTACTTCGCACTCACCAGCCATGTTGTCCCGAGGGCGTTCGAGGGCTCTGAATATGTAGCGCTCCTCAAGTAACATGCAGTGTGTTGCTGCCCAGCACTCGGCAGGCACAGAGGTCCTCCGGGGCATCAACCAATGGACCTCGACATTGCTCCGCCGGCCCACAGGTGTCTGGAGGCACTCAGTGACCTCGGAGGGAAAACGATGCACACCCGTGGGGCCTAGGAGACCCCGGACGCGCACTTCCTTTAAAATAAAGGACATAAGCGACTGAGAACTCGTGGAAACAGCTGCATGCCTCCCTTTCTGCACGGCTACTCAGGGCCTAACCTGGAGGCGAGTTCTCACGTCGCGGTTCCCTTTCGCTCTAGAGCCTGTCATGCGGACCGAAGCCGTGGCCACGGAAGACCCTGATTTAGAGAGAGCAAACTCATAATTTTCCCCGAAGCATTCTTCCAGGGCTCACTGGCCTGTCGGGAGCTGGGAATGTCAGGTAGCTTCAAGGCAGGCATGAATGCCGCCCTCAAAATGGGAAAGCAGGGCTTGTTCCAGCAGGCCCCCGTTATCATGGGCACACTCAGCGTACATCCCTGTGGCTTCTAACGAGTCCCAAGAGACACCGGTTACCCTGCCTTTCCTTCCCTGAATCAACTTATCGAGGTAGGGAGTCCCGCATCCGGCGAACTGTCTCAACCGAGGAACGCCGTAGCTGCTCCTCTGGGCCTGGGGATGCCTGCAGTGCCGCAGAAGGAACAGGACTTAAAGTGCAGTAAGAACCCAAGCCGCCGTCCTCTAGGAGGCACGGTGACTTCAGTCAGGAGGTCCTGGATGGAACGCGAAGACGAGGGCTCCTCTGAGGGCAGGTCCGATTAGGGCACCGCGTAAGACCTCCGCGCCACGTGGGACGTGCCAGAACGGTGTTCGCGAACGTGTGCGAGTACCGAGGAAACTAAGCTGCTCCGATGGAGAGGGCAGTGCGTTTCCCTACGCTCGGCCTGCACACAGGGGGTTCTGAAGGGTTACGGGCCTGGATGTTGCTTAGCAGACCCAGGTGCACCTGGGGGTACTCAGTGTTCCTGCTGAGAGCAGGGTGCCCCGACTAGCCTCCCAGGTGTCCAGAAAGCTGTGCTGCCGTTAAAGGCATGCAGAGCAGAGGCCACCGCCTCCTGGAAGCTGCAGCACACCTCCGCTTCTGCACGGGGAATCAGGGCTTTCCTTCCAGGCATGGGTTCATGCTGGGTGTGCCGGTAGCGACACAGCGTGCTAAGATGCTGACTTTCTCCTCGAGCAGAGTGACTTCAGGTACGGGGCGGGCCTCGCAGTGTTCCAAGCACAGTGTTCTCTCATGGCAGCTCACACAAGGGCCATGACAGAGTCTTCCAGGGCACGTCACACTCACCAGCCATGTTGTCCCGAGGGCGTTCGAGGGCTCTGGATATGTACCGCTCCTCAAGGAACGCGCAGTGTGTTGCTGCCCAGCACTCGGCAGGCACAGAGGTCCTCCGGGGCATCAACCAATGGACCTCGACATTGCTCCGCCGGCCCACAGGTGTCTGGAGGCACTCAGTGACCTCGGAGGGAAAACGATGCACACCCGTGGGGCCTAGGAGTCCCCGGACGCGTACTTCCTTTAAAATAAAGCACATAAGCGACTGAGAAGTTGTGGAAACAGCTGCATGCCTCCCTTTCTGCACGGCTACTCAGGGCCTAACCTGGAGGCGAGTTCTCACTTCGAGGTTCCCTTTCGCTCTAGAGCCTGTCATGCGGACTGAGCTGCGGCCACGGAAGCCCCTGGTTTAGAGAGAGCAAACTCATAATTTTCCCCGAAGCATTCTTCCAGGGCTCACTGGCCTGTCGGGACCCGGGAATGTCAGGTAGCTTCAAGGCAGGCATGAATGCCGCCCTCAAAATGGAAAAGCAGTGCTAGTTCCAGCAGGACCCCGTTTTCATGGGCAAACTAAGCGTACAACCCTATGGCTTCTAACGAGTCCCAAGAGACACCGGTTACCCTGCGTTTCCTTCCCTGAATTAACATATCGAAGTAGGGAGTCCCGCATCCGGCGAACTGTCTCAACCGAGGAACGCCGTAGCTGCTCCTCTGGGCCTGGGGCTGCCTGCAGTGCCGCAGAAGGAACAGGACTTGAAGTGCAGTAAGAACCCAAGCTGCCGTCCTCTAGGACGCCCGGTGACTTCAGTCAGGAGGTCCTGGATGGAAGGCGAAGACGACGGCTCCTCTGAGGGCAGCTGCGATTAGGGCACCGCGTAAGACATCTGCGCCACGTGGGACGTGCCAGAACGGTGTTCGCGAACGTGTGCGAGTGCGGAGGAAACTAAGCTGCTCCGATGGAGAGGGCAGTGCGTTTCCCTATGCTCGGCCTGCACACAGGGGTCTCTGAAGGGCTACGGGCCTGGATGTTGCTTAGCAGACCCAGGTGCACCTGGGGGTACTCAGTGTTCCTGCTGGGAGCAGGGGGCCCCGGCTAGCCTCCCAGGTGTCCAGAAAGCTGTGCTGCCGTTAAAGGCATGCAGAGCAGAGGCCACCGCCTCCTGGAAGCTGCAGCACGCCTCCGCTTCTGCACGGCGAATCAGGGCCTTACTTCCAGGCATGGGTTCATGCTGGGTGTGCCGGTAGCGACACAGCGTGCTAAGATGCTGACTTTCTCCTCGAGCAGAGTGACTTCAGGTACGAGGGCGGGCCTCGCAGTGTTCCAAGCACAGTGTTCTCTCATGGCAGCTCACACAAGGGCCATGACAGAGTCTTCCTGGGCACTTCGCACTCACCAGCCATGTTTTCCAGAGGGCGTTCGAGGGCTCTGGATATGTAGCGCTCCTCAAGGAACGCGCAGTGTGTTGCTGCCCAGCACTCGGCAGGCACAGAGGTCCTCCGGGGGATCAACCAATGGACCTCGACGTTGCTCCGCCGGCCCACAGGTGTCTGGAGGCACTCAGTGACCTCGGAGGGAAAACAATGCACACCCGTGGGGCCTAGGAGTCCCCGGACGCGTACTTCCTTTAAAATAAAGGACATAAGCGACTGAGAACTCGTGGAAACAGCTGCATGCCTCCCTTTCTGCACGGCTACTCAGGGCCTAAGCTGGAGGCGAGTTCTCACGTCGAGGTTCCCTTTCGCTCTAGAGCCTGTCATGCGGACCGAGCTGCGGCCACGGAAGCCCCTGGTTTAGAGAGAGCAAACTCATAATTTTACCCGAAGCATTCTTCCAGGGCTCACTGGCCTGTCGGGAGCTGGGAATGTCAGGTAGCTTCAAGGCAGGCATGAATGCCGCCCTCAAAATGGGAAAGCAGGGCTTGTTCCAGCAGGCCCCCATTTTCATGGGCACACTCAGCGTACATCGCTATGGCTTCTAACGAGTCCCAAGAGACACCGGTTACCCTGCGTTTCCTTCCCTGAATCAACTTATCGAAGTAGGGAGTCCCGCATCCGGCGAACTGTCTCAACCGAGGAACGCCGTAGCTGCTCCCCTGGGCCTGGGGCTGCCTGCAGTGCCGCAGAAGGAACAGGACTTAAAGTGCAGTAAGAACCCAAGCCGCCGTCCTCTAGGAGGCACGGTGACTTCAGTCAGGAGGTCCTGGATGAAACGCGAAGACGAGGGCTCCTCTGAGGGCAGGTCCGATTAGGGCACCGTGTAAGACCACCGCGCCACGTGGGACGTGCCAGAACGGTGTTCGCGAACGTGTGCGAGTGCCGAGGAAACTAAGCTTCTCCGAAGGAGAGGGCAGTGCGTTTCCCTACGCTCGGCCTGCACACAGGGGGCTCTGAAGGGCTACGGGCCTGGATGTTGCTTAGCAGACCCAGGTGCACCTAGGGGTACTCAGTGTTCCTGCTGGGAGCAGGGTGCCCCGGCTAGCCTCCCAGGTGTCCAGAAAGCTGTGCTGCCGTTAAAGGCATGCAGAGCAGAGGCCACCGCCTCCTGGAAGCTGCAGCACGCCTCCGCTTCTGCATGGCGAATCAGGGCCTTATTTCCAGGCATGGGTTCATGCTGGGTGTGCCGGTAGAGACACAGCGTGCTAAGATGCTGACTTTCTCCTCGAGCAGAGTGACTTCAGGTACGAGGGTGGGCCTCGCAGTGTTCCAAGCACAGTGTTCTCTCATGGCAACTCACACAAGGGCCATGACTGAGTCTTCCTGGGCACTTCGCACTCACCAGCCATGTTGTCCCGAGGGCGTTCGAGGGCTCTGGAGATGTAGCGCTCCTCAAGGAACGCGCAGTGTGTTGCTGCCCAGCACTCGGCAGGCACAGAGGTCCTCCGGGGCATCAACCTATGGACCTCGACATTGCTCCGCCAGCCCACAGGTGTGAGGAGTCACTCAGTGACCTCGGAGGGAAAACGATGCACACCCGTGGGGCCTAGGAGTCCCCGGACGCGTACTTCCTTTAAAATAAAGGACATAAGCGACTGAGAACTCGTGGAAACAGCTGCATGCCTCCCTTTCTGCACGGCTACTCAGGGCCTAAGCTGGAGGCGAGTTCTCACGTCGAGGTTCCCTTTCGCTCTAGAGCCTGTCATGCGGACCGAGCTGCGGCCACGAAAGCCCCTGGTTTAGAGAGAGCAAACTCATAATTTTACCCGAAGCATTCATCCAGGGCTCACTGGCCTGTCGAGAGCTGGGAATGTCAGGTAGCTTCAAGGCAGGCATGAATGCCGCCCTCAAAATGGGAAAGCAGGGCTTGTTCCAGCAGGCCCCTATTTTCATGGGCACACTCAGCGTACATCCCTATGGCTTCTAACGAGTCCCAAGAGACACCGGTTACCCTGCGTTTCCTTCCCTGAATCAACTTATCGAAGTAGGGAGTCCCGCATCCGGCGAACTGTCTCAACCGAGGAACGCCGTAGCTGCTCCCCTGGGCCTGGGGCTGCCTGCAGTGCCGAAGAAGGAACAGGACTTAAAGTGCAGTAAGAACCCAAGCCGCCGTCCTCTAGGAGACACGGTGACTTCAGTCAGGAGGTCCTGGATGAAACGCGAAGACGAGGGCTCCTCTGAGGGCAGGTCTGATTAGGGCACCGCGTAAGACCTCCGCGCCACGTGGGACGTGCCAGAACGGCGTTCGCGAACGTGTGCGAGTGCCGAGGAAACTAAGCTGCTCTGAAGGAGAGGGCAGTGCGTTTCCCTACGCTCGGCCTGCACACAGGGGGCTCTGAAGGGCTACGGGCCTGGATGTTGCTTAGCAGACCCAGGTGCACCTGGGGGTACTCAGTGTTCCTGCTGGGAGCAGGGGGCCCCGGCTAGCCTCCCAGGTGTCCAGAAAGCTGTGCTGCCGTTAAAGGCATGCAGAGCAGAGGCCACCGCCTCCTGGAAGCTGCAGCACGACTCCGCTTCTGCACGGCGAATCAGGGCCTTACTTCCAGGCATGGGTTCATGCTGGGTGTGCCGGTAGCGACACAGCGTGCTAAGATGCTGACTTTCTCCTCGAGCAGAGTGACTTCAGGTACGAGGGCGGGCCTCGCAGTGTTCCAAGCACAGTGTTCTCTCATGGCAGCTCACACAAGGGCCATGACAGAGTCTTCCTGGGTACTTCGCACTCACCAGCCATGTTGTCCCGAGGGCTTTCGAGGGCTCTGGAGATGTAGCGCTCCTCAAGGAACGCGCAGTGTGTTGCTGCCCAGCACTCGGCAGGCACAGAGGTCCTCCGGGGGATCAACCAATGGACCTCGACGTTGCTCCGCCGGCCCACAGGTGTCTGGAGGCACTCAGTGACCTCGGAGGGAAAACGAGGCACACCCGTGGGGCCTAGGAGTCCCCGGACGCGTACTTCCTTTAAAATAAAGCACATAAGCGACTGAGAAGTTGTGGAAACAGCTGCATGCCTCCCTTTCTGCACGGCTACTCAGTGCCTAACCTGGAGGCGAGTTCTCACTTCGAGGTTCCCTTTCGCTGTAGAGCCTGTCATGCAGACCGCCGCCGCAGCCACGGAAGCCCCTGGTTTAGAGAGAGCAAACTCATAATTTTACCCGAAGCATTCTTCCAGGGCTCACTGGCCTGTCGGGAGCCGGAAATGTCAGGTAGCTTCAAGGCAGGCATGAATGCCGCCCTCAAAATGGGAAAGCAGGGCTTGTTCCAGCAGGCCCCCATTTTCATGGGCACACTCAGCGTACATCCCTATGGCTTCTAACGAGTCCCAAGAGACACCGGTTACCCTGCGTTTCCTTCCCTGAATCAACTTATCGAAGTAGGGAGTCCCGCATCCGGCGAACTGTCTCAACCGAGGAACGCCGTAGCTGCTCCCCTGGGCCTGGGGCTGCCTGCAGTGCCGCAGAAGGAACAGGACTTAAAGTGCAGTAAGAACCCAAGCCGCCGTCCTCTAGGAGGCACGGTGACTTCAGTCAGGAGGTCCTGGATGAAACGCGAAGACGAGGGCTCCTCTGAGGGCAGGTCCGATTAGGGCACCGCGTAAGATCTCCGCGCCACATGGGACGTGCCAGAACGGTGTTCGCGAACGTGTGCGAGTGCCGAGGAAACTAAGCTGCTCCGAAGGAGAGGGCAGTGCATTTCCCTACGCTCGGCCTGCACACAGGGGACTCTGAAGGGCTACGGGCCTGGATGTTGCATAGCAGACCCAGGTGCACCTGTGGGTACTCAGTGTTCCTGCTGGGAGCAGGGGGCCCCGGCTAGCCTCCCAGGTGTCCAGAAAGCTGTGCTGCCGTTAAAGGCATGCAGAGCAGAGGCCACCGCCTCCTGGAAGCTGCAGCACGCCTCCGCTTCTGCACGGCGAATCAGGGCCTTACTTCCAGGCATGGGTTCATGCTGGGTGTGCCGGTAGCGACACAGCGTGCTAAGATGCTGACTTTCTCCTCGAGCAGAGTGACTTCAGGTACGAGGGCGGGCCTCGCAGTGTTCCAAGCACAGTGTTCTCTCATGGCAGCTCACACAAAGGCCATGACAGATTCTTCCTGGGTACTTCGCACTCACCAGCCATGTTGTGCCGAGGGCGTTCGAGGGCTCTGGAGATGTAGCGCTCCTCAAGGAACGCGCAGTGTGTTGCTGCCCAGCACTCGGCAGGCACAGAGGTCCTCCGGGGCATCAACCAATGGACCTCGACATTGCTCCGCCGGCCCACAGGTGTCTGGAGGCACTCAGTGACCTCGGAGGGAAAACGATGCACACCCGTGGGGCCTAGGAGTCCCCGGACGCGTACTTCCTTTAAAATAAAGCACATAAGCGACTGAGAACTCGTGGAAACAGCTGCATGCCTCCCTTTCTGCACGGCTACTCAGGGCCTATCCTGGAGGCGAGTTCTCACGTCACGGTTCCCTTTCGCTCTAGAGCCTGTCATGTGGACCGCCGCCGCGGCCACGGAAGACCCTGGTTTAGAGAGAGCAAACTCATAATTTTCCCCGAAGTATTCTTCCAGGGCTCACTGGCCTGTCGGGACTGGGAATGTCAGGTAGCTTCAAGGCAGGCATGAATGCCGCCCTCAAAATGGGGAAGCATGGCTAGTTCCAGCAGGCCCCCATTTTCATGGGCACACTCAGCGTATATCCCTGTGTCTTATAAGGACTCCCAAGAGACACCGGTTACCCTGCGTTTCCGTCCCTGAATCAACTTATCGAAGTTGGGAGTCCCGCATCCGGCTAACTGTCTAAACCGAGGAACGCCGTAGCTGCTCCCCTGGGCCTGGGGCTGCCTGCAGTGCCGCAGAAGGAACAGGACTTAAAGTGCAGTAAGAACCCAAGCCGTCGTCCTCTAGGAGGCACGGTGACTTCAGTCAGGAGGTCCTGGATGAAACGCGAAGACGAGGGCTCCTCTGAGGGCAGGTCCGATTAGGGCACCGCGTAAGACCTCCGCGCCACGTGGGACGTGCCAGAACGGTGTTCACGAACGTGTGCGAGTGCCGAGGAAACTAAGCTGCTCCGAAGGAGAGGGCAGTGCGTTTCCCTACGCTCGGCCTGCACACAGGGTCTCTGAAGGGCTACGGGCCTGGATGTTGCTTAGCAGACCCAGGTGCACCTGGGGGTACTCAGTGTTCCTGCTGGGAGCAGGGTGCCCCGGCTAGCCTCCCAGGTGTCCAGAAAGCTGTGCTGCCGTTAAAGGCATGCAGAGCAGAGGCCACCGCCTCCTGGAAGCTGCAGCATGCCTCCGCTTCTGCATGGCGAATCAGGGCCTTATTTCCAGGCATGGGTTCATGCTGGGTGTGCCGGTAGCGACACAGCGTGCTAAGATGCTGACTTTCTCCTCGAGCAGAGTGACTTCAGGTACGAGGGTGGGCCTCGCAGTGTTCCAAGCACAGTGTTCTCTCATGGCAGCTCACACAAGGGCCATGACTGAGTTTTCCTGGGTACTTCGCACTCACCAGCCATGTTGTCCCGAGGGCGTTCGAGGGCTCTGGATATGTAGCGCTCCTCAAGGAACGCGCAGTGTGTTGCTGCCCAGCACTCGGCAGGCACAGAGGTCCTCCGGGGCATCAACTAATGGACCTCGACATTGCTCCGCCGGCCCACAGGTGTCTGGAGGCACTCAGTGACCTCGGAGGGAAAACGATGCACACCCGTGGGGCCTAGGAGTCCCCGGACGCGTACTTCCTTTAAAATAAAGGACATAAGCGACTGAGAACTCGTGGAAACAGCTGCATGCCTCCCTTTCTGCACGGCTACTCAGGGCCTATCCTGGAGGCGAGTTCTCACGTCACGGTTCCCTTTCGCTCTAGAGCCTGTCATGCGGACCGCCGCCGCGGCCACGGAAGACCCTGGTTTAGAGAGAGCAAACTCATAATTTTCCCCGAAGCATTCTTCCAGGGCTCACTGGCCTGTCGGGACTGGGAATGTCAGGTAGCTTCAAGGCAGGCATGAATGCCACCCTCAAAATGGGAAAGCAGGGCTTGTTCCAGCAGGCCCCCGTTATCATGGGCACACTGAGCGTACATCCCTGTGGCTTCTATCGAGTCCCAAGAGACACCGGTTACCCTGCGTTTCCTTCCCTGAATCAACTTATCGAAGTAGGGAGTCCCGCATCCGGCGAACTGTCTCAACCGAGGAACGCCGTAGCTGCTCCTCTGGGCCTGGGGAAGCCTGCAGTGCCGCAGAAGGAACAGGACTTAAAGTGCAGTAAGAACCCAAGCCGCCGTCCTCTAGGAGGCACGGTGACTTCAGTCAGGAGGTCCTGGATGGAACGCGAAGACAACGGCTCCTCTGACGGCAGCTCCGACTAGGGCACCGCGTAAGACCTCCGCGCCACGTGGGACGTGCCAGAACGGCGTTCGCGAACGTGTGCGAGTGCGGAGGAAACTAAGCTGCTCCGAAGGAGAGGGCAGTGCGTTTCCCTACGCTCGGCCTGCACACAGGGGGCTCTGAAGGGCTACGGGCCTGGATGTTGCTTAGCAGACCCAGGTGCACCTGGGGGTACTCAGTGTTCCTGCTGGGAGCACGGTGCCCCGGCTAGCCTCCCAGGTGTCCAGAAAGCTGTGCTGCCGTTAAAGGCATGCAGAGCAGAGGCCACCGCCTCCTGGAAGCTGCAGCACGCCTCCGCTTCTGCATGGCGAATCAGGGCCTTATTTCCAGGCATGGGTTCATGCTGGGTGTGCCGGTAGCGACACAGCGTGCTAAGATGCTGACTTTCTCCTCGAGCAGAGTGACTTCAGGTACGAGGGCGGGCCTCGCAGTGTTCCAAGCACAGTGTTCTCTCATGGCAGCTCACACAAGGGCCATGACAGAGTCTTCCTGGGTACTTCGCACTCACCAGCCATGTTGTCCCGAGGGCGTTCGAGGGCTCTAGAGATGTAGCGCTCCTCAAGGAACGCGCAGTGTGTTGCTGCCCAGCACTCGGCAGGCACACAGGTCCTCCGGGGGATCAACCAATGGACCTCGACGTTCCTCCGCCGGCCCACAGGTGTCTGGAGGCACTCAGTGACCTCGGAGGGAAAACGAGGCACACCCGTGGGGCCTAGGAGTCCCCGGACGCGTACTTCCTTTAAAATAAAGCACATAAGCGACTGAGAAGTTGTGGAAACAGCTGCATGCCTCCCTTTCTGCACGGCTACTCAGTGCCTAACCTGGAGGCGAGTTCTCACTTCAAGGTTCCCTTTCGCTCTAGAGCCTGTCATGCGGACCGCCGCTGCAGCCACGGAAGCCCCTGGTTTAGAGAGAGCAAACTCATAATTTTACCTGAAGCATTCTTCCAGGGCTCACTGGCCTGTCGGGAGCCAGAAATGTCAGGTAGCTTCAAGGCAGGCATGAATGCCGCCCTCAAAATGGGAAAGCATGGCTAGTTCCAGCAGACCCCCATTTTCATGGGCACACTCAGCGTACATCCCTGTGGCTTCTAAGGAGTCCCAAGACACACCGGTTACCCTGCGTTTCCTTCCCTGAATCAACTTATCGAAGTAGGGAGTCCCGCATCCGGCAAACTGTCTCAACCGAGGAACGCCGTAGCTGCTCCTCTGGGCCTGGGGCTGCCTGCAGTGCCGCAGAAGGAACAGGACTTGAAGTGCAGTAAGAACCCAAGCCGCCATCCTCTAGGAGGCCCGGTGACTTCAGTCAGGAGGTCCTGGATGGAACGCGAAGACGAGGGCTCCTCTGAGGGCAGGTCCGATTAGGGCACCGCGTAAGAACTCCGCGCGACGTGGGACGTGCCTGAACGGCGTTCGCGAACGTGTGCAAGTGCCGAGGAAACTACGCTGCTCCGAAGGAGATGGCAGTGCGTTTCCCTACGCTCGGCCTGCACACAGGGGGCTCTGAAGGGCTACGGGCCTGGATGTTGCTTAGCAGACCCAGGTGCACCTGGGGGTACTCAGTGTTCCTGCTGGGAGCAGGGTGCCCCGGCTAGCCTCCCAGGTGTCCAGAAAGCTGTGCTGCCGTTAAAGGCATGCAGAGCAGAGGCCACCGCCTCCTGGAAGCTGCAGCACGCCTCCGCTTCTGCACGGCGAATCAGGGCCTTACTTCCAGGCATGGGTTCATGCTGGGTGTGCCGGTAGCGACACAGCATGCTAAGATGCTGACTTTCTCCTCGAGCAGAGTGACTTCAGGTACGAGGGCGGGCCTCGCAGTGTTCCAAGCACAGTGTTCTCTCATGGCAGCTCACACAAGGGCCATGACTGAGTCTTCCTGGGCACTTCGCACTCACCAGCCATGTTGTCCCGAGGGCGTTCGAGGGCTCTGGATATGTAGCGCTCCTCAAGGAACGCGCAGTGTGTTGCTGCCCAGCACTCGGCAGGCACAGAGGTCCTCCGGGGCATCAACCAATGGACCTCGACATTGCTCCGCCGGCCGACAGGTGTCTGGAGGCACTCAGTGACCTCGGAGGGAAAACGATGCACACCCGTGGGACCTAGGAGTCCCCGGACGCGTACTTCCTTTAAAATAAAGGACATAAGTGACTGAGAATTCGTGGAAACAGCTGCATGCCTCCCTTTCTGCACGGCTACTCAGGGCCTAAGCTGGAGGCGAGTTCTCACGTCGAGGTTCCCTTTCACTCTAGAGCCTGTCATGCGGACCGAGCTGCGGCCACGGAAGCCCCTGGTTTAGAGAGAGCAAACTCATAATTTTACCCGAAGCATTCTTCCAGGGCTCACTGGCCTGTCGGGAGCTGGGAATGTCAGGTAGCTTCAAGGCAGGCATGAATGCCGCCCTCAAAATGGGAAAGCAGGGCTTGTTCCAGCAGGCCCCCATTTTCATGGGTACACTCAGCGTACATCCCTATGGCTTCTAACGAGTCCCAAGAGACAACGGTTACCCTGCGTTTCCTTCCCTGAATCAACTTATCGAAGTAGGGAGTCCCGCATCCGGCGAACTGTCTCAACCGAGGAACGCCGTAGCTGCTCCCCTGGGCCTGGGGCTGCCTGCAGTGCCGCAGAAGGAACAGGACTTATAATGCAGTAAGAACCCAAGCCGCCGTCCTCTAGGAGGCACGGTGACTTCAGTCAGGAGGTCCTGGATGAAACGCGAAGACGAGGGCTCCTCTGAGGGCAGGTCCGATTAGGGCACTGCGTAAGAGCTCCGCGCTACGTGTGACGTGTCAGAACGGTGTTCGCGAACGTGTGCGAGTGCCGAGGAAACTAAGCTGCTCCGAAGGAGAGGGCAGTGCGTTTCCCTACGCTCGGCCTGCACACAGGGGGCTCTGAAGGGCTACGGGCCTGGATGTTGCTTAGCAGACCCAGGTGCACCTGGGGGTACTCAGTGTTCCTGCTGGGAGCAGGGTGCCCCGGCTAGTCTCCCAGGTGTCCAGAAAGCTGTGCTGCCGTTAAAGGCATGCAGAGCAGAGGCCACCGCCTCCTGGAAGCTGCAGCACGCCTCCGCTTCTGCATGGCGAATCAGGGCCTTATTTCCAGGCATGGGTTCATGCTGGGTGTGCCGGTAGCGACACAGCGTGCTAAGATGCTGACTTTCTCCTCGAGCAGAGTGACTTCAGGTACGAGGGCGGGCCTCGCAGTGTTCCAAGCACAGTGTTCTCTCATGGCAGCTCACACAAGGGCCATGACTGAGTCTTCCTGGGTACTTCGCACTCACCAGCCATGATGTCCCGAGGGCGTTCGAGGGCTCTGGATATGTACCGCTCCTCAAGGAACGCGCAGTGTGTTGCTGCCCAGCACTCGGCAGGCACAGATGTCCTCCGGGGCATCAACCAATGGACCTCGACATTGCTCCGCCGGCCCACAGGTGTCTGGAGGCACTCAGTGACCTCGGAGGGAAAACGATGCACACCCGTGGGGCCTAGGAGTCCCCAGACGCGTACTTCCTTTAAAATAAAGGACATAAGCGACTGAGAACTCGTGGAAACAGCTGCATGCCTCCCTTTCTGCACGGCTACTCAGGGCCTAAACTGGAGGCGAGTTCTCACTTCGAGGTTCCCTTTCGCTCTATAGCCTGTCATGCGGACCGCTGCCGCGCCCACGGAAGCCCCTGGTTTAGAGAGAGCAAACTCATAATTTTCCCCGAAGCATTCTTCCAGGGCTCACTGGCCTGTCGGGAGCCGGGAATGTCAGGTAGCTTCAAGGCAGGCATGAATGCCACCCTCAAAATGGAAAAGCAGGGTTAGTTCCAGCAGGCCCCCGTTTTCATGGGCACACTCAGCGTACATCCCTGTGGCTTCTAACGAGTCCCAAGAGACACCTGTTACCCTGCGTTTCCTTCCCTGAATTAATTTATCGAAGTAGGGAGTCCCGCATCTGGCGAACTGTCTCAACCGAGGAACGCCGTAGCTGCTCCTCTGGGCCTGGGGCTGCCTGCAGTGCCGCAGAAGGAACAGGACTTGAAGTGCAGTAAGAACCCAAGCCGCCGTCCTCTAGGAGGCCCGGTGACTTCAGTCAGGCGGTCCTGGATGGAACGCGAAGACGAGGGCTCCTCTGAGGGCAGCTCCGATTAGGGCACCGCGTAAGAACTCCGCGCGACGTGGGACGTGCCCGAACGGCGTTCGCGAACGTATGCAAGTGCCGAGGAAACTACGCTGCTCCGAAGGAGATGGCAGTGCCTTTCCCTACGCTCGGCCTGCACACAGGGGGCTCTGAAGGGCTACGGGCCTGGATGTTGCTTAGCAGACCCAGGTGCACCTGGGGGTTCTCAGTGTTCCTGCTGGGAGCAGGGTGCCCCAGCTAGCCTCCCAGGTGTCCAGAAAGCTGTGCTGCCGTTAAAGGCATGCAGAGCAGAGGCCACCGCCTCCTGGAAGCTGCAGCACACGTCCGCTTCTGCATGGCGAATCAGGGCCTTATTTCCAGGCATGGGTTCATGCTGGGTGTGCCGGTAGCGACACAGCGTGCTAAGATGCTGACTTTCTCCTCGAGCAGAGTGACTTCAGGTACGAGGGCGGGCCTCGCAGTGTTCCAAGCACAGTGTTCTCTCATGGCAGCTCACACAAGGGCAATGACTGAGTCTTCCTGGGCACTTCGCACTCACCAGCCATGTTGTCCCGAGGGCGTTCGAGGGCTCTGGATATGTACCGCTCCTCAAGGAACGCGCAGTGTGTTGCTGCCCAGCACTCGGCAGGCACAGAGGTCCTCCGGGGCATCAACCAATGGACCTCGACATTGCTCCGCCGGCCCACAGGTGTCTGGAGGCACTCAGTGACCTCGGAGGGAAAACGATGCACACCCGTGGGGCCTAGGAGTCCCCGGACGCGTACTTCCTTTAAAATAAAGCACATAAGCGACTGAGAAGTTGTGGAAACAGCTGCATGCCTCCCTTTCTGCACGGCTACTCAGGGCCTAACCTGGAGGCGAGTTCTCACTTCGAGGTTCCCTTTCGCTCTAGAGCCTGTCATGCGACTGAGCTGCGGCCACAGAAGCCCCTGGTTTAGAGAGAGCAAACTCATAATTTTCCCCGAAGCATTCTTCCAGGGCTCACTGGCCTGTCGGGAGCCGGGAATGTCAGGTAGCTTCAAGGCAGGCATGAGTGCCGCCCTCAAAATGGAAAAGCAGGGCTAGTTGCAGCAGGCCCCCGTTTTCATGGGCACACTCAGCGTACATCCCTTTGGCTTCTAACGAGTCCCAAGAGACACCGGTTACCCTGCGTTTCCTTCCCTGAATTAACTTATCGAAGTAGGGAGTCCCGCATCTGGCAAACTGTCTCAACCGAGGAATGCCGAAGCTGCTCCTCTGGACCTGGGGCTGCCTGCAGTGCCGCAGAAGGAACAGGACTTGAAGTGCAGTAAGAACCCAAGCCGCCGTCCTCTAGGAGGCCCGGTGACTTCAGTCAGGCGGTCCTGGATGGAACGCGAAGACGAGGGCTCCTCTGAGGGCAGCTCCGATTAGGGCACCGCGTAAGATCTCCGCGCCACGTGGGACGTGAGAGAACGGTGTCACGAACGTGTGCGAGTGTGGAGGAAACTAAGCTGCTCCGATGGAGAGGGCAGTGCGTTTCCCTAAGCTTGGCCTGCGCACAGGGGGCTCTGAAGTGTTACGGGCCTGGATGTTGCTTAGCAGACCCAGGTGCACCTGGGGGTACTCAGTGTTCTGCTGGGAGCAGGGTGCCCAGGCTAGCCTCCCAGTTGTCCAGAAAGCTGTGCTGCTGTTAAAGGCATGCAGAGCAGAGGCCACCGCCTCCTGGAAGCTGCAGCACACCTCCGCTTCAGCACGGTGAATCAGGGCCTTCCTTCCAGGCATGGGTTCATGCTGGGTGTGCCGGTAGCGACACAGCGTGCTAAGATGCTGACTTTCTCCATGAGCAGAGTGACTTCAGGTACGAGGGCGGGCCTCAAAGTGTTCCAAGCGCAGTGTTCTCTCATGGCAACTCACACAAGGGCCATGACAGAGTCTTCCTGGGCACTTCGCACTCACCAGCCATGTTGTCCCGAGGGCATTCGAGGGCTCTGGAGATGTAGCGCTCCTCAAGGAACGCGCAGTGTGTTGCTGCCCAGCACTCGGCAGGCACAGAGGTCCTCCGGGGTATCAACCAATGGACCTCGACGTTGCTCCGCCGGCCCACAGGTGTCTGGAGGCACTCAGTGACCTCGGATGGAAAACGATGCACACCCGTGGGGCCTAGGAGTCCCCTGACGCGTACTTCCTTTAAAATACAAGCACATAAGCGACTGAGAACTCGTGGAAACAGCTGCATGCCTACCTTTCTGCACGGCTACTCAGGGCCTAACCTGGAGGCTAGTTCTCACGTCGAGGTTCCTTTTCGCTCTAGAGCCTGTCATGCGGACCGAGCTGCGGCCACGGAAGCCCCTGGTTTAGAGAGAGCAAACTCATAATTTTCCCCGAAGCATTCTTCCAGGGCTCACTGGCCTGTCGGGAGCCGGGAATGTCAGGTAGCTTCAAGGCAGGCATGAATGCCGCCCTCAAAATGGGAAAGCAGGGCTAGTTCCAGCAGGCCCCCATTTTCATGGGCACACTCAGCGTACATCCCTGTGGCTTCTAAGGAGTCCCAAGAGACACCTGTTACCCTGCGTTTCCTTCCCTGAATCAACTTATCGAAGTAGGGAGTCCCGCATCTGGCGAACTGTCTCAACCGAGGAACGCCGTAGCTGCTCCTCTGGGCCTGGGGCTGCCTGCAGTGCCTCAGAAGGAACAGGACTTAAAGTGCAGTAAGAACCCAAGCCGCCGTCCTCTAGGAGGCACGGTGACTTCAGTCAGGAGGTCCTGGATGGAACGCGAAGACGAGGGCTCCTCTGAGGGCAGCTCCGACTAGGGCACCGCGTAAGACCTCCGCGCCACGTTGGACGTGCCAGAACGGCGTTCGAGAACGTGTGCGAGTGCCGAGGAAACTAAGCTGCTCCGAAGGAGAGGCCAGTGCGTTTCCCTACGCTCGGCCGGCACACAGGGGGCTCTGAAGGGCTACGGGCCTGGATGTTGCTTAGCAGACCCAGGTGCATCTGGGGGTACGAAGTGTTCCTGCCGGGAGCAGGGTGCCCCGGCTAGCCTCCCAGGTGTCCAGAAAGCTGTGCTGCCGTTAAAGGCATGCAGAGCAGAGGCCACCACCTCCTGGAAGCTGCAGCACGCCTCCGCTTCTGCACGGCGAATCAGGGCCTTACTTCCAGGCATGGGTTCATGCTGGGTGTGCCGGTAGCGACACAGCGTGCTAAGATGCTGACTTTCTCCTCGAGCAGAGTGACTTCAGGTACGAGGGCGGGCCTCGCAGTGTTCCAAGCACAGTGTTCTCTCATGGCAGCTCACACAAGGGCCATGACTGAGTCTTCCTGGGCACTTCGCACTCACCAGCCATGTTGTCCCGAGGGCGTTCGAGGGCTCTGGAGATGTAGCGCTCCTCAAGGAACGCGCAGTGTGTTGCTGCCCAGTACTCGGCAGGCACAGAGGTCCTCCGGGGTATCAACCAATGGACCTCGACGTTGCTCCGCCGGCCCACAGGTGTCTGGAGGCACTCAGTGACCTCGGAGGGAAAACGATGCACACCCGTGGGGCCTAGGAGTCCCCGGACGCGTACTTCCTTTAAAATAAAGCACATAAGCGACTGAGAAGTTGTGGAAACAGCTGCATGCCTCCCTTTCTGCACGGCTACTCAGGGCCTAACGTGGAGGCGAGTTCTCACTTCGAGGTTCCCTTTCACTCTAGAGCCTGTCATGCGGACCGCTGCCGCGCCCACGGAAGCCCCTGGTTTAGAGAGAGCAAACTCATAATTTTCTCCGAAGCATTCTTCCAGGGCTCACTGGCCTGTCGGGAGCCGGGAATGTCAGGTAGCTTCAAGGCAGGCATGAATGCCGCCCTCAAAATGGAAAAGCAGGGCTAGTTCCAGCAGGCCCCCGTTTTCATGGGCACACTCAGCGTACATCCCTGTGGCTTCTAACGAGTCCCAAGAGACACCGGTTACCCTGCGTTTCCTTCCCTGAATTAACTTATCGAAGTAGGGAGTCCCGCATCTGGCGAACTGTCTCAACCGAGGAACGCCGTAGCTGCTCCTCTGGGCCTGGGGCTGCCTGCAGTGCCGCAGAAGGAACAGGACTTGAAGTGCAGTAAGAACCCAAGCCGCCGTCCTCTAGGAGGCCCGGTGACTTCAGTCAGGCGGTCCTGGATGGAACGCGAAGACGAGGGCTCCTCTGAGGGCAGCTCCGATTAGGGCACCGCGTAAGAACTCCGCGGGACGTGGGACGTGCCCGAACGGCGTTCGCGAACGTGTGCAAGTGTGGAGGAAACTACGCTGCTCCAAAGGAGAGGGCAGTGCGTTTCCCTACGCTCGGCCTGCACACAGGGGGCTCTGAAGGGCTACGGGCCTGGATGTTGCTTAGCAGACCCAGGTGCACCTGGGGGTACTCAGTGTTCCTGCTGGGAGCAGGGTGCCCCGGCTAGCCTCCCAGGTGTCCAGAAAGCTGTGCTGCCATTAAAGGCATGCAGAGCAGAGGCCACCGCCTCCTGGAAGCTGCAGCACGCCTCCGCTTCTGCACGGCGAATCAGGGCCTTACTTCCAGGCATGGGTTCATGCTGGGTGTGCCGGTAGCGACACAGCGTGCTAAGATGCTGACTTTCTCCTCGAGCAGAGTGACTTCAGGTACGAGGGCGGGCCTCGCAGAGTTCCAAGCACAGTGTTCTCTCATGGCAGCTCACACAAGGGCCATGACTGAGTCTTCCTGGGCCCTTCGCACTCACCAGCCATGTTGTCCCGCGGGCGTTCGAAGGCTCTGGATATGTATCGCTCCTCAAGGAACGCGCAGTGTGTTGCTGCCCAGCACTCGGCAGGCACAGAGGTCCTCCGGGTGATCAACCAATGGACCTCGACATTGCTCCGCCGGCCCACAGGTGTCTGGAGGTACTCAGTGACCTCGGAGGGAAAACGATGCACACCCGTGGGGCCTAGGAGTCCCCGGACGCGTACTTCCTTTAAAATAAAGGACATAAGCGACTGAGAACTCGTGGAAACAGCTGCATGCCTCCCTTTTCTGCACGGCTACTCAGGGCCTAAGATGGAGGCGAGTTCTCACGTCGAGGTTCCCTTTCGCTCTAGAGCCTGTCATGCGGACCGAGCTGCGGCCACGGAAGCCCCTGGTTTAGAGAGAGCAAACTCATAATTTTCCCCGAAGCATTCTTCCAGGGCTCACTGGCCTGTCGGGAGCCGGGAATGTCAGGTAGCTTCAAGGCAGGCATGAATGCCGCCCTCAAAATGGAAAAGCAGGGCTAGTTCCAGCAGGCCCCCGTTTTAATGGGCACACTCAGCGTACATCCCTGTCGCTTCTAACGAGTCCCAAGAGACACCGGTTACCCTGCGTTTCCTTCCCTGAATTAACTTATCGAAGTAGGGAGTCCCGCATCCGGTGAACTGTCTCAACCGAGGAATGCCGTATCTTCTCCTCTGGGCCTGGGGCTGCCTGCAGTGCCACAGAAGGAACAGGACTTGAAGTGCAGTAAAAACCCAAGGCGCCGTCCTCTAGGAGGCCCGGTGACTTCAGTCAGGAGGTCCTGGATGGAATGCGAAGACGAGGGCTCCTCTGAGGGCAGGTCCGATTTGGGCACCGCGTAAGACCTCCGCGCCATGTGGGACGTGCCAGAACGGTGTTCGCGAACGTGTGCGAGTGCGGAGGAAACTAAGCTGCTCCGATGGAGAGGGCAGTGCGTTTCCCTACGCTCGGCCTGCACACAGGGGGCTCTGAAGGGTTACGGGTCTGGATGTTGCTTAGCAGACCCAGGTGCACCTGGGGATACTCAGTGTTCCTGCTGGGAGCAGGGTGCCCCGGCTAGCCTCCCAGGTGTCCAGAAAGCTGTGCTGCCGTAAAAGGCAAGCAGAGCAGAGGCCACCACCTCCTGGAAGCTGCAGCACACCTCCGCTTCTGCACAGCAAATCAGGGCCTTCCTTCCAGGCATGGGTTCATGCTGGGTGTGCCGGTAGCGACACAGCGTGCTAAGATGCTGACTTTCTCCACGAGCAGGGTGACTTCAGGTACAAGGGCGGGCCTCGCAGTGTTCCAAGCACAGTGTTCTCTCATGGCAACTCACACAAGGGCCATGAGAGAGTCTTCCTGGACACTTCGCACTCACCAGCCATGTTGTCCCGAGGGCGTTTGAGGGCTCTGGATATGTAGCGCTCCTCAAGGAACGTGCAGTGTGTTGCTGCCCAGCACTCGGCAGGCACACAGGTCCTCCGGGGGATCAACCAATGGACCTCGACATTGCTCCGCCGGCCCACAGGTGTCTGGAGGCACTCAGTGACCTCGGAGGGAAAACGATGCACACCCATGGGGCCTAGGAGACCCGGACGCGTACTTCCTTTAAAATAAAGGACATAAGCGACTGAGAAGTTG